>NC_090269.1:148468261-148775136 GCF_040414725.1 Anabrus simplex | reverse complement strand
ATGCTACTGAGCTAGCATCGGTAGTTAGTTTTTTTGAAGGGGGTGATCCATCACCTAATCAACTTAAACGTGTACAAGCTAGATTGTACCATTTTTCCAATAGGGTGAGTGGTCTGTTGTCTCTTAAATTGAATGATACTCAAGGGAAGGAGGCTAGTGCCGTCCTCGAAAACCTTTCCGATTTATCCAGTAAGGTTGGCCTACTGTTAACTGGGGCCGTACCTCCCAAAACTGATCAACCCGCTACGGCAAACGTAGGTAGCGAGGAAGAGTCTTCTAAAGGAGAAGCAAGTAGGAAAGCTGTTGGAGCTCAACAAACCTCTGCCCCATTAGGCAACGAATCTGAGCGTCGTACCTCGCCGAATAATGCACCTTCTGAATCAGCTTCTCCGCCACTTAGGCCTCTACCTTCTATGTCACCTGGCTTCAGCAGTATGCCCCATCCGTTAGCAATGCTGCTCAAGGGCATTTCTAAGTTTTCTGTTAATTCCACCAGTGATGTCATTGCCTTTCTAAGATTTTTTGTTGAGTTTCAGGATCATGCTCTTGTGTTTTCTCTTTCTCCATGTCAAATTTTGCAAATTATTTATCCCTATTCCGTTGGTGTTCTCTCAGACAAGATAGTTAGGGCAATTGCTGAACAATCATCCATAGAAGACTTCCATGCCCATCTGTTAGCAAATTTTATTCCGGCCCGAGCTAGATCTTCACTAATTCAAAAGTACTACTACCGAGTACAGCGTCTCGATGAGAGCCTTGCCGACTTCATCCAACATATTAAGTTCTACACTATGGTATTTGCTCTACATTTCCCTGAAGATCAAATTGTACAGGCTATTGTGGAAGGTATTTCTCCATCATACCGATCATACTTGTGTTTTGCGTCGCGTCCGCAAACTTTCGCCGAGTTAGAGGCTATGGCTGTTTCAGCCGAAGGAGTTAGATATGCCGACACACTACGTGTGGCGAGGGAGCCCCCTCCGTCTTTCAGTAATCCTCGGCCTCCACCTCGCCGACCAGTCACTCCCCGTAAATGTTACGCTTGTGGGTCGCCTGACCATCTTCGGAACAAGTGTCCATTAATTAAATCTAGTGGGATAAGGAATGGAGCAGGGTCATCCCAAGGCTGTTTTAAATGCGGCGCGTTTTCACATATTGCTAAGAACTGCCCTAATGCTAACAGCACCCCCTCCTGCTCAACTTCGGGTGCAACTTCCACCAACAATCATAAGTGACTAGTGGCTTCGGCTGAGTCGGCTAACCCCTCTTCACAAGGCTCAGCCCCGGTTAAACTTGACGAAAATTCAGGAAAAGTCAGAACTATTCGACATTACCATCTGAATGTCCCAAAGAATGTCTTAGGATTGCGGCGGATACTCCCGCACCTGTCCCATTTCTCAAAATTGAATTGAATAATGAGCCTGTAACTGCTCTTTTAGACTCAGGCAGTGTTTGTTCCATTATTTCGGCCGAGTGGTACTCCAAATTGAAATCTGTTTGTAAACTTCCTGATTTTTGTTCGACATCGGTTCAATATGTTTCGGCAAATTCCTCTCCATTAGAAATTTTGGGTTTTCTGTATGCCAAAATTCGTATATCTAAATTTACTTGGAAATTTAAACTGTTTTTGGCCAAGCACTTGTCTTGCCCCATTATATTGGGAGCTGATTTCATGTGTCACACCGGTCTAGTGCTCGACCTTCAGAGCAAGTCGTGCACGTTCAAATTTGCTTCGAATTGTAAAATCCCCTTATTGAAATGTAGTTCTGCGTCCTGTTCATCTGTTTTGCCTACCCAGGATGAGATGTTGTTAGATCTTAGACATCTACCTGAGGAGCAGGCTGATAGTATTCGTAAGTGGTGTCAGTCTTTTTCAGAGGTTTTCTCGGATACTCTTGGTGTTACTGACTTTATTGACTACAAGATTGAGGTGACGGATTCGGTCCCTGTTAGATTTCCGCCTTACAGGCTGTCTCCACCTAAAATGGAAGCTTTGAAGGAAATCATAGATCAGATGTTGAAGGATGGTATTATTCGGCCCTCTAAGTCGGCGTATTCTTCGCCCATTTTTCTAGTCCCGAAACCCCAAGGTGGCTTCAGGCCTGTGATTGATTATAGGGCTCTCAATCGGAAGGTGGTGTTACAATCTGTGCCCCTTCCCGACCTTCATTCTTGTTTTTCATGGTTTCGTAAAGCTTAGTTCTTCACCATCTTGGACCTGAATCAGGCGTATAATCAGATCCCTCTAGCCGAAGAATCCAAACATCTGACAGCTTTTGCCACGGATTGGAACTTGTATGAGTACAACCGCGTGCCTTTCGGGCTCCCCGCGGGAGCAGCTGTGCTTACGAGGCTACTAGACAGGGTCTTCTCCGATATTAAGTTTGAGTACTTGTACCACTATCTTGATGATGTCGTCGTATTTTCGGAGACCTTCGAAGAACACCTAGATCATCTGAAAGAAGTTCCCAATCGCCTTCGTAAGGCTGGGTTAACTGTGAAGTTGTCCAAGGTCGCCTTCGCTAAGCCTTCCATGTCATTTCTAGGGCATATTGTATCGCCCGATGGTGTCGCAGTGAAACATTCTAGAACACAGGCCATCCGTGATTTCAAACCTCCCAAGGACATCAAAGGTATTGCCAGATTCATTGGCATGGTGAATTTCTTTAGGAAATTTATTCCTAACTTCGCTAACAGAGCGGCGCCCTTGAACCTTCTTCGTAGGAAAGGCGTCAAATTTGAGTGGGGGCCTTCTCAACAAGCCGCTTTCGAAGACTTCAAATTAGCTCTCTGTAATGCCCCTGTCCTCGCTATGCCCATTTTCTCTAAGAAATTCATCGTCCAAACCGACGCGTCGTCGTCGGCGGTGGCATCAGTCCTTCTTAAAGAGACTGAACTAGGGAGGCGACCCATCGCCTACGCATCTAGGACACTTTCGGCTCAAGAAGCCAAGTATTCCATCTATAAACTTGAGGGTTTGGCTGTCTTGTTTGCTCTAGAAAAGTTCCGCCTCTATCTGGAACATGTCAAGTTCGACATGGAAACGGATAACCAAGCCTTAAGCTGGGTACTAGCTAGGCCGCGTCGTACTGGTCGTATAGCCCGGTGGGCCATCCGAATTTCTGCCTTCCAGTTTGTCGTTAGGCATATTAGAGGAACTGAAAACGTGGTTGCTGACGGACTAAGCCGTATGTTTTCTAATGATGTAGAGACCCCGAACAGGTTCATAGTTCTTCACCTCCCGAGTCCATACTACCTGTGGTTAATGCCATTCTAACAGATGCTCCCATGTTGTTTAGGGATCTTGAAAAATATCAACGTGAAGATCCAACGCTCGCCCAAATCATGGAAACCCTGTCTTCTGGGGAACATGTCGTCCCTTATGTACTGAGGAATGGTGTTTTATGTTGCCCGTCGCGGCGTGATAATAAGATGAAAGTGGTGGTTCCAGCCGTTCTTGTGCCCATGATCTTCAAGTACTACCATGAGACCCCATTGGGGGGGGGCATTTAGGCATCTTAAAAACTTGTGAAAAGATCCGTGAAATGTTAATCTGGAAAGGTATGGACGGTGAAATTCGTGAACTAGTAAAGGCTTGTAAATCTTGCTTGCTTAGTAAACCCACCATGTCCACCAAGGTAGGCCTATTGTTTTCTCATCAAGCATCGCGCCCAATGGAACGTCTGTATATCGACTACGTCGGACCCTTCCCCCAGTCAAAGGGGAATGCCAACAAGTTCATCCTTGTGTGTGTAGATGGCTTCACTAGATTCTCATGGTTATTTCCGACTAAGCTGGCTACCGCTCAGTCCACCATTTCCTGTTTAAATTCTATCTTTGCTTCTTTTGGTCCTTGTCAATATGTCGTGTTCGACAACGCTAAAGCTTTCACTTCAAATCTTTTCCGTAAATTTTGTTTTGATCTAGCCATCTCGCATGTAACTACATCTGCGTACTATCCTCAACCATCTCTAGCTGAACGGGTCAATCGTAATCTCAGGTCGGCTCTTATTGCCTATCATCATGAAGATCATTCTAGGTGGTACACGTCCCTGCATTGGTTAGCTTTCGCCTTGAATTCGGCGGTTCATGAATCTCATAAGTTTACTCCAGCTTCCTTGATGTTTAAGTTTGTACCCAACACGCCGCTCTCTAACCTTTGGTCTCTTAGTGACATTCTGCCGGAGACAGTAGATCCAGATAATATTAGAGATCTTTGTAAGAAGGATAAGGCCAATCTTAAAGTTTCTCACGAAAAGGTTAGGGAAAGATATGATCGTGGACGGAGACCCACCCATTTGAAGGTAGGCGACCAGGTTATGATAAAGAATTTTGTTCCCGCGGGCAAGCTTGCCCCCAGATTTCATGGGCCGTGCATCATTTTAGATTTCCTTACCCCGGTGACGTTGTTACTAAGCAATCCAGCCACCGAGAGGATATTTAGGTTTCACCTGTCTCGGGTGAAACCTGTGTAATTTCCGTGCTAACCTTGTCTTTATAATTTTGTAAGAATTCAGAAGGTTATATTTTTGGTTTTATTTTAGGCGTTCTGCCCCTTATATTTCTTTTCATTTGGTTGAATCTGCTTTGTATAAGTATTGTGAAACCCTCCTTGAGGTTACTCTGCTGTCCTCTCCATCCGGCCATTACCACGCTCCCGTCTCCTGCTAAACCACACCAGTGGAATAATGAAATAAAATTTCCACGCCGCTGGCCCCTCAGCCTCAACCCCAAGACAGTACCCTAAAACCATTTCTGTCCAACAAATTCTGCCGCCGAGATCTTACTGTTTCAGTGCCTCCGCAGCCGTGCAGCGCCGTACCGCCACTGAGGTGGGGTACGAGCCCACTCCACTCCAGCGAGGTCAACCTGTGTAGGGCGCGCCGGAGCCCTCCTTCCGGCCAAGGCTGATGTGCGGCGCACCTCCCGCAAGCTACTTGTGGACTGTAAACAAACTTCTCATCTGCGGCGTGCAGCACGACTACCCCTCTCATAGTGCGGGAGAGCGGTATCTGAGGGTACTTGAGGGGTCCGAGCGGCCTCCTCTGGACATAGGCAGCGGCGGCAGGTCTTGCCATCAAAAGTAATCGGCAACTAATGTACTCCTTCTGCTACATGGACTCTCTATTCGGCAAATAATACCCCTTCTAATCATCATTTGGTGGACTTAGAAAATTTTTTTTCTTCCAAGAATTAAAGTGTTTTTTTTTTTTTTTTGGAATTTAACTACTACAAAACATAGAGACCATCATCTAAAGCTACTACAAAGAAATTCTAAAACTGGATCCCACTTATATCAAACAACTTCTGAGACCTCCAACTACTGAAAAGTTATATTTTTCTCTTCTAAATTCTTCAACTCCTCAGCAAAAACTTGGACTTTTTTAAAACAAATTTTTATTTTCTTCTGTGTCACCCCTTGGAAGGACTTTTGGGAGGGGAGGGCTGTACCGGGCGGTACACCTCCGCGCCGCTAATTCAAATATTGCGCCAGTTGAAACTTCTCTACAGGAGAAAGCCTGAACTTTAACAAACTGTATTAACTCAATGGTTTCTCGGAAGATATCACTACTGTAAATTTGGTAATTTTGAAGTGTTCTGAACTGTGTCTATTTTGATTTGTGTTTGTTTGCTCCGTATCAAGAAGTTTGGACATTCTCTAACAGATGTCTCTACCAAAACTTTGATAACGCACTCTGGTGTAAAGGAATGAACTTTCTTGAAGAAATTTAGTATTCCTAAGTTTTATTTTTACTAAATTTTGTTCTGTGGTTTGTGGGTTGGCAATATAAATCCTTTCTGTCCGCCCGTTTTGAATGCAACCAATCGGGAATTTATGTAATTAATTTTCCACCAATTAGGTGCTTCTTCCTCATCTTGTGTATTAGTTTTTGCTGTTATCCAATAAAAGCGAAAGGATGTGTCTACTCATTCCTGAAAGGTCTCGAATATTCCACGAGGGTATATAAACTGCTGATTTTTGTCTCGGTGCCACTTCAGTAACATCTTTCTTGGTGTGTGAATATGTAGCAGGGGCGGGAAGCGCCTCTTTCTTCAAGCAGCAGTTCATCTACAAGGTAATGGCCTGTTAACATCTTTATTTCTTGCTAGCTCAGCAGTTTAACTCTCGGGGAGGGTTCCAAACCTTTCGTATGTAACCTACCTTTTTAAAATGTAAATTCTTTTCTGTCTATTTATAAATTACAACTCTGTAAAGCGGGAATAGAGAGTGCTTCACCCTCTCGAACTTCCCTTCATTTTTGAAAAGGAGGTGACTACGTTTTCATAATCGTTCTTCTCTTCTTTAATGTAGTAAAGTTTTCTCATACGTGTCACCTCCCTAGCTTGGGATTAGCCCCTGTATGATCGGCCTAGCGCCACATAGGTTTTAGACAAAAACTTGGTGTAGGAGTGCAAGTTATCGCCTCCATTCATTTTGTATTTTGGGCCATTTACTTAACCCGTTTTGTTTCCCTTCCCGTGAAGGCCCAGTAGATTGGGTACTAATTACCACTGTTTCCTTGCGTGCCTTAAGGACAGATAGAAATGAAGTTTGTTGTAGCCTTTGATAGGCTTGTAAAATTGAGAGCGGGTCTGCTCTTTTTCTTAACATTGTAATTAGGAGCAAGTGCTCCTCGTACTTAGGGGTTTTCTGCCCTTTAGCAACTGTGGTGGTGAGCTGAGAGCTCAGAAATTAATCTTTAGGCTCGAAGTCCAAATCTTGTAACGAATTGTAATTTCTTAACTTGTTTTCCTGCTACCTGGTACCTGTTACTCTGTTGTTATTTGTTGATTTTGAAAAGAAAATATAACCTTTGTTAAAGTTTTAAATTAACTTTAATTTTGTAGTTGAGACCTATTCCAGCCCGTACCTTCTTTCACCTCTAACTACCACGGATAACTCCGTAACAATTATCATAATTAATATTATCATCATCATCATCATTATTATTCTTCTCCTTTCGAATGGGCCACCAGAGGACCACGTGCCAATTTCAATTCCTTCTTCTTTGTTCTTTCCTTTTCTTCCAGTACGCTTTCATCTGTTCACTATGTTTCTTCTTTCTGTCTTCAGACCACTTTGAACCAGTCTTTTTTACTTTCCTACCTTGGAATCCTTCTACTTTCAATACGTTTTCCCGAAAGCCTTCTCTATTATTTATTTCTTCTGTTGTTATATTGTTTTTTTCTAAATCCTTTCTTACTTCATTGACCCAGCTTGTCGTTGATTTCTTACCCCACAAATATCTGAAAATCTTACTGGTTAATATACTATCTTGCATTCGATATACATGTCCAAAAAAACATAAGTCTCCTTTTCCTCATTACATCTGATATATTTTCTATTTTTTGATATATTTCAGCATTACTTCGTAATTTCCAACCTTCTGCTGTGTTTTGTGAGCCTAATATTTTCCTCATGATTCGCCTTTCTAGTATTTCTAGTTTATCTAAATTATAGTTTAATGCCAGACATTCGCTTGCATATAGGCATTCTGGCTTCACTACTGTGTTGTAATGCCTTATTTTTGCATTTTGGATAGGCATCTTTTATTGTAGATATCTTTGGTGACACCATAATCTCTCTCCATTTTATGTACCCTCTCCTCTACTGCAGAGTTTTCTAAACCATTTTCTTGGATTATTTCCCCTAGATATTTGAATTTTTTACCCTCTCTATTTGGCCAATATATGTTTTCAGAAATTTTGGTGCATCCCAAATATTTGTTAAAAATTTTGTTTTTTCTGCAGAAATTCTTAAGCCAGTTCTGCTGGCGATTCTTTCCAAGACATTTACTTGGGTTATAGCAGATGTCACATTTTTAGAAGGTATTGCAAAGTCATCTGCAAATGCAAGACAATTTATTTCGATCCTTTTGTTTCCTCTTCCTAACCTTATCCGTGAAATGCTGAGTTCAATAAGTTTTTCGTTCCAAATTCTCACTATTTTCTCTAGGAAACAGTTATTATTATTATTATTATTATTATTATTATTATTATTATTATTATTATTATTATTATTATTATTATTATTATTATTATTATTATTATTATTATTATTATTATTATTATTATTATATATTTTGCGAATGAGCCCATTAGGACTACGCAATTATTATTATTATTATTATTATTATTATTATTATTATTATTATTATTATTATTATTATTATTATTATTATTATTATTATTAAAGATTAGTACATCTATAAGCCATCTCGAAATTATATCTTGAAAATGGATGACACGATCCTAAAGAATTATAGGACTATGCATGGATGACATTCAATTTAACACTACTCATTGAAATCACAAACAGATCCATCTCACAGTTTCTCAAATATCACTTGTAATTTAAGTTAAATTTCAACGTGAAGTCAATTATTTTTATATGTAAACCTGCAATTGAGAATCCACTCAAAAGAACAACTACAGAAAACTATTCTAATAGGGTTCACAAATCTCGATCACACAGGTAATACGTCTACCTCGCCACCTTTAAGAATGGAAAGTTGAAATAAATCTAAATACAGCAAATACTAACAGAACTACTAACTAGAGAAGAAAGAGCATCTAGTTATTGCAGAGATGAAGAAGATATTTTACAATAAATGGGTACTTAGATGTTAGATGTTGTTCGATTCCTGGTTGATGTCTTCACCATTCCGACACCTTCATCTCGTTCACCTTCTCCATGCCAGAATCGCCTTACATATTTAGCAATTCATGGTGACACAGCAGTTGACGTCCCTTCGTGAGAATGGTGTATTTCTTGTTATCACAGGATCCATCTTGCAGTTGGCGTCGATATCCGATACCCGTTGAGTTGTTGAGTTTAGCTCTAACTAACACAACAGGCATTAAAATGTGCACGAACCAGTTGAAATTCCAATAACGCGTTGATTATTACACTTAAGTTGTATCTTTATACTCGAATTAGCATACGGTGATGTTCTATTCTCAATGACTAGAGTCTCAAGTAGAGGAGTAGGCTGCTGTCCGTAAAATCAAGACAAGTACGACGTAATTTACGATGCATTCAGCTGTCCATGCGTCGAGTAAGCAAGCAAGCAAGCGATTTAATGTACGCATAAATCTTATACTTTCTGGTTCGGGGGTGCGTCATTTAGAATGACGATTATTGGTTCACCAGTATCTCCTCTTATTGGCTACGACTATTCTAGAATTCTGTAGAATGTCCTTGATCGCTGTGCACACGCGCTGCTGGCCTCGGGAAGCCTGTTAGTCACGTGGCCTCCCCCTTTCTCTCGATCGAACATCGGCTCAATACTTGATATGCTCAGAACTGGTAAAGTTCAGCTTATGCACACGGAAAACAGCTCGCTGGTGACAGAATCTAGCCCTTGACAAACAATAAAACCTTAAGGCTGGTCTGTAACTTAAATCATATTGTTGACCAAATTTGAAGGCGACAATATAAATCAGGTAGGGACACTGGAGAAAACAGATGGGTCGTTTACTCAGGCGGGGAAGGACACGCTGGAAATGCTAATGGCGTATCACTTCTTGAGGCTGAGGAGATAACAGCAGGAGAAACCAGATAAAAATGGACGATCGACACGTTTCACCCCATAAAGGCTCCGGGGCCAATGAGGTACTTCCGGTACTCCTAGAGGAAGGACGGGAGATACTGGTCAATGCCCTGGCGCACCTCTTCAGAGCTGGTCTAGCTTTAGGGTACGTGCCGAAATCATGGTCTAAGCTAAAGCAGTATTCACACCGAAACCTGGAAGGGCAAATTATTCCAAAGCCAAAGCACACAGACCATTATATTTAACCTCCTTCATGCAGAAAGCAATGGAGAAAATTCTGGATAAATATATCAGAAGAACGGTGCAACTGAACTCAACGTTACATGAAAATCAGTTTGCAGTAGGCTTACGTTCTCCAAATTTCTTAGGCCAGCAATAGTGTCTGTCACGAATATAACTTTAGCTTTTGCAAAATTCATCTTTTCCAAATTTTGTAGGGTATTATTTAATCTCCAAAGTGCTGTGAATCCTATTTTACCATAAGGTATGTTAGGGTTGTAGTTTATACAAAATATACAATTTCTCTGATAAAATTCATAATACATAAACAGCAAAATAGACATGAACATAAATGGAAAAATAAAAGTATTATATATACAATCTTTAATACTAAGAGTACAGTACTCTTATTTAAAAATACCAGACATACAATATATACAATACAAATGTTCAGCAGCTAATAAAGCAGACAGTATCAAATTATATATGTTTAAATACATAGTCAAAAATTCTGAAAACTGAGAAGTGCAGCATTTTTTATAAAATGTGAAATTTAGTGGTTTTCAAAATAGCAACTGCAAGTTAGCAAATGCATCTTAAGTTCGAAACGTGCTCTCTCAAAAGCAGGACAGTTGGAACAGAATGTGTTCTACAGTTTGAATGTCTTCAGTGCAGATGCACAGTGAGCCATTTTGTGTTGGAATTTTGAATCGCTCGAAGTAAGCATTGAATTTACCATGACCTGATAGCACTTGAGTTAAATAAAAGTTGCACACTATATATTTACATCCCAGCCTACTATATACATTTGGATAAAACAGTTCTTTGGTTACTGAGCCATTTTTACTTGTTAACCACAGTTCATTCCAGCGAGAGAGCATTTCATCCTTTACGGTTCTTTTGACAAAAGAAAATGGGCATTTAGTATAACTCTCTGACAAGTTAGAATTACAAGCTTCTTTGGCCAATTGGTCAGCTCTTTCGTTCCCTTTTATGGCGGAATGACCTCGCACCCAACCGAAACATGTGTGTTTATTGTACTTGGATATATTCTCTCTTACATGTACTGCCAAATTCTGTAAGTTTTATTTATCTTTTATGGAGTTCAGCGCCGCTTGTGAGTCACTGAGTATAGTCGCACACGTATTTTTGTTTATGCACCACTCGACTGCTTTCAGTATTGCAAGCAGCTCGGCTTGAAACACGAAACAGTATTCCTTTAGTTTTATTTTCTCAGAATGAACTTCGTCTTCACCCTCATATACCACGAAGGCGCAGCCCACTAGTGTTCCGTTGCTGGAAATGCGAGAACCATCTGTGTATATTGAATGGCTGTGATATCTGGTACATGGTTGGTCAAATACAGATCTCATATAGTCTGCTGGATGTCCGGCGGCAGTATGATGTGCAGGAAGTTCAAGTTCCACTCCTTCCAAATCCCTCGGATGTATTCTGTTCTTCTTACAGTTGACAGAAGTTGACATGCTGAGTCCTGTGAGATGCAGAGGTTCTATACCAGAAATAATAAGGGCAGCGTCTGTCGATATTGTACGGTAAGCGCGTGTGATGCGTAACACGAAACCTCTTTGAATTTGAGACAATTTCTGTTGCGCCCATTTTTTATGCAGAACATGTTCGACAGCAGTGACAAAATGAAGCACCATTGGTTCAACAGCTCCACGATATATAATCTTCAAAATTTCCGAGTTTAGTCCCCAGGTGGGTCATGCTACCGTTGTCAGGCTCCTATAAAATTTGGCTGCTTTAGTTTCCAAATTTTGAAAGTGCGGTCTAAATAGAAGTGTGCTGTCTAAAATTATTCCTAGATATGTCATGCTATCTACAATATCTAATTTTTGGCCGTCTAGTTTAACCACCGGTGCCTCAAATTTCTCCTTCTTGGTGACTAGCATAGGATTTTGTAGGGTATACTACTTTCCTAATTAATTTACGCACAGATATCACTACCAATCGTTTTTGCAGGTGGCACAGCTTTTTCACATATTATGCAATTACCGCGTTAACATATATTTTAAAATTCCTGCTCAAGTGTTTTGATCTTCCATTTTTTAATATATGGATGTCTACACGACTAGGGTCAAAACTCAAAAATATAGACCTACTGGGATCTAGTGGGTGCTGATTTTGATGTACAAGATATACCTCCTTTCAACACAAGGAATGAAACATGGCAACATTCACTTGACAATTGTCTGTCACAATTCGGACAACTTGGAATCAACAGTATTCAACAACCTGTAAGGCCTCGTGTGTTAATTTGGCTAGTTGATCGTCTGTCAGACTGAGTGTAAAATAATATGACACAGGATTCCTCTAATGGGTGGAAAGACCTATGAACAGAATGCAGAGCAATTTATTATCTAGCTTGTCTTCAATACCGACAGCGTCTCTCTCTCCCTCTCTACATCAATAATTCCAACAAGCATATCCAAATTCCTGTCATAGGTCGGCTTTGATTTTATTGCCATCTCTTCTATGATGAGAGAACCTACCTTTTCATTATCTTGCTCTAAGGATTTCTTTTCTGCAGTCAGATGAGCTCGTAGCAAAGAAGTAATTCCTGTCTCTCCTCTGGAATGGGCAATGTAAGCTTTTAAAGTTTCTTGGTATGGTAGATGCAAAATATTAAGAAATGACTGTTGCATACGTAACCATTTCTTAACAATACATAATTGTCCGTCCAATCGGAAATAGGCTCGAAAAGTGCCAATTTTAATAAATGAAATAACTTTATAAAAATGTAAAGTCTCATCATAACATTTTGCCCCCCCCCCCTTCCCATGAAAGGAGTTCTTTCAACTAACTATTGTAATCTTATACGTATTGTAAAAATAATTATTCTTAACATATGCATTAATACAAAACTGTATACATACATATTTTTATGATTAAAAGAAAATAATATTGAAATTATATCTTTGATGAAAAATAACATACAGTTAGATATTTCGCAGAAAATCTGTAATTCAGTTCTCCTTGTAATACCCTTCAATGGGAAGAGGGCATATTTTCTTGATGCTTCGGGTGAAAGTTCCACCGAGCCGTCCGAACGGTGACAACCGTCACCTCACCATCTCGTACAGGGTGAACTTGAACTATCCTAACCCTGGGCCACTCTAGAGGAGGGATGTTGCCCTCAATTAACAGCACCAAAGAATCAACATCAATACGTCGATTGGTATCATGCCACTTGCCGCGTTTTTACAATTCCTGCAAGTATTCTCGCTGCCATCCCTGTTACAACCGCTGCCGAATTTTCTGCAAATGCTGCCAACGTGACACGCGGTTATCGGGTTCTCTCAACCCCTTTGAACAGGTTGCACCTTCGAGTCACTTAGAAGAAAATGTGCTGGTGTTAGGACTTCTAAATCATTTGGATGATTTGGCAAGAGAGTAAGGGGGCGTGAATTTAATACAGCCTCTATATCGCAAAGAATAGTGTAGGTTTCTTCGAAAATTAGCACGCGTCCCTGTATTTTAGTCAGCAAATGTCTTTTCATCATCTTTACAGCTGCTCCCCACAATCCCCCAAAGTGGGGTGACCGGGGAGGAATGAAACTCCACTGTATCTGCTGCTGAGCGAGTGAGGAGGTAATGGTCGTTGACCCCTTTTCCAAAAAGGACTGGATATCTTGTAGTGCGTTGGCTGCTCCAATAAAATTCTTCCCATCATCAGCGAAAACCTGCTTGCACAAACCTCTTCTCGCCGTAAAGCGTTGCAGTGCAGCTAAGAAAGCTTCGGTCGTTAGCTCCGACACCAACTCCAAATGCACTGCCTTGGTACTGGAGCATGTAAATACAGCTACGTAACTCTTGTAAGTATGAATGCGGCATCTTCTGTGGCTTTCTCTTACAGATATTTGACCTGCATAGTCCACTCCTGTGGTAACAAAGTGTCGAAGAAATAACCTAACACTTTCTTTTGGTAAATCTGCCATGCGTACCTCCGGAACTGTAGGATGATAACAAAAGCACTTCAGACACCCCTTGACAATATTTTTCGCTTCTTTTCTGCTGCCGATAAGCCAATATCGTTGTCGAGTTGCACGTAACAGTTGCTCTGGGGGACAATGCTTCAGACGACGATGTTCATTTTCTATTATCATTTTGGTGATGTGATAATTTGCTGGTAGAAACACAAAATGTTGTTTTGACAAGTTGTGCAAGAAGAATGGCTGCCTTCTATTCGAGTCCTGACAACGAAATGGTTTTTAAAGGAGCTACTTTCGTCTTCGCACAGATTAAATTGGAAATGTAGAGACCACTTTGCGTTTGAAAAAATGCATAAATGCAGGCTCAAAAAGCCTTCTATGACGCATTACTAAATCCAAACAAATCAAAAGAGTCAGAGCAATTCCCAGGATTTATGTTTCTCATAATTCTGATGTTGTTCAGTCTTTCTAATGACTATAGTATTCATTCCAAATATGAAGGTATTCTCGAGACAATTGCTGATCCAATTCAAATCCATCTACCCATAAGTGTTGCATCAGCAACTCCCCTTTGATCAGTACTGGACCCACGAATTTTTTTTTTTTTTGCTAGTTGTTTTACGTCGCACCGACACAGATAGGTCTTACGGCGACGATAGGACAGGAAAGGGCTAGGAGTGGGAAGGAAGCGACCGTGGCCTTAATTAAGGTACAGCCCCAGCATTTGCCTGGTGTGAAAATGGAAAATCACGGAAAACCATTTTCAGGGCTGCCGACAGTGGGGTTCGAACTTACTATCTCCCGAATACTGGATACTGGCCGCACTTTAGCGACCCACGAGTCTTAGTGGATCAAAAATCTGAGCGATTTTGGAGGCGACTTGTCTTTTGGATCTTGGTGATTGCTTTGCAAGCTCAACTCGAAACTGAAGGCAATCTTGTGCTAAGTCCCAGAGGAGTCCAAGAGTCTTACAGCTTCTCCTTTGTCTAAAACCAGTAGACTCCCTTCATTGCTTTTGCTCTCCAAATCCTGTAAGATCTCTTTGCTGTTGGACCTCCATTTCCTCAAATGCATTCCACCACTCTTGAGTATATCTTGTATTTTTCGCTGTAGCCCGATCACGTTTTCTAAAATGTCTCCTCTACTTAAGCAGTCATCCATATAAAAATCATCGCGAATACCCTTTGCTGCTGCTGGAAATTCATTTTTATGAAGAGTAGCCAATTCATTTAGGCATCTCATGGCATGGTAAGGTGCTGATACTGTTCCGTATGTTACTGTATTCATCTGATAAAACCTCACAGGGACTGAAGATTCCTCTTTCCACAAAATCTGCTGTAATGCTCGATGAAATATGAAATGAAATATCGTATGGCTTTTAGTGCCGGGAGTGTCCGAGGACAAGTTCGGCTCGCCAGGTGCAGGTCTTTTGAATTGACTCCCGTGGGCGACATGCGCGTCGTGATGAGGGTGAAATGATGATGAATACGACACAAACACCCAGCCCCCGTGCCAGCGGAATGAACCAATTATGGTTAAAATTCCCGGCCCTGTCGGGAATCGAACCCGGGACCCCTGTGACCAAAACCAAAGGCCAGCACGCTAACCATTTAGCCATGGAGCCGGACTGTAATGCTCGATCTTCAGGATGGATAAGGATTTGCCGAAACATCTTTTACACATCTGCCGTCTTGACGTACTTATGGCTGCGAAATCAAAGTACAATGTGAAAAAGATCTCGCTGTAAATTAGGTCCTATCAAGAGCTTGTCATTGAGTAATGTCCCGAGTGATGTTTTGGCCGAGACATCAAATACCACTCTGCTTTTGTGGACGTACCACTGGTTGATGGGATATGAAGTATGGATTTGGTACATCTTGATTTTGGTTTGTTTTAATCAAGCTCATATGCCCTATTTTTTCATATTCATACGAGAGGAATAGGCAGTTGTGTTTATGTTTCGTAGATCTAGATAAAGCATATGACAGGGTACCGAGGAAAAAGATATTCACTATACTGGGGGACTATGGAATTAAAGGTAGATTATTAAAATCAATCAAAGGCATTATGTTGACAATTGGGCTTCAGTGAGAATTGATGGTAGAATGAGTTCTTGGTTCAGGGTACATGCAGGGGTTAGACAAGGCTGTAATCTTTCACCTTTGCTGTTCGTAGTTTACATGGATCATTTGCTGAAAGGTATAAAATGGCAGGGAGGGATTCAGTTAGGTGGAAATGTAGTAAGCAGTTCCGCCTATGCTGACGACTTGGTCTTAATGACAGACTGTGCCGAAAGCCTGCAGTCTAATATCTTGGAACTTGAACATAGGTGCAGTGAGTATGGTATGAAAATTAGTCTCTCGAAAACTAAATTGATGTCAGTAAGTAAGAAATTCAACAGAATTGAATGTCAGATTGGTGATACAAAGCTAGAACAGGTCGATAATTTCAAGTATTTAGGTTGTGTGTTCTCCCAGGATGGTAATATAGTGAGATTGAATCAAGGTGTCGTAAAGCTAATGCAGTGAGCTCGCAGTTGCGATCAGCAGTATTCCATAAGAAGGAAGTCAGCACCCAGACGAAACTATCTTTACATCGGTCTGTTTTCAGACCAACTTTGCTTTACGGGAGCGAAAGCTGGGTGGACTCAGGATATCTTATTCACAAGTTAGAAGTATCGGTAACAGACATGAAAGTAGCAAGAATGATTGCTGGTACAAACAGGTGGGAACAATGGCAGGAGGGTACTCGGAATGAGGAGATAAAGGCTAATTTAGGAATGAACTCGATGGATGAAGCTGTACGCATAAACCGGCTTCGGTGGTGGGGTCATGTGAGGCGAATGGAGGAGGATAGGTTACCTAGGAGAACAATGGACTCTGCTATGGAGGGTAAGAGAAGTAGAGAGAGACCAAGATGACGATGGTTAGACTCGGTTTCTAACGATTTAAAGATTAGAGGTATAGAACTACATGAGGCCACAACACTAGTTGCAAATCGAGGATTGTGGCGACGTTTAGTAAATTCTCAGAGGCTTACAGACTGAACGCTGAAAGGCATAATAGTCTATAATGATAATGTATTGAAACAGGAACGCCCATACTTCAATTGTTCGGAGAGCATGGATGACGTCAAGGCGTGTACGGCGAGTAGTGCAATACATTTATGATTAATGGGGAACTTGCTGTTTATTCAAGAGATAAGCAAAGGAATTATATCACCTTTTACAGATGTATTGTGAGATTACCCTTGAAGGTGCGGAGGAGACGTTATTCTGCGGCGTCGGCGTCGTCCTTTGTCGCCGGTGTCGGCGTCGTTCCGCGTCGTTGGTGTTGTCTCAGCACTGGACGTTGACGACGACTCGAACCTGAGACAGATCGTGCAGCGTGAAACAGTTGTTAAGGAGCGGAGAAGTGAAGAACTCCCGCACAGAATGCCAAGGGGATCTGATGCGACATTTTTCTACCGCACCGCGAATTAAGGCGAAGCACTTTTGAATAGTTTCCCCAGTAATAGTGTTGGACGCACTTTCGAAGATGAAATCAAAGTCACAGTAGACACTATCGTACTTGAAATAAACAATGAAAGCGATCTGGAACCTTCCGAGATGCAAAAAACACTTCGCTCAATCTCAAAAAAAAAAAAAAATCCTTGGATACAGTCTTTGCACTGTATACATAAGTACAGCACGCACATTCTCGTTGAAATAAACTAGAGCTTCGACGAAAATATAAAGAAATAGTTTATGCCGGTCCAAGTCCTGTTACGTCGTAATTTTTCAGAGAGAAGGTCATCACTAAGGCGCAATTTTTGACAGTTTCATGAGGGGATTTGACATAGTCTTCGAATGAAGTGAAGGTTGGCACTGTTTATGCTAGGAAATATTAACACTTTTCACGCCGGAGCGATAGACACAGTCTTTGAGGGAGAAAAAAAAGTAGGCACTGTTCTTTATAAAATAACAGTAACACTATTCGTAAAAGAACTGCTCAGTCGCTAGGACACAATTTTACGAAGTAGCTTAACACGGTAGAGGAAACAACTACAGCACAGTTTCAAACGTACAGTCTCTTTAAATTCACAGTCCACAAACGAAATACAAATGCACAGCTCTACAGACTGATAGAAACGAAATTAAGCTTTCGTTCACGCGCAAAGTCCAAGTCCACGGAGAAGGCTTTCCACACTAACACTTTCGAACGCAAGTACCCATCCGGACAGAGTGACGAACCGTATAGCGATGTGCTTGCTTGCATACACACACTGAGTGACACACGCACTCACCGCATACTGCACACTGCTTTACTCCAGGGGAGTGCACTCAGCCGTGCGCAAAAGGTGTTGCATTTTCCTCGCTTAGCACATGACGTCACGGTGGAACAGCTAGCCACGCGGGAGCAGGGTAGATCGAGGCAAATTCTTCAGTTATCACATGTATCGGATGTATTTGTTTACCTTTAAAGTGTGTGGGTGTTTAAAAGAGTGTCAGAGGACCTAGTTTCTTTTTTCGTTTGTGCTGTTCAAATACATGGAATCTTTCGGCGTTAAATTCATTCTCCCTCAACTTGGCAGGTTCGGTCCTGGCTCAGTCCGGTGGTATTTGAAGGTGCTCAAATACGTCAGCCTCGTGTCGGTAGATTTACTGGCACGTAAACGAACTCCTGCGGGATTAAATTCCGGCACCTCGGCGTCTCCGAAAACCGTAAAAGAGTAGTTAGTGGGACGTAAAACAAATAACATTAATTATTATTTTTGAATCACGATTGCCTGGAAAATTTCTTTTCGCGCCTAAGAGGTCTTGGGCATTTTTACGATCATCCATCTCCACCTGATGTGAAAAATAGCTTCAGACTGTTGTTGTTAGGAGCCAATTCCAGCGATATTCCTCATTCCAAAAAAAAATGAGCCATCTGTAGCTCCTGCCGAAGGAGGAGAATTTGTTACATCGGCTATATTTGGCAACATCCTCCCGGATATGACAAGCTCTGGCGATGACTGAGGGTGACAAGGATATTAATGACATTGAATTGCCAGCTGTTGATAGTGATGATCTATCCGTACAGGAAAATACTGACTGTAGTGTGGAGGGATTCAAATACGTTGCAGGGTTCATCGCATATCGCTGCCGAAAATTTGACAGGTCCCTGGGCACGCCTACAGGAGAGTTGTTGATACCACCTGATGACCCAAGTCTGGGGTGGGTACACGTGCTGTTTCGGGGAGATTTGCTCGTCCCTTCCGATAGTTTTATGGAAATTATCACTAAATTCGAACTGATATTTTCTGAAGTTCACGGACGAACAGATTTGAACAGGGAACCAGAATTTGTGAACAATATGTTTGTGAAGTTGAAAAGCCGTTTTCCTGACGTCCATTCACAAGTCTTGAAATCATGTGCTAAGATCCGAACCTTACTCCGTTTGCGTTGGTTGGCTGCAAAACAGAAATAAAACAGTGAGGCTTCCCGTAATAATTAATTAATTAATGTTATTTGCTTTACGTCCCACTACCTACTTTTATGGTTTTCGGTGACGCCGAGGTGCCGGAATTTTGTCCCGCAGGACTTCTTTTACGTGGCAGTAAATCTGCTGACACGAGGCTGACGTATTTGAACACCTTCAAATACCACCGGACTGAGCCAGGATCGAACCTGCCAAGTTGGGGTCAGAAGGCAGCGCCTCAACCGTCTGAGCCACTCAGCCGGCAAAGAGGCTGCCCGTAAGCGAAAAACGAGAATGTGGCATTTATCAACAAAGTAAATGTCAAGAAATGTTCGTTACCGTTGTATTTGTTGTTTTAAACTTCGTGTGCAAAGCCACGGGACCCTTGCCTTATGCACAGAACTCGGAAAAGAACTTATTTCATACCCTGTCTCACTTTCATTGACTACGATTGAGGAAAATCGGATAGATAGTGAATATACTAGACTGTGATACTCTTCTAGACTTATGTTAACGGAAAGAAAGACAAACCGTTTATTTGGTGCTAGTGTTCCAAGACTTGAAGTTACTACATATAGCAATGTATCCTGTAAGTTTTCACCGTGAAGTGTTGAACAAATTAACAGTGTTTGTGATATAAAACAAAACCCATCTGTCAGTCAGAGTGAGCTGCATATTCCATGCATTTCGTCAACATCATCTTTACTGAGGTAAGAGTGAATAACAGTAAATAAAAATAGTCTTATTTGTCCAGAATCTGTTGATTTAAACCTAACATATCGCGCACTTCTAATTACCTCTTATTTTGTAGCGCTACGATGTTATACGTACTTTATCTTGTACAGAATGTGTTTCTATAGAGTACATTGTATGATGTTCAAAAATTCTAAAATATCACTTCGGTATATTATTAAAATATGAAACATTACCCGCGCGCTAATACAGTCTGCCGTCAGCGGCTACCAGCGATTTTCCATGGTGACGTCATAGCGACAGCCAATGGCAGCCCGAAACGCGGAATGACAAACCTTACTGTTCTCTATTAACCTTGCTTTACTCAAGGCTAGCGACTGCCTTTTATTGCCGAAGTGCCTTGGTAACGCGAGCTTGCATGTTGTCTCCCACAATACCTGCGCGTTCGGCGCTCGTTTCGAATGCATACAGCCGGGTGTTAGTGAGTTCCTCTCAAGGAATATATGAACGTGAATGCTCGCAGGGCATTCCCGTTTCATCTCCCTACTGCTCAGGAAAAAAGAAAATTGCTGGACGATTTTCTTTTTGTTCATCTCCTAGTAAAGTATTTCTTGAGGTTGGCAAAGTTGAAAAGTCCTCGACGTTGCTCTATGTTCTTCCTACCGTTCAATGATGACCCGAGTTTCTTCCAAGTACTTCATGGGTATCGGATAAGGCCGTTTCTTATAAGGTGAAGTGTCAGTAACATCTAAGTGGTGCTTAAAACCCTTGATAACTCCAGGTTTATCAGAAAATACATCTGGAAACTTCTTGAAAAGCTCTTGGATCGCCTCTGCTACTTTAATGTCATTATCATCATATTCTGGGCTTTCAGCTACACTGGCATAAATCGTGAAGTTGTAGTGGTCCTCGTTAAACTCATCATCGATGATGGACGCCATCTGGTCCTCTACGGGTCCCACTTCCTCGGGTCTCCCCTCTTCGTGGACGCTTTCTTCGACAGGCGGAGCCTCGCTCATCTTGCCTTCTACTATATCCATCGCGGTCTCCAATTCCGGATGCTTCACTTCATTACATGCAACCAACTGTAACTCTACAGATTCGACGTGAAAGAATTTAATCATATTAGCAGGATAATCAATGATTCCCCCATGTTGAATGAGAAAGTCCGATCCAAGGATTAAATCAAATTTCATTTGAGTCAAAATCAAAAATAGATGTTGGAACTTAACACCACCAATTTCTATCTCAAGAAAAGCCTGGAATTTGCATTTAATAGCCTTGTCAGGAACTATGCCTTTAACATTAACTTGAGCAACAGGCAGGATGGAAATGTAGGTCGTCTCTTGCGCCACATCTATTAATTTCTGCGAAATTAGTGAGGCTTGTGATCCTGAGTCTACTAAAGAGTTGACAATCACATTGCCTAACTTAATAATAATGATTGGTAAGCCGCGCTGTATCCGAGGCTGTCGTGGTGTTGAATCCTCATATAGTAAATCTGCATCCTCTAAATACCAATGGTTGATGAGTGTGGTACATATTACTTCTCCTCCCTCCGGGTTTTCAGGCAATCTCTTTATTGCTTCGTCAAATTTTTTGGTACCCGTAGCTTCGAGATCCATTTCCGTTCTCTCATTTCTTCTCTGCACCTCTGCCTGGTATTCCAAAGAAGCTGCTCCAGGTAAGCCTTCTTCCCTGTTCTTGTTCCTTACATATTCCCTAGTCTCTCTCCAACGTTTCTCTAATTCTTCCCGCTGGGAGTTCCTATTGTCATTGCGTTGGTTAGCTGCCTGCCTCCATGAAGGTCCAGGTTGAAACGTAGCCCTCCCTCCGTAGGGACGATTTCTATATCTTCTGTACCGAAACGGAGTATCTTGACGAGTTTCTCTTTCTTCTCGCGGTTCTGGATTTACTTGAACAGGAGTCTTCACTTCCGCAGAGTTAGCCGTAGTTTCTTTCGTTCTACCTGCTTTTGTTACGTTCTGAGTGTGCGCAGTATCGAGTCTCCTCAGGACGTCATCGAGCTGCTCTAAGTCCTGGACGTTTGCTACTACCAATATTTCCTGAACATTTGGAGGAAATTGCAGCGTTATGACCTGAATAAGTTCTTGCTCCGGCAAAGGAAGGTCGAAAAACTGCGTCTTTTTAAGCTGAGATATGAGATAATCTGAGTATCGTGAGGAATTAACGGAAGTGTTATACTTTCTGGAGTATAATTGGAGTTTTATCAGGTCTAAGTAAGGGTTCCTTAATGTCTTCGTAAGTGCTGATTCTGAATTTGAAAGCTGTGAACCACATTAACCCCCTGCCTTCTAACAATCGAGATGCTATACGTAATCGCCGGTCTGTCTTAATGTGATTTTCTTGAAAATACTCTTCGAGGTTAAGGAGAAACTCCTTAGCAGTATACCCCTCCTTCCCCGAAAATTTGGCTGGCTTTTCCTCAGTCTTTTTAAAAACTGTGGAAATATTCATGGAGTCTCCACTAGTGTTGTGAAGGCTAGATGATGAAACATCCTGTTCAATTTGGGATACTTTGCTGTTGAGAGCTTCCATACCTCCTTGGAATTCGAGTTTTAGGGTTTTAATTTTCCCCTGTACGGAATTCTCAATTTCCTTGACCTCCCTCTCTAAGTCGGTCTTAATCCCTGCTACATCGCGACAGATACGAGTAATCTGCGTGTGAGTACTATCTAATTGGGTCTTGACACGTTTATCGGCCTCCTCTTGCTGACTTTTCAGAAGAGTGATTTCGTTTCCCAACTTCATGAAATTATTTTTAACAGATTCATGAAGTTTGTCTTGATTAGAAGTTATTTTGGTTTGCGCAAGTCATAATTGAGCATGGGACTCTTGAAATTCTTTCTTTAGGCTTTCTACTTCTTTAAAGGACTTCATGAGAAGAAGACGGGAAAGCAGTTTTTAAGTCCTCCGCTACTTGTGATTTAATGTCTTGCTTAATGGTTTCTAAGTCACGTGTTAACTTTTCATTTATTTCCGTAAACTTAGCATCCATTCTCTTGTTAGATTCTTTAAATCGTTTCTCAATTTCGGCACCTGCACTATTGAGCCTACGTTCAAAATTATTATTAACTTCTGCAAATTTTTGATCAACCGATTCTGTTAATTTTACAATGTTGGCATCATTAGCCTCCCTAAGCTGAGTGATATTGCGATTAGTTACTTCATTAGCCTCCCTAAGCTGACCTATACTAGTATTAGTGGCCTCCATACGGCTTTCTAGGTTAACTACAGCAGCATTAGACTCTTTAATTTGTGGTCCTAAAGTAGCATTGGATTCAGCAATCCTACGCCCGAGATTAGCGTTACTTTCCGTAATCCTGTCAGTAAATAGACTAGGCCGCTCTGCGGCCAAGTACCGTAATCTCATTAATATTCATAAGGCCAAGGTCATTGACCTTGCCGGAAGTTCCGTGAAGGTCATTGACCATGACGTCATCGATGACGTTATTAGGTCAAAGACCTTTAATGACGTCATCAATGACGTCGTTGAGCCAACACCCTCTAGGTCATTGTGACTTAGAGGTTGTTGACACAACCCTTGGTCGGGGGAGAGGTGTTGGATGAGTCTAAGCCCTCCTCACCCCCCTCCCCTAAGACCAGTTTGGTCGACAGTCTGCTTAGAAGCAGACTGCAACGAACTGCCCGTGCGTGCTCCTTTTATAGACTACGGATGGAGGGTGGAGAGGGAGTGAGCAGAGAAGAGGGGACGCGGTGTAGAAGGGATACGATGAGATCAGAGGGAGTGAGCAGAGAGGAGGGAATGTGGTGGAAAGGATGTGGAGAGGGGAGAGAGCGGCATTGAAATTAAAACTCTAGGAAGAGTGTGCAAAATATTTATTGTACATCGTACTAGACTGGGACATACTTTGACAGCTTACTTTACAGATTCATCATAAGACTTGGACAAACTCTGGATTACAAAGACTTGGACATACATTGACAGCTTACTTGGACATTTACAGCTTGAAAGTGTACAGACTTGAACAAACTGTAGAGGAATACAGCTTAGAAAGACTTGGTTATTAGGAATACAGCTAACTTGGACATTAAAACAAGTGTACATCAAAGATTTGGACAAACTCTGAATGAATACAGAATACAAAAACATTTCCAAAATTGCGAATACCTATTGGTAACTATAATGACCAATAGGCAGACTATGTATACCATTCCATAATCGTTTGTCATCACGCATCACCAAAGATCTTTTGTTTTGCCGAACAGTGAATACAGTATGATTTTTGAAGCGAATGCGTACCTCTGGATGCAAGCAAGAGGTGTTGGTGTATAGTACACTGCGATAGTCATTGACATTCAGAAATTGGGTGACACTTTTTAGAACACCTTTTGCTTTGCAATGACCATTGGCATTTTCCGTAGAAAAAGCGTACATTTTAGGCGACAAACCTACAAATTCTGTCATCACATCACCAGCACATTCATCCTTCATTAGACCTGTACACTTCTTGTTCATAGGAGTAATTCCAAATATGTTGTCCGAATCGTAATTAGAAGTGTCAAAATAGTTAGGATGCTTTTTCATTACAGAGTAAACATTTATCTCATGTATTAAATAGATCAAACTATCCGTGTCCATATACAAAAGTCTTACATCAGCAAAATTGAGTTTGGCAAACTCGTAGTGAAATTGGTACATAACTAATTTTGAAAAATCAAGTATAACCATTCCTAGGTAGATAGGCTTGTTGTAAAGAATCTCTGTCTTATTTAACTCGAGAGTGAGTAGATCCCCGTCAATAACCTTTGCAGAATGAAAATTGGGCATTGCAATATACTTTCGGGCACCATAGCGCCCTTCCCAGCTGTTGACTAGGAGAATGCGCCGGTGTTTCCGAATATCCTCCATGGATTTACCATAACAACAATTGTTCATCAACTTGAAAAATTTTACCTCAAAGTCAGTTGTAGCACGCTGTCTGTGTTCCGTATTCAATTGCATGTATGGCTGTAGCCATGGTTTTTGATCAAATGAAATAGCGCGATGGATGTATTGGAGCTGTAAACCGTGTCGTAAACATTGCACTAAATTTTCTATGTGCAACACGTAGCGTTTCTTCGGACTTAATGTTGCCAGTAATTTTTTATTCCCTGACTGTGAATGTGGAGGCGTTAATTGTTCTACACAAAATGGAAGGTCTGAATGGTAATCGTGAATCTCCTGAGGATATACCAAATCAACCTCCAAAACGAAAGAGCGATCAACTTCAGCTGCAGCTTGTTCTAAATTAAAATTTGATATTTCATTTTGCGTCAACCAGCGAAAGTTTCTATAAGGAAGTGATTTTTCCATGGCATAGCCGGATAAGTTATTGCAGTCAAAATATGCCAAATAAGATGTGGGTCGATGCGGTTTAAATGCACTCATGTAGGGATTATTAGCCTTTGCATGTTTTTGCACGAGTGTGACAAGACCACCTCGTATACCGCGTTCGAAAAATAATAGCATGTCAATGTCAGTGAGCAATTGCAGTTCAATTTGGGTGTATAGTAACATCGCGTCCCAAGTAAGGCCAGCAGACGTGTAGTAGTGTACGGGGTCCAACCGATAGATATTTTGACACAGTTTTCGAAATTTTTCAAACGTGTCAGTAAGTAAGAGTGTGTCAATCTTTAAATAGAGGTCTGAATATTCACCTAAAGTATTTACTCCAAACGCGTTCCAGACTTGCTGAGCATGTGAGTAGTCTTCGTCAGAAATGTGACAATTTTTTAATTTATTGAAAAACATTTCTTTTGGTGGTAATGCAGTCTCATGCAAACGTGACCAGTCATGCAGATAATCGTACGGCAGGACTCCTTTCCGAATAGATAATCTAAAATGTTCACTATCTGGAAAGTGTTGACGAATAAAATGCAGATCTTGAGGAAGAAGACCCGCAACTAGTTCATCTAACGAAAATGGCATAAATCGGAATGAATCCAAAAATCGAATGCACACATTACCCCTCCATTTTGCGAAGGCAATGAACTTCTCGTGGTTTTGAGCAATTAGCGAAAATTTACATTTACCTAGTTTTGCAAATTCCTGAACCAGATAATGCGAGTCGTAGCCAGAAAGGTTGTGGAAAAAGCAGCTAATATAGTTTACGTTTTTGAAACCCAAGTTACAGGATTGATGAGCAGTACCTCGAAACTGACCTGTAAAATGATTGTGATCTCGTACCTTGATATCTGTGGGTGAAAAAGCTTTTTGACAAATGTGACAGATGGTAGATGTGTTAAAATGTAGAATATCTGCATCTGACATTTGAAGTGGAACTGGCTCGATTAAAAGTTCACCTAGACGGTCGGCTAGAACGTCTAGCTCCTTTAAGAACCAAGCTGTACACTCTTCGCCACGATACGATTTAAAATAGGATAATGTGGAATTATAGGAGCATACGACATTAAATGCACAACTATACGGTATATGCCGTTGAGTTTCTTGAGTGTATGGTTTCAAGTTACTCGGCTCGCATGTGTCAATGGGAACTGTAAAACATTCAAAATCAGCGTACACAGTGAAAGGCAGAGGGTCCTGCCGATGAAAATTTCGAAATTTCATAATACTATTTTCACCTTCAGGGAAGACAATTTTTACAGCAGGTTGTGTTGAACAGTCGGTGTAATGACAATTCAATTTTGTCTGACTAGGAAAATATTGTAAGCAACGGTCACAGGTATACACCCGATGTTTATGACGACTGAGCTGTGAGCTAACTAGCCTAGACAGATCTTTGATGAAGCAGTAATGGTTGCAAGACTCACCAGAAATGTAGAGCAAGTTAATGTGATTTTGTTTCTTTACTTTAGTAATATACAGAGGTCCTACAATTTTACTGTTTTCCACGCCATATACATTTACAGAATACAGAGGATTTTGCCGTTCAAATCGTTTCAGGTTACAAAGATCAAGTGGAAAATCTATATCACTTAAATTGAGAGAGCACATCAATTCAAAAAATTTTCTCTGATAATGAGAAGGTCTAGTAACATGATGTTGAGCCGGATGGAGGGCTGCTGCTAACGCCCAGATAAAGCAGTAGTCATCATTATTTTCGACATTGATAACTGCACGACGATTCTGTATATCGTAGGAAGTGTTACATGCTTAGATCCAGAATTTATAGGATCGAAACGACAAACATTCACCTGTAGGTGCGAAATCATTTCAAGTGATTTCCCACTATCCCGTTCTTGAAATTCAACAAATCTCGTTAAAAGTTTTTGTACAACATTAGTTTGATACCAGTCATATAAATTGTCACTACGAGACAATGCTTGCATTTTCGTGACCAAATGTATATCGTCTGTAATTTCTTGACCTTCTTTTAAAATCACAAAAGTACAAAGTAATTCTGTATTTACCTTAAGTAATACATGTTGGTGCAAACACTGAAGAATTTTACTTTTAAAAATAGGGAAACATGACTCGAGAAATAAATCAGAATGTAGAATTTTAGAACTATTGTGAATTTTTCCAGAACATACTCTACTCTGGAAACATTGAGCGGCATCTTGCCAAGAAAGATCTTGAGCCATACTTTAAAAATATACACACAATTCTCAAGACAGTAAAGTCTTAGCCAGAAAAATCACTTTCAACAAGAAAGATCGTGGACCATACAGTACTTAGACATACAATGTACAGTTTATTCTGAAGACAGTGAAGGAAAACCTTGAGTTTATTAACAATCGTTGGAACACAATTCTCAAGAGAGTAAAGTCTTACCTATGAAGATCACGTTCAACAAGAAAGATCTTGCACCATAATTAGACATACAATGCACACTTTATTCTTAAGATAGACCTTAAACCATTAATAAATACTATAGAGGGGACACAATTTTTTTCACTCAAAGTAAGTTGCCTTCGACAAACTCTACCAGGCATCGCTTGTTTGAAATGCCCATATATTTCAAGTATAATTGTCTTTCTAGCAGTGCTGAAAGTGTAGTTTCCGGTATCGCATTGAAACGATTAGGAAGGAAAACTACAAAATCTTCAAGCGTGCACAGTACTCTGGAACCATATTTTGTCTCAATTTTTTCTATGTTTGTCACTCGATAGGGAGTATTTACTGCTAAATCTTGAAGCCGTCGCGTCTCCGGACCGGCAGATAGGCCGATGCTGTTTACTGCAGAGACAGGGTCCATTGTTTAGAAATCTAGGAGTAGAAACGTAAAACAATAAATGCTGAGCAATATTTCACAAGAAATATGCTCTAGGTCAAAATATACTCACCAGAAAAGTAGATGTACACTGCAGGAATAGTAGATGCACACTGATTCCCGGTCAAATCTTTACCCCGTATTTATAGTACGACAATTGGGTGTGGTCATCTTTTACTGACCTAAATAATGCATATATAAGACGTACAAGACAGGGTGCAAGTCAATCAGAAGCAAATCGTCATGGAACGGTGTAATCTCTTCCGAGCATGGTAAGGTAGCTATCATGGCATTACTTTTTAGAAACAAATTAAAATAAGTACTTATATAGTACTTTTGCACATAGGCTGACAGCTGAGGAGGTAGAGCAGCTGATTCGGCTCGTTGAAGGGATGCTGTGGGGTAGAGAAGACCCCCTACTCTTGTAAGTGTGCTTAAAGCTCTTTATTCTAACGTTACTAGTGTGTTGTGACTTATTGGGATCGAGTGGCTCACACGGTAGAATTACTGGTCTTCTAACCGAACATAGCGGGTTCGATCCTGTTCCAGTCCAGTAGTACAGCCTCATGTCGACAGATTTAGTAGGATGTTGCGTGAGCAAGACTTACGAATAGCACAGCCTTATTTATGTCCAACACACATCCGTCTGCTGAGTCTCAAGCAATGAAGAGTAATTTGCATATGGATGAGCTTTCTCAGCCCGCTAACTTTCGGTAGAGAAGACTCTGGCTTCGAATTCTGTGAGGCCGGGAATTTTAACTGGGTTACATATCTATTTGGCCGGCCCCGTGGTGTAGGGGTAGCGTGCCTGCCTCTCACCCGGTGGCCCCGGGTTCGATTCCCGGCCAGGTCAGAGATTTTTTACCTGTACCTGAGGGCCGGTTCGAGGTCCACTCAGCTTACGTGATTAGAATCGAGGAGCTATCTGACGATGAGATAGCGGCACCGGTCCCGAAAGCCAAGAATAACGGCCGAGAGGATTCGGCGTGCTGACCACACGACACCTCGTAATCTGCAGGCCTTCGGGCTGAGCAGCGGTCGCTTGGTAGGCCAAGGCCCTTCAAGGGCTGTAGTGCCATGGGGTTTGGTTTTTTACATATCTAGTTGAAGCATGTTAGCGCGCTTCTGCTGATAGTAGGATTCGAACTTACCATCTCTCGAATGCAAGCTTGGTTTGTTGAAAGGTATTTTAGAATTGTACTGGACAGAAGATGGTAAATATACGAGAGAGAGAGAATGAAATAATTTGGCCAACTAATGCTCGGCTCGTAAAAACGTTATGGTCTACACTTAACTCTCGCCTGACATAATTACGCAAATTTTTTTACGAGCGGAGAACCGAACACAGTCCTAAACCTGACAGCGATAATTTATGATACCACACTTGAGCAACAATATCATCCTAATTGCACATACTCCAGGAGACATGACACATTCACCTTCTTAGTTGAATAAATCAGCGTTAAGGCTTAGGTCAGGAAACTTTTACTTAGTTTTAAGAGCTGGTCCGTGTTCCACTCAGCTTACGTAATTTAACGAGCTATTTACCTCAGAGCTTCCGTGGCTCAGGCGGACAGCGCACTCGGCTCCTTGTTGTGGGCTTCCGTGGTTGAAATCCCGGTCAGAGCCTCCGTAGCTCAGGCAGTAATGCGCATGGCCTGTTGCTACAGGGTTCCGTGGTTTAAATTCCGCTCAGCTGGACAAAGCGGAAGCGAGACAGATTTATTTTTCACCTCAACTTCGCGGTAGGAAATACTATTTACCTCCGAGCTTTCGTAACTCAGTCAGCAGGTTGCTCGACCTCTTGTCATGAGATTCCGTGGTTTCATTCCCGGACACAGCGGAGACAGAGCAGGTTTTTCTCTGCTCGTTTGTAAGGGTTCTTAAAGTTCTAGAATATGTTGCAACTTCGTATTTTATAATTGCCTGTGGACAAAGACGAGATGTGCAGAGAAGCGGCTATGTATGGGAAAGAACAAGATGTGCTCGGTACAAGTATGGTCTATTGAAAGCATTTGAATGAAATAATTTGGCTCATAAAATATTTATGGCTCTCACTAGCATTCATAAAAAATGGTTACGACCCAGGAATCGAAACCGGTGAGCAACAATTTACGACACCAAACTTTTACTTAGACTAATATATCTTACGGATTTTTTGGGCTGGTTCAATAAACAGTTCCGAGTTCTATTTGCGGGTAGGAATGTTTTAGTCTAGAGAATCGTAGTCGCGCCCGACACCTCGTAATCTTCAGGTGTCCGAGCTGAGCAGCGGTTACCAAGGCCCTTCCGAGCTGTAGCTAAAAATAAGATAGTATTTCCTCAGATGAGACCACACCTTTTAACAGACGAAAGTGGATGTAACGAAATTCAACCAGTTACACGGACTTCGTTCAAGTCCTCTTAAATGTTATGGCTAAGATGAGAAGTGAACCCGAGACGTGTGGCGCCTGGAGTACTCTGTACCCCAGGCAGCCGAACCGACACTCTTCGCCTGGCTTCATTCATTCTATTCTTGACCCGGTCTCTCCGTGGCTCAGGTAGCCTAGGTCTCGTAGCTCAAATCTCGGACAAAGCCGAGACGGGAGAGATTTTTCCCTGAACACTCTGTGTCAGATGAGTGTAACAGGCTTCGTCAGGGATACAACTAGGGAGGAGGAGCAGGTAATTCAAATCCCAAACAAAGCGGAGGCGAGACAGGTATTTCTCCGCATATTCTGGTTTTCCTCCAACACTCTCTAGAGGAGTGCAACAGGCTTTAAGTCGGGGATACAACTGGGAAGGAGGAGCAGGTCTCTTAACTTTTGCTTCACCTGTGTGTCTAACGTTTCTATACCTATACAGCACAACAGACCACGCCAACTTTTATTTATGCTTGGGTATATACTCTCTTTGGGTTTAGCAAGAAGACATTTTGTAGCAAAATCCTTTCTGCAGATTGATCTGAGCTATCAACTCTTGAAATACAATTTGCCTCAGAGCCTCCGTGGCCCAGGCGGCAGCGTAATACTAGAATCTGTAGTTTAAATCCTGGTCACTAGACAAAGTGGAGGCGGGACAGGTTTTCTCCCCTACATAGTTGGTCAAGTACTTACGGCTTCTAGCAGCTAACCAGAGAGCTCAATGTAGCAGAGTCTGCTTAATGTTACTGTTTCTTTTTCTGGAGACGTCGAGATGGGGGCACTATCTCAACGTTTCTGAAAAAAAGAAGCGGTTGTGGCCTTAAATCGAACTCAAAAAGTAGTAGCTTACTAGAGAGGCCGTTTTTTGAGCGGTCTAGATAATGTTATAGAGACATAGAGGTTCTGTAAGCTTCTTTCTCACATTATAGTCCTACCCGAGAACTTCTACAGACGGCTCTGAATGTAACAGGTCAACAGAGAATTTAAATACTAATACTAAATTGTTTTACAGGCCAATGATGGAGGAAGAGGAGGAGGTGGTGGAGGAGGAGGAGGAGGAGGAGGAGGAGGAGGAGGAGGAGGACCTTGAATGGTTGGAGGAGTTAGAAGAATTGAGATTTATGGAAGAAATAGAGGAGGAGGAAATAAATTTTTTAAAAAAATAAGAAATTTATTTCTACATGTGTGTGTTACACCTTACAAAGCACTGTTACATTTACATTCTTCTCCTCACTGTACCCGTCACCTCCACACCTTTCGTCCTTGCATTCCACTACCACTTAAAAACAGTTTTGATTTCATTGCACCTGCCACAACCAGAGCAGCTAGTTTTTCTCCTACGGAAGCGTCTGGTGCCGTGACACGTTGCAGAGCTTTCTTCAACAGAATTTTATCAGCTATTCGGCGGAGTTCAGGATTATTATCCAGTTTACTCTGACGATAGGCGAGATCGTGCTCCTTGCAAAATGAGTCTAATGGATTAATGCCTTTATCCCCTCGAGCTAAGCGAATGCTGAGATTGGTTCCAGGGCCGCAGAACTGATAGGCTGGAATGTGCATTTCAAAAGGTAGATTGTCAATCACTTTATCGATGAGCCCACGACCAGAGAGCATTTTCATCGTCGTCCTCTTCTTTCGTCTTGATGCTACTGCACCCTTCTTTCTTCTCGACGTCACACCCATGATAGGAAGAGAAAAAGTCCTTACACGAGCTTTTATTGCCTCTGTGGTAGAGTTTTATGAGTTGGCAGGTACGACACTGTTTAACGGAAGGTATCCTTGCAATGGACACTTCGTTGTGATGCTCAAATTGACTGCACGGTTGGAGTTCCGAAAGCACGGGGTCTTGAGTCCACTCCCTGGGAACGTCTTGCCAGATTTCTTTTACCGCATTTGCCGCCACGTAGAGAAGAAACGCTTTCGGTAACGCTTTCAACTCTTCTGTCGTAAAACTATAGAGTTTCTTCTTGCAGGCGAAAAACTTGACTATAGCACGCTCAGTGGGATTAGCGTCTAGTCCTTCAATATCACTCCACTGAGATGAAACAGACATGATTACAGCACAGTATTCGCTTCCTCACTAACGTCACTTACAACAGTGTTATTTGTTTTACAGCAAACGTTCTCGACTTCCCGGCATGCATTGCAACACAGCCAATCAAACAGCTTCCAGACATGTAGAAGGCAGTTATTTTTTTCTTTCCAAGAAGAGTAGACAGTGATGGACAGCCTAACTCGTGAAGGTCTACGAGTTGGCAGCTCGGCGAGACAAATTCGCGTAACCAAACACTTTTCTCCAAGCCTTTTACGAAGATAAGATCGGCGCCTGAGAGATGTGCATTCATAACCAGTGAGAGGTAGTGGTATGGAATCTCCCCTTCTTCCCACTTCAGACCCAAATGTCGTCGTAACCATGCAGTTTGCTTCCGATCTTCCTCTACTTGCCAGTGAAGGGGATAGGGTGGTTTAAAACTAAAACTAGTTACTTTTGGCCTCCACAGTCTAGTACAATCGAGGATAGCAACGTCCTTGTAGACAAACTTGTTTCCGTCTACCTTAAAACCCTGCACGTCCACAATCAAGGTCTTCGGCATAATAGAAACAGGTTACAACACGTTCACACCGCTTTAGCGACTGATCGCTATCACGACTATGGCGAACACTTAAAGATCTTCCCCCTCCACCTCCTCCTCCTTACTTGTACGCCACTGACAAAATGAACATTTTCTGGAGCTATAGTCTTCTATTTCGAGCGGAAATTTCGGAAGTCTGTGTCCAAGCTGGCGGGCAGCGTGGTGCAGGAGAAACTCTTTAGGTTAGGCAGAATAGTTCATCGTCTGTTAGTTGCCGTAGTACTCCGGTCTTGTAGAACTTGTCAATAGCCCGACCAATGATTTTGCGAGCTTGAGGAAATAAATCAGGATCTACTAGTACATCCTCTTGTTTTTTTCCATGCAGAGGGGGTAACAACATGGCTCTATAGGACCATTCCAGTCGCGGAAGGTTACAACTCGAGGTGACGAGATGAGGGGGTAATCGTTCCCATGCTGGTGCTATAGCACAGAATGCATAGTGCACTACGTATTCCGCTGGTAAACACTCCAACTGGTGATCGGATAATGCCAAGAGAAAATGATGATTCAAATAAGCATTTATAGCTTGACCAACGGCGTCTAGATAGCGGAGAAATGTATGCTGAGACATGATGCTCTCGAGATTATAGACTTAAATTACAATAAACACAACTTTTTATCATGGGCGTTGGCCCGTCAAAGTCTGTTTGATTATCACCTCTATTCTTGTAGTGGCTTTGACATTGGCGACAGGCAACAACCTCAGGTAATAGCTTTAGATGGAGTGGTAGATGCTTCCAGGTATATTCGACGTCGTGTGCTGCATATTCAGTCACATATGAAGCAGGTAAGTAGTTTAGTAATTGTCTTGGCATACTTAACAAGGAGCCATGCTTCTTGTGGCTAGCAATAGCTTTACTCATGAGATGCCTGTATAGTGTAAATAAATCGTCGACATTTTCTATACACTGTACACTTTGTTCTTCCCAAGTAGATTCCATAGCGTAGACTGATGTTCTCGATGTAACAGCACGTCTTTTTACATTCTTGTTACCATGTTTGAAAGAGGGTAATAGGTCACGTTAGACTCGTGAATAATAAGACAATAGGCGGTAGTATTTGGTGGAATATTTTCAGCCGTTTCAAATTCGAGACGAATGTCTACAGGTGAGTCTTTTACCGATTCTTCATGGTGTGAGCAGTCGATGATCACAAGAGGTGCAGTGTCCTTGAAATCTGTTGGTGTGAAGAGAGGCGATCCTTCCCTCTGATAGTACGAAGACTGGAACTTGCAGAACATCTCGTACAATGTGCTGAATTTATTTTTTGTAAAGTCTAGTTCCATGTTTTCGTACGGATACGTTATACTATTAAGATAGGCACGAAAATTTCTCAGTTGACAGTGATCGAATTTCGAAGCATCTTCAGCATGTTGAAATTTTTTATTAGTTTGGAAGCCAAAGATTATGTAGAGAGGCTTTTCAGTGAATCGTGAGGTTTTTACTGCCCAGCTGTGTCTATCTGTTGTCGGCAGTGTTGGATACTCGTGCAGGTCCCAACTGCGAAAATGGATAGGAAGTGGTGTGTCATTTTCTACAATTTTCAGTAGACGAAGTTTCATCTGATCGGAAGGTGTTACTTGAGGCACTCGCCACAGTATACGATTGAGCAAAATCTTACAATCTTCGGGCGTTACTGCCGCCTTCAGTGCATTGTAGTCGCTACGGTCGCGTACTAGAATAAGTTCTTGTTTTACGTTCGCCATAATTCTCCTGTGATCCTCGGCAAAGCCGAGAATTTTCTTTAATTTCAACATGCCTGTAAATGATCCGTCCGTTTGCACCATCCAGTCGTTGTTGGAACCTGGACACCAGGCACCCGTTCTAAATGGTTTACATTCTTCACTCCCGTACGATGAATACATTTTCATGGCACTCGTAATACCAACATTCTTTGTAGAATCTACCTCAACACCGTTAACTTCATAACGCGCTTCCGAAAACAAGAAAGCGAGTGCATTATTGTTAAGTTTGGATGTGCCTGCCGATGTTCCATCTGAAACTTTTACTACTTTTCCCTCGATGTAGAGGTGACTCAAGTAAGGGAGTGTATAGACATCTTGTTGATTGATTACTAGTCGTATTTCGTCGTTGTTACCGATCCCATAGGTGAAGGGTTGGTATGAATGGTACTCAACTCTGACGACTCCCTCCTGCGTCTCCGCTGTGTCCACGATTTCTAGCATATCTTCCATGATGTAGCGTATATCCTAGTTTCTTCAGTATCTCTCTGTTAACACGTGTGAGTGTAAGCGCTTGCCGAGCACAAGTGAGACGATCGGTAGACGGTCGCATTCTTTTGTACACTACTTTCATGATGGCTTCAGATGTAGTGTGTAGGCCACGTCAGTCTGCGGGTCGAGGTTAATAAGATTATTTGCTCTGTTTTCTAGCCGAAGTGTAATGTCACTGACACTCGTCACACTCACTGGATGGTAGAGTACAACGTTAGGTCTCTCTCGAATAGTAAAGCCGCCGGGCTCGGTAATGATGAACTGATATAGCGTGTGACTCGGCTGATGATTAGTAAAGACGTCTGTGATGATATTACACGAAACAGTCACGTGATGGTCTTCTAACAGTTTTATAGGCTGATCCGACTCGTGCACCGTACCGCCCTCTAGCGTTCGCTTAGAAAATCCCAGCAGAGGACCGATAGAATCTTCCTGTGTTTCGAAATCAATTTTAAATGAAGATCGTATACTACACTTGTGAGTAACGTTGCTCGCCGTAAGATCAAAGTATCGCTTCTTAGTAACAAAATCGTCGATTTTAAATTGCCGGACCAGTACCTCTTGAATTCTGTCGTTAATATCTTCTACGGAGTAGGTTCCTGGAGGAAACGTTAACACATATTCGTCATAGTAGAATTTATTTTTTCCCTCGTAAATGTTGTAAATCTTGTTGTGTGCTTCGAATGCAATAAGGCCTAGTTCGTAGGGTTGACGTCCCAGTTGAATAGGTGGATTAAAGTATACTGTTGTTTCCGTTCCTTTTCCTCTTACCGTGAATGTTCTAGACGCACCTGACATCCCGCGTACACTAACAGTCCTATTGTCGGCGCTGGGCTTCATATAGAAACCTAAGACAGAGACGGCCACATTCAGAGGAGTTGAAGCGTTGCAAACGATCCACGTTGTACTCTATCTTTGCACTGCTCCCAAAATAGCGGACGAGTTCAGCAGGAGGAGGCAGGTTTCCATAACTGTCAAAATAGCGCACTCTATGTCCCCGCTTAACATAGGCTACATAATGCGTTCCTGGTCCTGAACTTTTGTCCAGGTTGACGATACCACTTTCGTTTTTATGCACACGTTTCGGTAGAGCATCACGCATGAATACACCCCGAAAGAAACGTATTTTTAAACGTTTTGCAAACTTTTCCACCTCCTCGTGGCTTAGTGCCCTACGGGGCAGTGCGCTTATTAGTTTTTTGGTGTCATGTAAATACCTAAACCTTTTTTGTAGGGCGCTAGACGCATGTTCACCCCTTTACCTCTTAATGCGATTGCTTCCATCGTCTTGTTATGCCTTTCACTTTCCTTTAATTGCTGTTTAGCCTCTTCAACGGCTTTTACTGTTCTTGCTACAGCACTCGCTCCTCCCAGTAGTGAGCCTAGAGCGGCGAGTCCGGCAAAAAGAGCGGGTAGAAATCCTCCTCGTTTTGGTACCGGAATAATTCGAGCACGTTTTCGGAAAAGTAATTTTCTCTTTGGACTTACGCGAGCTTTTGCCGCACGAAGAGCTTTTCTTAGCGCTACTTGTTGATTTTTTTCACCTTGGTAGGCGATACGTGCTGCATGCACAATATCGCGAAGTCCTCCTCTCTTCTTCTTCGTAAAGCATTGCTTCACCATAATGCACTGTACACGTTGACTCTACACTATCAACTGATGCTACACACTCTAGCATACATCTATTTATCTAAATTGTTTCCTCCAGCGTTAGCCTACAGGAATAACCGCTGAATATTCCATCATAATGTACAAGGGAAAATCGTTAATAGTTTTTCCTTCACTTACCTCCTCCTCCGTCAGCTTAAGGAGAAATGTAAATTTATCTTCTCCTTTAACAGCTCCATCGATGAAGTTATAAAACTCTTCCCCATTCTGCCTAATTATCAGATGTTTGTCGTCCGGTTTATATGTTAAAATGCGAATAGATCCATCGTACGGCATTATAAATTCGCTAAGTCCACTTGCCAGCACATACTTTCTTGCAGTCTTATCTTCTACTTGTCTACTCATTAGTTGTACGAGAAAAATAGACGGCAAGGATTTAATGTAAAGAGATAATCTGCTATCTACAAATCGTTTCGTTGCAACGTCATGGGAATTGACAGGGTCTCCAACATTAGTCAACCTTCTTCTTTTTGTCATTTCAACTACTTCTTCCGTAATTGTACACACTTTATCGATCTCACTCGTAAGAAAATATTTTGTGCACACATCCTGGGCATCAACCGGATCTGCTACATCCGCTAATCTTAACGCATTCATATAAAGGGCTTTGTCTCTAAGGTTCCCAATCTTGCTTATTTCTCGAGAAACAAAGTGTTTTGTGCAAGCGTCTTGATCATTCACGGGATCGGCCACGTTGATGATGCGTTTCCTTTTTATATCATATCCTTCACTATCTAACTGTGGAAGCAGCTGAAGATTTCTGTCTACATAGCTTTTATTAGCAGCATCATTACTATTCGCAGGTATTCCCACACCTTTTATGCGACGATTCTTTGCATCGTAGTGTCCATCGTTACTTTGGAATAGAGTCTTTTGTTCTACATAAGCTTTTGTACACACATCTTGTTCATCAACAGGGTTAGCCACATTGACTAGACGTTTAGATTGAGCATCATAGTTTCCCTTTATTCGTTTCAATCGGAACCAGTCAACATATTTTTTTGTACACGCGTCGCTAGGTAGTTGCGGATCTTCTACATTCATTAAACGCTTTTTATTAACATTATAATGACCGTCCGAAGTACGTTGGATTGTTTGCCTATCGACATACCTCTTATTCGCCGGATCGGTTTCATTTACAGGGTCTTCAACAGTTTTCTTATAGCAATATGTTCTTCCGAAAGCGTCCATCGCGGCACTGCTCAATAGTGTGTCTATTACGTGAGTATTTAACTAGATTCATTCCTCTCCCACCGTCAGTCGTTATGAAGATTATAAAACAGAAAGATACACTTCCCGTTACGAATGTCGTCTCACAACTAGTCCCGTGTGCATCAGTGCAGCTGCATCGTCATGGTACACTATTACCATCCTCTATTCGATGTATCGTAGCGGGTCCATCTGGCTGCGGAAAGAGCAACGTCTTAATCACACTCATTACTTCACGTCAGGGATTACGCTTCCAGAATATTTACATCTTCGCGAAGTCCCTTTATCAACCACTCTATCAATATCTGAAACAGGTTATGGATGGATTAAGTGACATTGGTATACAATATTTTTCTTTCTCCGCCAACCAGGATGTAATACCTACAGATGAAGTACTACCATATTCTCTCATGATTTTCGACGATGTTATAACAGAGCAGCAAAACGTAATTCAATCCTACTTTTGCATGGGACGACATAAAAACGTTGACTGCTTTTATTTGTGTCAGACCTATTCACGTGTACCGAAGCAGCTTATCCGTGATAATAGTAACCTCATAGTGTTATTCAAAATGGATGAGTGTAATATGCGTCACGTCTACGATGATCATGTGAATACTGACATGACCTTCCAAGACTTTAAGAAGATCTGTGCTATGTGCTGGGATAACAGTCGCCACGGGTTCATTGTTATCGATAAAGATCGTCCCCGGAACGAAGGACGGTATCGTATGGGGTTTGATCACTTTATCACTATTTAATTGACTCCTTCACAGGGCGAGCGTTTACTTGTATCCCTGCCGACGTCATGAGCAGACATTTAACGCAGGAGATTATTCGGGCACGAAACAATATTCGTCAAAAGTATCGAGAACTTAAACGCTATCGTGCAGATAGTGATCTACTCTTGCAAAAACATATTGCCGAACCACTTCAAGCTATACTTAGGACACCTTCAAAGAAGAGTCTCCAGTCGATTGGAACGCAGACGACACCTTTAAAGAAGAGTCTCCAGCCCGTTAGAACGCAGACCGTTGAAGAAGAAGAAGAAGAAAAAGAAGAAAAAGAGAAAGAGAAAGATGATCAGGTGTTTACTCCAGCCAAGTCAAAAACACCTCAGTTTCTACGTACGACAGTTCTCGCAGAAACGCCAACGCGGCAGTCTGATTTGTCTGCTGTTACCTCTACACCAGAGTTCAAGAGCTACCTGAAAGAGACGTACGGTGAACTCGCAGCCAAGTATGTTAAGAGATTATTTATGGGAAGAACGGATCGAACGTATGGCGTTCGTTACGAAAATGATCGGTTCTACATTGGCAACACTGAAGTAACACTGGACAGCAAAACAATAGTTGTAAAAAGAGTTCGTTATGCAGTAAGTGAAGGTCTTCTCGAACTACTTTTTTCCTACATTCCTAATTCTGAGGTGTATACAGAGAGTGATCTTGAGAAGTATAAATCCATCCTACGAGCGACAAATGCGTACAGACGAAATTACGATTCTTCGGCGGCAGTAAATGCTAACAAGAGTTACAAGTACCGAGAAGTTATTTCTAAATTGTTCCCAACCCAGCAAAATATTCGTCACCTTTCGGCTAGTGGGTTGCGCACAAAGATGTGGATGCCTCGTGTAGACTATACCTACTGGAACGATCCTAACAAGTTAGTTGAGCGATTGCTCTTGCTCGATGCATCTCGAAGCGCAGGACATACGGGACACGAAGGTGAGATTCGTGAAATAGAAGAAGAACTACGCCGTGCTATCTTTATCGTGTAATGTCTCCGCGGAAGAAGAAAAAAACATCTTCTCATGTAAAAGAAGGGATTGCTCGTGAGTTGCACAAGACAGCCCGTCGACACTATCGTCGTAGACGAGTCATCACACGGGGAAAGGATGATCTTTGGCAAGCAGATCTCGTAGAAATGATTCCCTACGCAACCAGTAACAGCGGTATCAAATATCTCCTGACTGTCATCGATGTCTATTCCAAGTTTGCCTTTGCAGAGCCCGTACGTGCTAAAACAGCAAGCGTTGTCACAGCTGCGTTCAAGGCCATTATCAAGCGAGCGGGACGCTACCCACGTCTTCTTCAGACAGATCAAGGCAGAGAGTTTTATAATAAGGAATTTTCTACTTACCTGAATTCGCTTAACATCCATTATTATTCTACGTACAGCAACCTTAAAGCGAGTGTTGTAGAGAGGTTCAACAGAACGCTTAAGACCATCATGTGGCGTGAATTTACTGCACGTGGTTCCTATCGCTGGTTAGATATTCTTCAAAACATTGTCGACCGGTACAATAACACCGTTCATCGAACAACTGAGATGAAACCTCGCGATGTTCGTGACAACCGCCTGCTCAAGACTGTGTACAGTAGAGTAAAAATAGCAGACCCGAAACGTCATCGATTCAAAACAGATGATTTTGTACGCATTAGCAAACATAAATCGCTTTTTGATAAGGGTTACACTCCAAACTGGAGTACCGAAATCTTCCAGATTGATAAAGTGCAACTTACAAATCCAGCTACATATGTACTCCGCGATCTTGCAGGACAGCCCATCAAAGGAGGTTTCTATGCTGAAGAACTTCAAAAAACACAGTATCCCAATAGTTACCTAGTGGAAAAGGTTCTGCGTAAACGTGGAAATAAACTGTATGTGAAATGGCTAGGGTTCAATAACACGTTTAATTCTTGGATTAATAAATCAGATGTGTTGTAACTCTCAGCTCAGTGCTGCTCTCTGCTCACCCGATTCTCCTCTCGGCATCGTTCCCACGCCTCTACCCGTAAAAGGAAGCACACACGTTCAGTCTGGCTATTTGCTCTTTAGACGTCCTAATGGCCGCTTCGCTGACGTATTACTGTCAAAACGGAGGCTTGCTTGTTAATGTCGTAACTGAAAATAAAATTGACATAGTTGCTGTCGGTATATTAGTAGAATTATGTAGAAGAAACAAGAACATGTATTATATGAAGAAGAAAAAATTATATTTTATGAATTATAAATCCGACTGTAATGTATTTGATACTACTTTAAATTTTCTCTCCTTGTTACGATTTATTATCAGGGAAAACAAGACTGATGATATGGACGTTTTTGTAAAATGTGAGAGGACTGAATTAAATAGTTTAGAACTTAATTATCATATATTCTATCTATTTAAATTAAGAGAACATGTGCCAGAAGTTAGCTAAACTAGCTCAAGGCAACGTCTTTCTGATTGTTCTCAGAATAAATAGTTTGCACACTCCCCTCGAGTTTTTTTATTTCACTAGCGCGCTCTCCCCTCTCCACATCGTCATCCCCTCTTCCACATCGTTCCCCACCGTATCCCTACCATCCGTAGTCTATAAAAGGAGCACGCACAGGCAGTTCGTTGCAGTCTGCTTCTAAGCAGACTGTCGACCAAACTGGTCTTAGGGGAGGGGGGTGAGGAGGGCTTAGACTCATCCAACACCTCTCCCCCGACCAAGGGTTGTGTCAACAACCTCTAAGTCACAATGACCTAGAGGGTGTTGGCTCAACGACGTCATTGATGACGTCATTAAAGGTCTTTGACCTAATAGCGTCATCGATGACGTCATGGTCAATGACCTTAACGGGACTTCCGGGGTCAATGACCTTGACCTTATGAATATTAATGAGATAACGGTACTTGGCCGCAGAGCGGCCTAGTCTATCTACTCCTGTCATTTAGACTGATTTTTAAAGCCTAAATAGCAGCTAGTATATTCTCCATATTAATATCTTTATTTTCACTAAATGCAGAAAATACAATCATTCAATTCATATGCAAGATCACAATTATTGTCCAGTGGTAAAGTTCAATAGTTCACCAACACAAATATCAAACACTTATATGAGACTGTGCATAAAATTAAATATTGTGCCTGAAATGTTTAAATAGTAAGAGAAGGAACACAAATAATCACTTGTGCCATAAAATTAGTCAGAGTTCTGTGCCATAAGTTCAAGATTTTACCAAAGTCTTTGAATTAAACTTCGTAAAATATAAAGAATTCACTGAACTGAAATTAAAGTTTAAACTATTCACTTCTATTTGAACTTGAAAGTTAAGATATCACTGATTTCATCAAATTTAATTTTTATCACTTTGTACTCTCTTTAATCTGGCCCCAACGTCACGGGTGCCATTTTACTATTCACTACCTTCTCTCTGAAACAGGAACGCCCGTACTTCAATTGTTCGGAAAGCATGGATGACGTCAAGGCGTGTACGGCCCATGCTTAGAGAGTATGAGAGAAGAGTAGTGCAATACATTTATGATTAATGGGGGACTTGCTGTTTATTCAAGAGATAAGCAAAGGAATTATATCACCTTTTACAGATGTATTGTGAGATTACCCTTGAAGGTGCGGAGGAGACGTTATTCTTCGGCGTCGGCGTCGTTCCGCGTCGTTGGTGTTGTCTCAGCACTGGACGTTGACGACGACTCGAACCTGAGGCAGATCGTGCAGCGAGAAACAGTTGTTAAGGAGCGGAGAAGTGAAGAACTCCCGCACAGAATGCCAAGGGGATCTGATGCGACATTTTTCTACCGCACCGCGAATTAAGGCGAAGCACTTTTGAATAGTTTCCCCAGTAATAGTGTTGGACGCACTTTCGAAGATGAAATCACACAGTAGACACTATCGTACTTGAAATAAACAATGAAAGCGATCTGGAACCTTCCGAGATGCAAAAACACTTCGCTCAATCTAAAAAAAAAAAATTCCTTGGATACAGTCTTTGCACTGTATACATAAGTACAGCACGCACATTCTCGTTGAAATAAACTAGAGCTTCGACGAAAATATAAAGAAATAGTTTATGCCGGTCCAAGTCCTGTTACGTCGTAATTTTTCAGAGACAAGGTCATCACTGAAGCGCAATTTTTGACAGTTTCTTGAGGGGATTTGACATAGTCTTCGAATGAAGTGAAGGTTGGCACAGTTTATGCTAGGAAATATTAACACTTTTCATGCCGGAGCGACAGACACAGTCTTTGAGGGAGAAAAAAAGTAGGCACTGTTCTTTATAAAAATAACAGTAACACTATTCGTAAAAGAACTGATCAGTCGCTAGGACACAATTTTACGAGGTAGCTTAACACGGTAGAGGAAACAACTACAGCACAGTTTCAAACGTACAGTCTCTTTAAATTCACAGTCCACAAACGAAATACAAATGCACAGCTCTACAGACTGATAGAAATGAAATTAAGCTTTCGTTCACGCGCAAAGTCCAAGTCCACGGAGAAGGCTTTCAACACTTCGAACGCAAGTACCCATCCGGACAGAGTGACGAACCGTATAGCGATGTGCTTGCTTGCATACACACACTGAGTGACACACACTCACCGTATACTGCACACTGCTTTACTCAAGGCTAGCGACTGCCTTTTATTGCCGAAGTGCCTTGGTAACGCGAGCTTGCATGTTGTTTCCCACAATACCTGCGCGTTCGGTGCTCGTTTCGAATGCATACAGCCGTTTGTTAGTGAGTTCCTCTCAAGGAATGTATGAACGTGAATGCTCGCAGGGCATTCCCGTTTCAGTATGTATGTGCCTTTTCCTCCACCACGCGATTGTTTCAATTTCATTAGTTTCGACATATTGAAATTAAGATTATGCTGTGAAAGTTCGAAAGGATTGCGTGAAGGTTATGTATAAGTTCAAAGGAATCGTGTTGCTGAATTGAGGTTATATGACAAAGGAAAGTGGATCTTTTATATTTATGACAAGAGAAGGATATATGGACTTCAACTATTATTATTATTATTATTATTATTATTATTATTATTATTATTATTATTATTATTATTATTATTATTATTACTATTATTATGTTGATTAGAGAATGTTTATGTTACGAAAAGATTCTCTAAGGGAAAGAGGCTAGAATCTAAGAGTATGCATAGCAAGGATGGTGTATATGTCAAAGAGACTCGCGGTCTCACGGAGATTCTTGCATTGAGCGGTGAGAAGAATGTAATCTTGAAATCTTGTCTTTACTTCTTCGTATGTATACTATGCTCGTAACCTCGAATCGTGCTTGCCTGATTACTGATTTATGCTGCACTCCGTTGACGTTTTTGGCCTCAGCGGTCTGATTATCATTACGAACGAGAGTGAAATATCCGTGAATGATTCCACGAATTCGAGACGTGTCGTCTTTTACTCCGCTGCTTAACCTCAATCGGGACGCATTGTTTTCACTTCTGCATTTCACTTTTCATGAACTTGCTTGTACTGAACATTTCAGGTTATTGAGAGACGTGCTGCTGGGCGCCAATGTTTGTTTTCACCGAGCTCGATAGCTGCAGTCGCTTAAGTGCGGCCAGTATCCAGTATTCGGGAAATAGTGGGTTCGAACCCCACTGTCGGCAGTCCTGAAGATGGTTTTCCGTGGTTTCCCATTTTCACACCAGGCTAATGCTGGGGCTGTACCTTAATTAAGGCCACGGCCGCTTCCTTCCCAGTCCTAGCCCTTTCCTGTCCTTCCGTCGCCGTAAGACCTATCTGTGTCGGTGCGACGTAAAGCCAATAGCAAAAAAAATGTTCGTTTTTGAATGATTTTGAAGTAAAGGAACTTGGTGCCTTCAATACTTTATTGAATTTCATATATCTTAATGATGCGATATCACAGTAGATGACGGACATGACTGTTGCATGCGTAATCATTTTTTAACAATACATAATTGTCCGACCAATCGGAAATAGGCTCGGAAGACATTCTTTCTGAAACAGGTTCCAAGAAGGACATTCCAGGAATCATTAATGAACAAGGGGAGTATGTATGCGAGGATCTTCAAAAGGCAGAAGTATTCAGTCAGCAGTATGTAAAAATTGTTGGTTATAAGGATAATGTCCAGATAGAGGAGGTGACTAATACTAAAGAAGTATTAAAATTTACCTATGACAGCAATGACATTTACAGTAAGATACAAAAGTTGAAAACTAGAAAAGCAGCTGGAATTGATAAGGTTTCAGGGGATATACTAAAGATAATGGGTTGGGATACAGTACCATGTCTGAAGTACTTGTTTGATTATTGTTTGCGTGAAGGAACTTTACCAAATGAATGGAGAGTTGCTATAGTAGCCCCTGTGTATAAAGGAAAGGGAAGACATAAAGCTGAAAATTACAGGCCAGTCAGTTTAACATGCATTGCATGTAAGCGTTGGGAAAGCATTCTTTCTGATTATATTAGACCTGTTTGCGAAATTAATAACTGGTTCGATAGAAGGCAATTCGGTTTTACGAAAGGTTATTCCACTGAAGCTCAAAGTGTAGGATTCCAGCAAGATATAACAAATATTTTGGATTCTGGAGGTCAAATGGACTGTATCGCGAATGACCTGTCTAAAGCATTTATAGGGTGGATTAGAGGCTAAAAACTATCGATAGCTCTATCGATAGTTATCGATAAGGACCACTATCGTCATACATCGGTAGTCAGTTCCCCATTATCGATAGTCAACGATAGGTTTTTACCGCTCATTGATTTATTTTTCGCTCTAGTAGAAATTGTAGAGCTGTTTGCAGTTAACTGGTGAGGAGTTTGTTCCAATTCATAGGTGTGCATTTAAGTATCTCTGCGTACATGCGAATTCAGTGTCGGCAGAAGGATTATTTTGCATTTTGGAAGGTGGGATTCACCATTCACCCTAACATTAGTTGAGTTGATGCCAATACGGGACAAAAAATTATATTTATATGTTGTCAGAGACTGTATGTAGGAGATAGAAGGCACATTTTAGGTCAAAGATTTCATAAAAACAACTGAAAACTCTCCTTCCATCTGTTGAGAATGCTGTAAAACATATTTCCAAAGATATTACTATACTCGAGAATATGTCGGGCGATTGCAAAATGAACACTGCAGCTGAACGACAATTTCTTGGGCGGTTTACGTTATGGGCAAGCGCGTGCAGCTCGGGAATATCTCGGACGTGCCACTGAAGAGATTTATGAGTGATTCCGATTTGAATGTCAGAAATTACATAGCATGAAATAGTTGTCTTTCTGCTGTTTTTTGTAGATTGTGTTCAATAAATGTCCTATTTTCGGGCATAATTATATGATTCGTTCCACTTTTTGAAAACTATCGATTACTATCGATAGTAGAGTTCATAATATCGGAAAATATCGATGGCGATTACTATCGATAGTTTGCCGCCTCTAGGGTGGATCATGGGAGACTACTGGTAAAAAAAGTGCAATTGGACTAGACAAGAGGGCGACTGAATGGGTTGCTATATTTCTAGAAAATAGATCTCAGAGAATTAGAGTAGGCGAAGCTTTATCTGACCCTGTAATAATTAAGAGGGGAATTCCTCAAGGCAGTATTATTGGGCCTCTGCGAACCATGTGACCTTGCCGCGGTGGGGAGGCTTGCGTGTCCCAATGATGCAGATAGCCGAGCCGCAGGTGCAACCATATCGGATGGGTATCTGTTGAGAGACCAGACTAACGAATGGTTCATCGAAAGGGGGGTAGCAGCCTTTCGGTAGTTGCAAGGGCGGCAGTCTAGATGATTGACTGATACGGCCTTGTAATAATACTCAACATGGCTTAGCTGTGTTGATACTGCTACTCGGCTGAAAGCAACGGGAAACTACAGCCGTAACTACCTCCCGAGGACATGCAGCTCTCTCTGAATGAATGATGTACTGATGATGGCTTCCTCCCGGGTAAAATATTCCGGAGGTAAACTAGTCCCCCATTCGCCACGAGAGGGGGCGATCATCAGGAAGAAGGATACTGACATTCTGCGAGTCGGAGCGTGGAATGTTAGAAGTTTGAATCGTTGTGGTAGGTTAGAGAATCTGAAAAGGGAGATGGATAGGCTAAAGTTAGATGTAGTTAGTATAAGTGAAGTACGTTGGCAGGAAGAACAAGATTTTTGGTCAGGCGACTACCGAATTATCAACACAAAATCAAACAGGGGAAATGCAGGAGTTGGTTTAATAATGAATAAGAAAATAGGGCAGCGGATAAGCTACTACGACCAGCATAGCGAAAGAATTATTGTTGTCAAGATAGACACCAAACCAATGCCCACCACAATAGTGCAGGTCTATATGCCTACTAGTTCAGCGGATGATGAAGAAATCGAAAGAATATATGAGGAGATAGACGATTTAATTCAATATGTAAAAGGTGACGAGAATCTAATTGTGATGGGAGACTGGAATGCAGTGGTAGGCCAAGGAAGAGAAGGTAGTACAGTAGGAGAATTCGGATTGGGACAAAGGAACGAAAGAGGAAGTCGGCTGGTTGAATTCTGCACTGATCATAATTTAGTCCTTGCCAATACTTGGTTCAAACACCACAAACGACGGCTGTATACGTGGACGAGACCTGGAGACACTGGAAGGTATCAAATAGACTTCATTATGATTAGGCAGAGATTCAGAAACCAGGTGTTGGATTGCAAAACTTTCCCAGGAGCAGACGTGGACTCTGACCACAACTTGTTGGTCATGAAATGCCATCTGAAGTTGAAGAAATTGAAGAAAGGAAAGAATGCAAAAAGATGGGATCTAGACAAGTTGAAAGAAAAGAGTGTGAGAGATTGTTTCAAGGAACATGTTGCACAAGGACTAAATGAAAAGGCTGAAGGAAACACAATAGAGGAAGAGTGGAGAGTCATGAAAAATGAAGTCAGTAGGGCGGCTGAAGAAATGTTAGGAAGGAAGAAAAGATCAACTAAGAATCAGTGGATAACTCAGGAGATACTAGACCTGATCGATGAACGACGAAAATACAAGAATGCTAGAAATGAAGAGGGCAGAAAAGAATACAAGCGATTAAAGAATCAAGTGGATAGAAAGTGCAAGGTAGCTAAGGAAGAATGGCTGAAGGAGAAGTGCAAGGATGTCGAAGACTGTATGGTCTTGGGAAAGGTAGATGCTGCATACAGGAAAATCAAGGAAACCTTTGGAGAAAGGAAATCTAGGTGCATGAATATTAAGAGCTCAGATGGAAAGCCACTTCTAGGGAAAGAAGACAAAGCAGAAAGATGGCAGGAGCATATCCAACAGGTGTATCAAGGTAACGATGTAGATAATTTGGTTCTGGAACATGAAGAGGCTGTTGATGCTGATGAAATGGGAGACCCAATTTTGAGGTCAGAGTTTGACAGAGCTGTGAGTGACTTAAATAGGAACAAGGCACCTGGAATTGATGATATTCCCTCTGAACTACTGACTGCCTTTGGAGAAACCAGCATGGTAAGGTTATTTCATTTAGTGTGCAGGATGTATGAGACAGGAGAAGTCCCGTCCGATTTTCGGCAGAATGTTGTTATACCTATTCCCAAGAAAGCCGGTGCTGACAGGTGTGAAAACTACCGCACCATTAGTTTAGTATCTCATGCCTGCACAATTTTAACACGTATTATTTACAGAAGAATGGAAAAACAAGTTGAAGCTGAGTTGGGAGAAGATCAATTTGGCTTCAGGAGAAATGTAGGAACACGTGAAGCAATCCTGACTTTACGTCTGATCTTAGAGGATCGAATCAAGAAGGACAAGTCCACGTACATGGCATTCGTAGATCTAGAAAAGGCATTCGATAATGTTGATTGGAAAAAGCTATTTATGATTCTGAGGATGATAGGGATCAGATACCGAGAACGAAGAATTATCTACAACCTGTATAAAAATCAGTCTGCAGTGATAAGAATCGAGGGCTTTGAAAAAGAAGCAGCAATCCAGAAAGGAGTGAGGCAAGGCTGCAGTTTGTCCCCTCTCCTTTTCAATGTTTACATAGAACAGGCAGTAAAGGAAATCAAAGCGAAATTTGGAAAGGGAATCACAGTCCAAGGAGAGGAAATCAAAACCTCGAGATTTGCCGATGATATTGTTATTCTATCTAAGACTGCAGAAGATCTCGAGAAGTTGCTGAATGGTATGGATGAAGTCTTGGGTAAGGAGTACAAGATGAAAATAAATAAGTCCAAAACAAAAGTAATGGAGTGCAGTCGAACGAAGGCAGGTGATGTAGGAAATATTAGATTAGGAAACGAAGTCTTAAAGGAAGTAGATGAATATTGTTACTTGGGTAGTAAAGTAACTAACGATGGCAGAAGTAAGGAGGACATAAAATGCAGACTAGCACAAGCAAGGAAGAGCTTTCTTAGAAAAGAAATTGGCTCACTTCAAACATTGATATCGGAATTAGAAAGATGTTTTTGAAGACTTTCGTGTGGAGCGTGGCATTGTATGGAAGTGAAACATGGACGATAACTAGCTCAGAAAGAAAGAGAATAGAAGCTTTTGAAATGTGGTGTTACAGAAGAATGCTGAAGGTGAGATGGATAGATCGAATCACGAATGAAGAGATACTGAATCGAATTGGTGAGAGGAGATCGATTTGGCTAAATTTGACGAGAAGAAGAGATAGAATGATAGGACACATCTTAAGACACCCAGGACTTGTTCAGTTGGTTTTTGAAGGAAGTGTAGGTGGTAAGAACGGTAGGGGTAGACCACGGTATGAATATGACAAACAGATTAGAGCAGATGTAGGATGCAATAGTTACGTAGAAATGAAAAGGTTGGCACAGGATAGGGTGGCATGGAGGGCTGGATCAAACCAATCTATGGACTGATGACTCAAACAACAACAACAACATATATGATTTTAATACAGGGGTGGAATCAGAGGTAAAGGTTTTGCGGATGATGTTATTCTGTATAGAGTAATAAATAAATTACAAGATTGTGAGCAACTGCAAAATGACTTCGATAATGTTGTGAGATGGACAGTAGGCAATGGTATGATGATAAACGGGGTTAAAAGTCAGGTTGTGAGTTTCACAAATAGGAAAAGTCCTCTGAGATTTAATTACTGCGTTGATGGGTTGAAAGTTCCTTTCGGGGATCATTGTAAGTATCTGGGTGCTAATATAAGGAAAAATCTTCATAGGGGTAATCACATAAATGAGGTTGTAAGTAGGGGATACAGATCTCTGCACATGGTTATGAGGGTGTTTAGGGGCTGTAGCAAGGATTTAAAGGAGAGGGCTTATAAGTATGGTTCCAGTGTATGGGAGCCTCACCAGGATTACTTGATTCAAGAACTGGAAAAAATCCAAAGAAAAGCAGCTCTATTTGTTCTGGGTGATTTGCGACAAAAGAGTAGCGTTACGAAAATGTTGCAAAGTTTGGGCTTGGAAGAATTGGGAGAAAGAAGACGATCTGCTCGACTGAGTAGTATGTTCCGAGCTGTCAGCGAAGACATGGTGTGTAATGATATTAGTAGACGAATAAGTTTGAGTGGCGTCTTTAAAAGTAGGAAACATTACAATATGAAGATACAGTTGGAATTCAAGGGGACAAATTGGGGCAAATATTCATTTATAGGAAGGGGAGTTAAGGGTTGGAATAACTTACCAAGGGAGATGTTCAATAAATTTCCGTCATTGAAATCCTTTAAGAAAAGTCTAGGAAAACAACAGATAGGGAATCTGCCACCTGGGCGACTACCCTAAACGCAGATCAGTATTGATTGATTGATAAGATAAATATATAAAAATGAAAAGACTCTTCATGACAACCGCCTTGGGGTTTCGGTACAAGAAAAATGGGCAATGAATACGCTGACTTTGAAGGTCGAATAATGCCATCTTTCAAAATTTGGTCGATAATCTCTTTAAGGGCTTTCATGTTAGGTGGAGATAACCTAAATGGAGGAAATCTTACAGGAATAGTATCCGTCACCTCAATCTTATGTTCACTTAATTCAATAACACCAAGGATTTATGAAAATACATCGGGAAAAGACTGACACAACCTTCGAATACTCTCAGCCTGATCCTCAGGTAGATGTCTCAGGTCTAACGACACCTCACACTGGGTAATCGAAATAGATGAACATGACGTAGAATTACATTTTAAAAGAGGAATATTTACGTTACTACTAAATTTGAAAGTGCACGACTTACACCGAAGATCGAGCACAAGTCCAGAATGCAACATGAAATCGGCGCCCATTATCACAGCGCAAGACAAGTGTTTAGCAACAAACAACTTAATTCTCCAAGTAAATTTCGAAATCCGAACTTTAGCAAAAATGAAGCCCAAAATTCCCAAAGGTGAAGAAATTACAGAAGCACATTTGATAGAAGACAAACAATAATATGGAAAATTACAACAGTCTTTCAGTTTAGAGTACCACACCTCAGAAATAATGGAGCTAACGCTTCCTGAATCTAATGGCGCAGTGACGGTTTTATTATTTTCCTCAATTTTAAGAAATGGTTCGAATCCTGGGGTCTCAGAAGCAATTCTAAGGCATTCCCTTGGGCATTCAAAGGATAAATTAGAGAGGGTATCTTCCTCGAATGGTTCGATGCCCGACTTAACGTGGGCTGAGCCTCGTGAATCTGAACTTTGTAACCCAACCGATGGCTCTAGTCACTTCCTATCGCCTAAGTTAGTGGAGGCAGCATTAGAAGTATAACAGGGAGGTTTGCTGTTAGGCGCAGTACAATTTTTGGCTAAGTGGGAAGACGACCCTCACTTAAGGGGAGTACGTACTGCCTATGCTGACAATGGTAATTTCTCCATTTTAGGTACGCTCAGATAAATGGTCCTTTGTCCTACAGATTTGAAACTTTATAGTGTTATTATATGAACTTTGTTCTTCACAGTGCTGTCTTTAGTTTTGAGATTTTTCCAAATTTAAAAAATGTTCATGAAAAATTTTAGTAATAATATTTTTTTCTGGTCTGATATATTAATATATCTAAAATAAACTGGTAGCTTTACAGAGAGACGGTATGGAAGTATCACTGATAATTATTTCAGGTTTCTACCTTTTATAGTTTGTTGACTGAGCGTACCTATATAAAACCAAAAGCAGAGAAAATTAAAGTTTAGCTTATATGAATCTTAGTTGAGATGTAGTCTAGAATCCTCCTGCTGCATATTCCTCATTCTACTTGTCCTCCAGACTCATTTTTATTTCTCTCTTTGACTTCCTTATCTTGGCTTCCGCTATAAATAGCTTTTATCCTCTATTTTGATCTGACGAATATCAAAACCTTGATACGCACTGAGCGAATCCCACACTGGTTTGATCCCCAGCTGTTCTAGTACCTTAATTCTGAATGCATTCCGCATATTAAATGGTTAAGCAGCATCATGTACTCCTAATTTTAAGATTATATATAAAAAAACATTTTTAGGTACACGGCTCCTAATAACACTGTTAAAAGACTCGTTTACATTTTGGGTTTTCCCATGGAATCATTTCTTCAATAAATCGGAATGGGCAAGATCTTTATAAATGGGCTTAATCAGAAGCAACACTTCTTCGGGAAGTCCTTGGTGTTTGCAGGTTTCCTTGTCTTTATTATACGTGCACCAAGAACCACGCCAAGCAACTCAGTAACCCGAAATAATAAGCTAATATAAAAACCTTGAAGAAAAATTTAATATTGCTATAACTTGAAGTTGGATTAAAGAGATTATCTGTAAAAAAAGTATGAAGTTGGATTAAACTTATTCAGATCCTAATATTATCTGTACATCATACGATATAATTATGTCTTTGAAAACTTCACGTTAGTTTGTTCTTTTTTTCTGTCTACTCTTAGGCAAGTTTCGGTACTGATGCCGTTTGTGCTACTTTGGATATTTCTATTGCTGTGGGCAACATTTCTTCATAAGATTTCGATTGATGAGAAGCCCCCAACATACTGTAGCCTATGCGGTTCACTAATGTACTTGCATTTCCTAGAAAGTTATCAAAGTTATCAGCCCGCAATCAGAGGAGGGCGTGGCATTTATAAATGGGAGGGGCCATGGAATATCCAGATTATGGGCACTTTTAACGCGATTTCGCTGAAATAAAAAACGGTGCTCTATTTTACACATACCAAAGAATACTAAAAGGCATTAACATGAAATTCGCAAATTTTTGAAAATATTGAGGTACGTACTACCCTTAAAACAACACTGTGACGGGCCTACTCCGTTCCTACTTCCACCAGTTTTTACAGCGGGACACTTATTGCGAAGATGTTCAGCCGATCCGCATGTATAACATTTGCATGGAGAGAAAGTTCGGCGAGGTGGTGGCCGAGAACTGTTAGATGACGGAGGGAGCTCCCTGGCGACTCGTAAGGTGTCAGCGTACTCCACTCCCTCGGCTGACACTGTCATTGCCTCAAGTTCAGAGAAGGGTTGAGGTCGAGAAGTAAAACATAAGTACGACCTGTATGATAGAGAAATTCCTTCAACAATGGTCTGTACGATTTGATCCTCGGGAAAATGAAGAGCGTATAGAACTTTATGTCCTCGATGAAATCGGCCAAATTCTCATACAACCTTTGGACTCGGAAGTAGTACATCTGCATTAGAGATGACGTAGCTCTATCTGGAATGAGGTTAGGCAGGAGATGGGCATGGGAGTCTTCAATAGAACATCTGTCAGCTATTGCCTTCACAATTTTATCCGAGAGGACGCCTACAGAATACGGGAAAAATTATTTGGAGAATTTGTGAATGAGACAACGAACACAATGCATGATCCTGAAATTCAACTAGGAATCTCAGGAATGAAGTTACTAGATTATTTGAATTGACCGAAAACTTGGAGATGCCTTTAAGCAATATGGCTAAGGGGGTGGGTCAAAGTGCCAAAAGTTGGCGAAATATTCGGGAACGGCATTGGAGTTTGAGAAGGTTCAAACGCTGCGTTACTAATACAGAAAGGTGGAAGTTGTTTAGATGATCAGATACTTGTTCCGATGGGGCAGACATTTCTTGAGTAACCGCCGATTTCCTACTCTCAGTGCCGATTGTATAAACATCACTGACTGGAGATCAGTTTTAGTCCAAGTTCAGAAAATGATCCGAGATCACACCGGTGTCGTGTTGTATAACACTGATCTAAGATCAACTAATCGAAGTTCAATTTTGATCCCAGTTCATATGTGAGCGCTCTGCAACAGCGCAAAAACAGACGAGTGTCGCGATTCGCAGTTGAGCAGTGTGAATGTTTTCATTCGTATTCATATTCTGTGTGCCGAGCGAAAGAAAGAAATAAAGAAAAAATGACTGTAATATTTGTATTGAACAAGTAAGTAGAGAAATCTTACATTAATCCTGCATTATGTAAGTTAAATTTGTCGGCAAGCAATAGGCCTACATGTCTTTATTTCTTCTATTTCAGTCTCCTGCTTCCAAATGAGCTGATCTTCACACCTCGACCTCGAAAACAGCTGATGTGCTCACGAAGTCACGGTCGCCTAGCATAAAGTGAAACTGAGACGTTAAAACTTGATAATGAAATTTTAAAAATTTAAATTTTAATGAAAAGGAGAAAGTTATGGCTGGATAATAAGGAAAATTGCGTTTAATTGCACAGTACAGTGGCGTTATTAGACGCATATAGTTGTAAAGTACATTATGTTTTTGGCTATTTTTGATGCAGATAAACTGTTCGTATAATTTAGTTTGAACCACTTTTCGTAATAGCCAACTGTAAATTTTTTGTAAATATTGTTACCTAAATACATCATTAATAATTGCTGCCCTTATAGTAGTGTTTTCTCTTCCATGAACGTAATTTGCAGCAGGTACTGGAATTTCTTCGAATGCTCTTCTTGCAGCGAACGGGACCTCATCTACTGCATTTACAGCGATATTGTGCAAGACGAATGCTGCAACTATGATTTCTGGAACACGAGCTAACCTCAGTCTTGGCCTCATACTGAGACAAGGGAACCGTCTTTTTACAACCCCAAATGTTCTTTCTATTGCTGACCTGGTTGCTTTATGGGCTCGATTATAAGCTACGGTATTTAGGGACCTGAGCCTAGCATCACGAATAACTTGAACATTTAAGGAAAACCACCCATGACGATTCCTATAAACTTCTGCGTTATCGCCCCCAGGAGATATAGGTATGTGGGTAAAATCTATAGCACCTATAACACCAGGGAAGTGTTTTAGATCGAAAAAATCACGCATGTTTTCTTCACGTCATTTTGTTCGGAAGGCATTTTGATAAACTCGTGTTTCAGTGCAACAATAAGATTAGATTCGCGATGAATGGCTCTGCAGATTGTCGCTGCGTCTACATGCAGTAAATCACCAACGACTAACTGAAAACTTCCCGTGGCAAAGTTAGTAACAACATGTGCATTGGAGTTAGTAGGTTTTAAGTAGAATATCGCCCAACCTGAGTTCTAGCTGTTCCACGGTATCTTTTCCCAAGTGATACCTCAGTTTTAACTTCCTATCACTCAATTCTATCATTGGATTTCCTCTTTCACAGAACACACAGAATAATTACAACATCGGAAGATATATCCGAGAATCAGAGTAATCATACATCTGTAAAATACGAACAAGGTAAGATGTTAACGTAAGCAATTTATCGAGGTTATGTTATAGAATTATTACATTACACTTCAGTAAAAGAAGCATAATATTGCCTATATGCGGACAAGTATAGCTAGCAATGTATAAGGTTAGACTTCAGTGTATTTTTTTAACCATTTATCGTAAAAACACAGGTAATATTTTATTAACAATCGGCTGTTCTTGTATCTCAAATAGGAAACAACACCTTGAACTAAGATCAAAAAGTTTGATCGGAGAAATTTCTCCAGTCAAAGTTGATCGTAGTTCAGTGCGAATTGATCTCAGAATAACGTTTATACAATACAAATGTACGAGTTCTGCGTGAACCGAGATCAATTTCGTCTCTGATCTAAGATTAAACGGTTTATAAAATCGGCCCTCAGCAGACCTACTAAAATCCTCTTTCGTAGTTAAGTTTACAGTTTGGATATAGTCGCTTTTAGCTCTAGCAGCCCAGGACAACAATTGACTAACCCTATTAGACGTAACGAAAAGGTGTTCCCCTAAATGACTAGCTTCAGTAACATGATCATTCTGTAGTTTTGGAGATAACAGGTCCCTAGCTCTATTGTAAAAATGGAACAGACTAGCTTGAACACGCTTAAGATGATAAGGATCACTACTTCAAAGAAACTTACAACGGACGCTAGCTCAGTGCTATTTTCAGTATAAGTGGACAGAGCCTCATCAATATCCTCATTCCCAAATACCGAGATACAGATGGTAAATTCTAAAGATTATTTAAGTTCCGCAATATCTGCCGCAACCGTGCCACCAGACTGGAGCTTCTTAATTAAGATTTCATAGACTAATTCCTCCTTGCGCAGGTAGTCCGGTGCAAGAACTTCTCGACAACCAAACATAGAGAGTGAAAAGCTTACAAATTTTTGAAAATTACATAAACAGAAAAATTATAGTTTGGTATCGAATCCTATGAGTAGCCGTCAAAAGGGTCTTTATCCAGACCCATTCAACAACCACGCTCTGCTACCACTCGTTCCGGAGATTTTGTGGAACGCAGAGGTGGAAGAAGGTGCAGTCATGAATGGGTGGATATATAAAAGACGGGAGATTAATTTAAAACTTTAAAAGTTTTATTTCTTCCTCATATCCTTTATTTCTTTTCAAATTTTAAACAGGGTTAGGAAATAACAATTAATCAGGTACAAGAGTAGCTCGTAAGCTTGACTAACCATTTTATAGAGGTCCAGAATAATTAGACAACAATCATTTAATAATATGAACTTGAAACTCTCTAAGTACGAATTTTACATAAGCACTACTGCTCCTTTCAACCAACAGTCAAGGAGTCGGATCTCCCAATTTTTACACCAGTAGGACGAGCGTCTTTACACAATTCCTTACTAGGAGACTACTCTCCATATTACAAGTTCCAGGCCTCTTATGGCACCTACCTACATTTAACAAAACCAAACAATAAACACTGTCTCATATGCTCAACAGTCTGATTTACCTTAAAAGGAAAAGAATGAAGTTGACTTGAACAGGGTAACAAGTACCCATTCTACGTGGCCTGTGGTAAAAACGAAAAGTTAAAGTTACTGACCGAAAATCAAAAGGCTAGGAGGCGAACACTTGCACTCCTTGAAATTCACATGAAAATACTTTAAACCCCATGTGGGCTCATGGCGCGACGTTGCAGAGGCTAAACCTCTTACTACGGAGGTGACTAGATGGAGAGAAAATTTACAAAATTAAGAGATAGGTTTAAAGCTTACAAAATCATAGTCACCTCAATATCAAATTGAGAGGGAATAGAAGAGGGTTCCTCACTCTTTATTCCCTGAGTTCGGTTATGTTCTTTAGACTTGTTTGAGAATTTCCGTTAATAAATAAAAGTTACATTGCGAAATAAATTTGAAACCTTCATCCCGAGCTAGCTTTCAAATACTATTACGTTGTTAGGCAGAATCTGCCATTACCTTGACCAGGATCCCCTGAAGATGGACGAGGGAGCCCTTCCCCTTGCCTCCGCTACGAACACACTCTAAACCTCTTGACTGAAGCGATCACAAAGGCAACATGTCTCGAAATGTCCCAGCTTTTATAGCGGAGAGGAAGGTTCCATATTTCTCTGGGTTCAAACCCTGACACACCACCAATTTCTATTGATTAATTTAATAAATATAAAAAATGTGTGACTGGTTACTTAAATAAATGTACGAAATTTATAATTGGCTAACATATGAAGTGGGCGGGAAGAGATAGAAGTGTTAATAATTTAGAACACCAAAAACAAACCATAAAAAATTCAGTTTAGAAAACCTTGACACACAAAATTATTTGAAAATTAATAGTTAATCTTTACCCCGGAGGGCGCACATAAGTTGATAGTAGTGACACTTGTTGGGAAATGTTAAAACTATTTCTGAAAAGAGTTTCAGATTCCCTCTTCTAGATGGCCTTCTACAAGGCGCTAGCTTTAAATGCACGTGGCATGTGTACCTCCGGTACAGTAATAATATGTTTCTGCTTTGTTGTAAGTTCTCTTTGTTTCCTACATTTCCTGGCTATTCTTTTTAGTTTCAAACCTACTTTAGTGCAGTATAATTTATGTTTAATAGAACACTGTGTGATTGTGATTTTATATAATGGTTCACTGATAAGTACAGGTGGAGAGTCATTCTCTTCCCAGACTTTAGATGTGCTTGGTTCCACACGAAGTTCAATTTTCTTGTAGAGTTAGCTTTATTTCTCACTTTTAAAGCCTTCCTATTATGTGGTCTTCCTGCATGTGATTGTGTTTGTTTGTGTCCGGGAAAGTCTTGAAATACAGATGGAATGACGTTCGGAAGTAGGTACACATTGACACGTTGCTTATGTTATTACACAAGGCTGGGAAATAACAAGACCTTACTGGCCGTGAAATTGATATCCGCTCAGACTCATGAAATGCATCATTTTACCGTAGGTGCGTACTTCTTAGACATAAAATTGTGCGGGCGAAGTACTCAGTATAAACATTCACGTGTATGCCAAGACATATTTTTGCTCTTTATGAGATTTCTGGTGCTATTGCTAGTTATTATAATTTAGTGTTTGCAGTAGGCATGTTAAGGACTCAGACTATAGCGCAAGCACACCACTAAAAGTCTTACTTCCACATGTATTATCATCTGTATTTCAGGATTTTTCCGGACACAAACAAACACAATCACACACAAGAAGTCCACATAAGAGGAAGGCTACAGAAGTGTAAAATGAAGATAAACCCTACAAGAAAATCGAACTTCATGTGGAACCAATTAGATCTGCAGCCTCTGAAGAGAATTGAGAGATGTAATTATCAGTGAACTATTATGTAACACCACAGGCACACAGCGTTCTATTGAAATTAATTCATACAGCACTAAAGCAAGCTTGAAACTGAAAAGAATAGCTAGAAAATGTAGGAAACAAAGAGTATTTATAGGATAAAAGCACCAGTCATTGACGGGGTCAACCATTCAATCAATCAATACTGACCAGCATTTAGAGCAGTTGCCGAGGTGGCAGCTTCCCTATCTCTTGTTTCCTAGCATTTTCTCAAACGATTTCAAAGAAATTGCAAATTAATAGAACATCGCCCTTAGTAAGTTATTCCAATCCCTAACTCCCCTTCCTATAAACTAATATTTGCCGCAATTTGTCCTCTTGAATTACAACTTTATCTTCATATTGTGATCTTTCCTACTTTCAAAGACACCACTCAAACTTATTCGGCTACTGATGTCATTCCTCGCCATGTCTCTGCTGACAGCTCGGAACGTATCATTTAGTCGAGCAGCTCGTCTTCTTTCTCCCAGTTCTACCCAGCCCAAACTTTGCAACATTTATGTAACGCTACTCTTTTGTCGGAAATCACTCAGAACAAATCGAGTTGCTTTTCTTTGGATTTTTTCCAGTTTATGAATCAAGTAATCCTGGCGAGGGTTCCACACACTGGAACTATACTCTAGTTGGGATTTTACCAGAGACTTACATGCCCTCTCCTATAAATCCTTACTACAACCCCTACACACCCTCAAAACCATGTGCAGAGATCTGTACCCTTTATTTACAATCCCATTCATGTGATTACCCCAACGAAGATCTTTCCTTATATTAACACCTAGTGCTTACAATGACCCCCAAAAGGAGTTTCCACCCCATCAACATAGTAATTAAAACTGAGATGACTTTTCCTATTTGTGAAACTCACAACCTGACTTTTAACCGCATTTATCATAATACCATTGCCTATTGTCCATCTCACATTATCGAGGTCATTTTTCAGTTGCTCACAATCTTGTAACTTATTTATTATTCTATACAGAATAACATCATCCGCAGCAAACCTTATCTCTGATTCCACTTCTTTACTCATACAATATATATATATATATATATATATATATATTCCACACACTGGAACTATACTCTAGTTGGGGTTTTACCAGAGACTTACATGCCCTCTCCTATAAATCCTTACTACAACCCCTGCACACCCTCAAACCAAAGGTCCAATAATACTGCCTTGAGGAATTCCCCGTTGTTGATACCCTACAGAATACTCAGTAAACGTAAGGAGTGTGACAAGACACGAGTGTTCAAATTTAGGCGGTAACTACTCTGCAGCCCTTCGGCGGTAATGGCTGAGAATTAATCAGATGAGGTGTTTAGAGTCGGAGATTGACGTAGTTTAGTGATGACGCCTGTTGCAAGATTTAACAGCACATGGTTTTCTTCTCAGATTTGTTATGCAGGTGATTCTGTTTCACTGATTATAATTCCTCTTGTTCACTTATTTAAGTAAATCCGGTCATGTAGTATGAAATTTTAAGTTTTTTATCATTTCTGTGTTCAGTGTGAAAAAAGGCGGAAGGAAATAATGTTCCGTTTTGGTGTCAATTATTGGTTTAGTGAAACACGCCTGTTTCATTGTTTCCCCCTGTCTATAATGGGTGATCTAACTAAAATTTGAAATCTTGTTGTTACTGGTACCGTACAAAATGCCTTAAATTCTGAATATTTAGTTAGACATTTTAGTGAAATTGAATGGTCTGTACCAAAAAAGGACAGGGGATACCAACTTAAGGGTTTTCGGGCGTTAACAGTTGGTGTTTGATTGATTCCTAAATATAGTTATTTATTCATTTTGTTAGGCTAGGTTATCCATTTTTAGGCTAATAAGTTTTGGCATTTTTATCTAACGTAGTGCTATCTTTCTTTTAAGCCACTAAATTACTAAAAGTGGAGAAAAATTCTTAATTATGCTCCAGAGGAAACGGAGCAAGCAATCGACGATTTTAGAAATAGGTCTTCGGTGAAATCTGGAGCTACAAGGCATGCAGAACAAAGAATTACTCTGATGTAAACGGTACACGGCAAAATAAAAATTCCAGATTGGGCCCAAACCGCACTTTGTCCATTGAGGAGGAATATGCTTGTGTACCAGGTTCTGTCCTTGGAAAAGCCGGTTTTCCAATTGTGAAAGATGAATTAATAAATAGTGTTCAGCAACTTTTAATGCGATTAAATAGGAAGTCCCAGTTCAATTCTGGCCGTAAGTGGTTTAGATTCTCTTGAATATGCACCCCACAAACTCTTTACGAACACCAGAAAACCTAACATCAGGAGCATCGGTGACAGCCGAGAACTGCAAAACCCGTATAAAGAAATATATAATTACCTGCGTGATGAAAATGTTTTGGACGTACTAGATATCCAGTTAGGGTTTTTAATGAAGACAAGAGCGAGATGGTTTTGAATCCGAAAAGAGGAAAATTTTAGAAAAGAAAGGAGAAAAAAGATTTACCAAAATGTAAATCGAGATGAAAAGTAATGTTTAACTGTCATGATAACAGCCAGTGCAGCAGGTGTGATGGCCCCTCAATTAATTGTTTTTAAATATGAATGGCTCCCATCAGAAATTGCAGCCAGCATTCCTCCAGAATGGGGAATAGGCCGTTCAGAAAGGGGGTGAATGACCGGAACAATTTTTTTAATGAATTTGTCACCAACGTATTTTACCCATGACTCAACAGCAATAATATTGATCATCCTGTAATTCTTTTCCTCAATGGCCATTCCTCACACATGACTCTTCACACTAGTGAATTTTGCGCCGAATGATAATTCACATAGCCGTTTATCCCAACGCAACACATCCGATCAAACAGATGGATGTTTCTGTTTTCAGATCATTGAGAGGCCACTGGAAGGAGAACGTTAATTCATGAAGAACAGAAAATATGGATTCGCCGATCTTGAAAAAGGAAGATTTTGTACCGATTTTTAAAAATGACACCCCCTGCACAGCCATCCATAACGACTTTAGAAAGTGCGGTTTGGTGCCTTAGGTCCGTCCGCTGTGTTAGACTATGAATTTCCTTCTGAAAGTGAAAATATGAATGTAAATGTTATTTCAAAATTTGATTTAAATGAGAACAAGATAACACTTAAAGTTTTGGAAAATATTATTGGGAAAGGAAAATTATCAGAATTTTAAAGAGATGAAGAATAGAATGGAAAGATAAAGGACACGTCGTTATAATATGTATTAGTATATTAGTCATTATGTGATCCCACACCTGGAGAATTACATTGAGCGTTTGACTGAGCATGAAGAGCAACCGGGACCATAAATCTCGGAAGATGTCACAATGCCATCAACAAGTATAACTATTAACTCAGCACCAAATACCATCCCCTTCTATCAACCAGGAAATGTGCTAAAACAACACAAAGAAGATTCCCAAGTAATATCCCCAGTCCATTTAAAAATATACTTTTCTGGCCAGATGTTTCTATTGTGCAGAAGAAGAGGAGAGGAGAAACGTTACCAACTGTTGTCACTTCGCAATCATGGCAGGAATATCGGAAGAGTAAGATCAGGAAGAAGTTAGATTAAGAGGAAAGCAAGAAGCTGAAGGCCATGGAAAGACAAAAGAAGAAGGAACAGAAAGAAGAAGCTATGCAATTAAAAACTATGGCAAAGAAGACAGTCAGAAAAAGGAAGAAGCAGCGAGAAGTAATTTCTTCATAGGAAGAAGGAGAATGGATTCCTTTAGGAAGCGGTATTGATGTATGCATCCATCTCACGAACGAGTCAGAAACTGAAATTTAAAAATTCAGCACCGAGATGATATCAACGATTTGTCTTCAAAGTTAGACCCTGTGACTTACAAAGAATCTTCCTCTAAAATGCAATAGAAGGCAGTATTTCTACAGTGAATGAACCAGTGGAAAAACGTCTGTTAGGCCTAAGTGGAGAAAGTTTATTAAGAATTCGCCTCGCCCATACGATGATATCACAATCCAAGAAGGTACTTTTGTTACATACCAAACTAAGAAATGAAGAAATATTTCAAATACGTTCTCTAAATAACAGAGGTTCTCGATGAAGATAGTGCCACAGCTGTTATTCTCAACCCATTCAATCGTTTGAGGAATGTATTCGTTAAAAATGAAAGTGACAAAAGGAATGTTTTTGCAAATGATGTCCTTCAAATTCTACCTAAACCATTATCTTTTGGCAAGCCAGGCTCAACAATTCATTACCAGTTTCCTTGGTCAGTAAGAGTGGACAGGTAGATCATATCGCTTAAATATGTGACGGTAGAGAAGACAATTCTAGGCAAATAGGCTAATTAATTGGTTTATAGCTTCTATAAGTCTCCCTGTTATGTGATGTATAAAATCCGAAGTAAAATGTTAGGGCTACGTGTTTATGTAAGACTTGTCTTCTGACTAACTTTTGCAAATTTCAGAATTTACCCAAACTCTCAGATACTTTTCTGTTATTAGGGACACAACTGAAGAATTTTCATTTTATTGAATTTTATTATTAACACAATTTAGTTTATTTCATGATCTAACGTTATATTCCTACTCTGCAATTGCTAATAAAGATGATGTACTTAGTTATAATTTTCTTACCAGTCAACCATTGGTTCCCTATTGTGTGATCTATTGGTGTTTTAAGTTTTTGTAGCATGTCAATGACTGGTTAAGTTTTCACATTTGAAACAAAGGAAATATCCAATTAACTGCTAACGTTGTAGTTAGAACAAATATATCCTAAAGAACTGTAGATTATATTCACACCATGAAAGGAAGTTCAAACGAAAAAGAAATGAAATATAAATTTTCGTTAAGGGTATCAATGTATTGTATTGATTTCTCCCAGTTACAATGTTCCAAATATGCAAATCAAAAATTATACAATTGCAGAATATTTATTAGCTAAGCACTAACTACTTATCACTTAACTACCTCTAAATCTACTATGTAGCATCTTACACATGGGCGGATAGCCAGCACCACACGAAACACGCCACCTCTACATATAACTAAACTAACTTTTAAGTACATTAAATCCATACTAATTCTATCCTAAATCTGTCTGGCCGCGACATCATCCCTGGTGAGGAACTGCTACCACCATTAGGGGTGTCAATGACTGGTGATTTTACCCTAGTGCAGCAAAAATTATTTTTCCACTTTAAATGATAATGGCGTATGGCCTACGGAGTGGACTGGTGCGGGTCTTTTTCTCGTAGACCTGCATGTCTGTAAAGATGAGGGCCCTACCTAGGATTATTTCTAATGCTGAATACGCCACACAAACCCAACCCTGAGCCATTGGAATTAACCAGTTAAGGTTAAAATCCCCGACCCGGCAGGGAATCGAACCAGGAGCCCTCTGAACCGAAGGCCAGTACGCTGACCATTCAGCCAACGAGTCGGACACCACTTTAAAAGAATGGATGCATAAGACATAGCCTGCACGGTTGCTAGAAGCATTGTCTGACCATCATTCTATACCTTACATCACTGCCTGTGCGGTCGCTATGATTAAACTTAAATATGTCTTATGGCTGAGGATCATCCGAAAAACGTGAGTAACGTGACACGACAAAATATTTGACGGAAGGATAACAGTAGTATAAGTAAGGGATTCGGCGGCCTCTACCACCACCGGCCATTCGCAGAGGCCTCCTCAACCTCCACCTCCACAGGCTCTCGGGAGAGGCCTCCTCCATCTCCACCTCCACAGACCCTCCAAGGAGGCCTCCTCCACACGGGCGGGAAATTTAAATTTTGGTGGGAGATTTGAATTTTGGCGCGAGATTTTAATTTGTAATCAAATTCACGTGCTTTTTTGATAACCACGTGCTTTTTTGACAGCTGTCATCCACCATCTTGCATCGCTAACCTCAGTGTCGCCATCTTGACGGGGCTAAACCTTATAGTTACCAACTTAGGCACGTGGTGGCAGGCAATTAGAAAAATTCTACATGCCTAACAAAACACGTGCTTTTTTGACAGCTGTCATCCGCCATCTTGCATCGCTTACCTCAGTGCTGCTATCCTTACGACACTAAACCTCATCGTGGTAGTTGGCAACTTAAAATCCACGTGCTTTTTGACAGCTTTCATCCGCTATGTTGCACCGTTAACCTCAGTGCTGCCCTCTTTACGGTACTAAAATTTACAAGCGGGTAAGTTAAAATCCACGTGCTTTTTGACAGTTGTCATCCTCCATCTTGCATCGCTAACCTTAGTGCTGCACTCTTTACGGCACTACGTTTGAAATGTGGTGACGGCAATTTGAAAAATTCCACGTGCTCTTGTTTAGAAACAAACCCGAGTGGTTTTTGACAGGTGACAAGCTGACAGCAGCCATCTTTAATCAACAAAGCACCGTGCTGCTCTCTTTACGGCTACTAACTTAAGCACGTAGTAGCGGGCAATTTGAGAAATTCCGTTAGCTATCTTCATTAAGCAGTAAAATTTTAGTGCATTCGTGGACCTAACCTCTCATCTACCATCTTGAAGGGGACTACCCTTAGTTTACGACAAGATGCCCTTCCCAACGCTAATTACACAAGATAGCGCTTAGAGGATACTACACAAGATGGCGGTGGCTCTTATGGCTACCTCCTCCACCTCCTCCTCCGCTTCCTCTTTATCCTCCTCTAACTCCTCCTCTACCTCCTCCTCATCCTATGTCAAGGCATAGCTCTATCGAACATGCATCGCGTAGGCAGGAGTGTGCAGTGATAACATTGTACATTGTACATGCAGATTACAAAAGAAGTGATTGAAACGTAACAAGACTAGAATCGAACACTGTACTCGATGTCGTTAACTTCAACCTGTAATCAGAACATTGATTGATGTGTTCAGAGTACTAAATGATTAAAACATAACAATACTAGAATTGAACACTGTACTCGATACAACATGTGTTTAGAACATGTTAGGGGGTACCTTTGTTCTAAGAGAAATAATTACAAAAGGAGTGACTGAAACATAACAAGACTAGAATAGAACACTGTACTCGACGTCGTTAACTTCAACATGCGTATAGAACATTGTCTGACGTATTCAGATCACTAAGTAAGTGAATAAAACACAACAAGACTAGAATCGAACACTGTACCCGATAGAACATGTGTTTAGAACATGTTAGAGGATACCTTTATTCTAATAAGATCAGATAACAAAAGAAGTGATTGAAACATAACAAGACTAGAATCGAGCACTGTACTCGATATCGTTAACTTCAACATGTGATCAGAACATTGATTGATGTGTTCAGAACACTAAATAAGTGATTCAAACATAACAAGACCGGACTGGAACATGATACACAATACAACATGTCTAGGGTATACCTTTGTTCAAAGAGAAAAAATAATAAGTGTAGAATTCTGAACAGCTTGCGCAAGATAGCGCATATCGCGTAGCTAAATCGCTTAGTAAACGATAATATGAATATAGCAAAAGTACACCATCAATGATTTGTCTAGTACGAAAATAAAAAACTACGGAAACACACTGTGCACATATTGCGTAGCTATCTCGCTCAGTAAACGATATTATGTATACAGCAGAAGTACATCTTCAATGATTCGCCTTGTCTTATGCGAAAATAAAAACTACAGAAAAACACTACAGCCTAGCCAACTCGCTCGGTAAATGATACTATGAATATATCAAACATACAACTTCCAATGTTTCGCCTTGTCATGTGCGAAAATAAAAAATAGTAGTATAATAAGCGGGTTCTGCCGCCGCCTCCGCCTCAGAGCTCCCAGGGGTCCCTCCGCCTCCGCCTCCGCCTCCGCCTCACGGGAGGCCCTCCCAGAGGCCTCCTCCGCCTCACGGGAGGCCCTCCCAGAGGCCTCCTCCCCCTCCCGCGGGAAATTTGAATTTGTAAACAAAGCCACGTGCTTTTTGACAGCTGTCATCGACAACAACGCATCGCTAACCTCACTGCTGCCATCTTGACGGGCCTAAACCTCAGTGGTACCAACATAACCTAACTAGCGCGAGATTTGAATTGGTAAACAAATCCACGTGTTTTTTGACAGCCACGTGCTTTTTGACAGACAACAACGCATCGCTAACCTCAGTACTGCCATCTTGACGGGCCTAAACCTCAATAGTACCAACTTAACCTAACTAGGGCGAGATTTGAATAGGTAAACAAATCCACGTGCTTTTTTGACAGCTGTCATCCGCCATCTTTAAACCACAGAGCACTGTGCTGCCCTCTTTATCGCAGTAGCTGCAAATTCGTCACCTGTCATCCGCAGTGCTCCCATCTTAACGGGCCTAAACCTTAGTGCTACCAACTTAACCTTACTAGCGCGAGATAAACAAATCCACGTGCTTTTTTGACAGCTGTCATCAACCATCTTTAATCCATAGAGCACAGTGGTGCCCCCTTTAGCTACTTACATTTGAAATGTGGTGGCGGATAATTTGAAAAATGCTTTTTGACAGCAGCCATCTTTAATCTAGAGAGCAGCGTGCTGCCCTCTATGTGGTGGCGGCAATTTGAAAAATTCTACATGCTCTTGTTTGGAAACAAACTCACGCGCTTTTTTGACAGCCGTCATCCGCCATCTTTAAAGAACAGAGCACAGTGCTGCCCTCTTTAGCTAGATACCTTTGAAATGTGGTGGTGGATAATTTGAAAAATGCCTTTTGACAGCAGCCATCTTTAATCTAGAGAGCACCGTGCTGCCCTGTTTAGCTAGATACCTTTGAAATGTGGTGTCAGGCAATTCCACATGACAGCAGCCATCTTTAATCAAGAGAGCAGCGTGCTGCCCTCTATGTGGTGGCGGCAATTTGAAAAATTCTACATGCTCTTGTTTGGAAACAAACTCACGCGCTTTTTTGAGAGCCGTCATCCGCCATCTTTAATCAACAGAGCACAGTGCTGCCCTCTTTAGCTAGATACCTTTGAAATGTGGTGGCGGCAAATTCCACGTGCTCTTGTTTGGAAACAAAGCCATGTGCTTTTTTGGACAGGTGTCATCTGCCATCTTTAATCAACAGAACACCGTGCTGCTACCATGCGGGCAATTTCGTTAGCTGTCATCCGCCATTTTAATCCACAGAAAACCGTGCTGCCCTATTTATGGCTACTACATTAAGCACGTAGTAGCGGGCAATTCGAAAAGTTCTGTTAGCTATCATCCGCCATCTTTAATCAAGAGAGCACCGTGCTGCCATCTTTAGCTACATACCTTTGAAATGTGGTGGCGGCAAAATGAAAAATTCCACGTGCTCTTGTTTGGAAACAAACTCACGTGCTTTTTTGATAGCTACCATCCGCCATCCTTAATCAACAGAGAATAGTGCTGCCCTCTTTAGTTAGATACCTTTGAAATGTGGTGGCGGCAAATTCCACGTACTCTTGTTTGGAAACAAAGCCATGTGCTTTTTTTGACAGGTGTCATCTGCCATCTTTAATCAACAGAGCACCGTGCTGCTATCATGCGGGTAATTTCGTCAGCTGTCATACGCCATCTTTAATCTACAGAGCACCGTGCTGCCCTCTGTAGTAGCGGGCAATTTGAAAAGTTCTGTTAGCTGTCATCTGCCATCTTTATTCAAGAGAGCACCGTGCTGTCATCTTTAGCTAGATATCTTTGAAATGTGGTGGTGGATAATTTAAAAAGAAAAATTCTACAGCAGCCATCTCTCGACGCTAATTACATAACATGGTGGCTATTCATGACTCCTTAAGGGTGCTTACGCAAGATGGCTGTTATACATAGGTTCTTATGAGACGCCCTTGGGATGCTTGCACAAGATGGCAGTTATATATGACTCCTTATGAGATGCCCTAGGGATGCTTGCTCAAGATAGCGGCTGCTCTTATAGGACGGCTTAAGGGTCCTTGCACAAGATGGCTTGAGACTCCCTAAGGATGCTTGCGCAAGATGGCGGACACAAGATGGCGGCTATACACAACTCCTTATGAGACGCTTTAAGGGTGCTTGCGCAAGATGGCTGTCACTCTTATGAAGAAAGCTAGCTTCGAGGCTAACGTGTCGTGCTAGTTCGAATCATTAAATTTAGGGCTTAAATGCGAAATGTTAAATATCTCGAAAACGGTGCACCGTAGAGCAAAACGGACAAAATTTTTCCGCCTAATACGTAGGTTCGCAGTATGAGGAACAGGAAAACCATAGTCTAATGATGGGATCAACGGTTCGGTTCCTACTTAGGCCCTTTGGCATTTCCTCTGTTGTAGCTTGTATTGAAGCGAGTCTTCGTGACATGATCAGGTCTAGGTATGGTAGAGAGTATAACGTACCGTGCTGGTTCGATTCATTAAATTTGGAGTCTTAAATGAAAAATGAAAATGTTAAATATCTCGGAAACGGTGCATCGTAGAGCAAAACGGACAAAACTTTTCCGCCTAATACGTAGGTTTGTAGTATTAGGAACAAGAAAAAACATAGTCTAATGATGAGATCAACGGTTCGATTCCTACTTAAGCCCTTTGGCATTGGCAGCTATCTATTTCTACAAGATGGTGGCTGCTCTCATGAGACACAAGATGGCTTGAGACGTCCTAGGGATACTTACGCAAGATGGCGGACACAAAATGGTGACTATACACAGCTCCTTATGAGACAGCCTAGGGGCGGTCGCACAAGATGGCGGCTACTCTTATGAAGAAAGCTAGCTTAGAGGCTACTGCGCAAGATAACAGCTGCTGTTATGCATGCGGTGAAGGGCAATTTGAAATTCTATGTGCATAATCAACAGAGCACCCTGCTGCCCTCTTTAACTGAAATGTGGTGGCGGATAATTTGAAAAATTCTTTTGACAGCTGTCATCTTTAAACAATGGCGACTATACATAGGCTGTTAAGGCCTTATCATTCTCCTCCTCCTCCTCCTCCTCCTCCTTCTCTACCTCCTCCTCCTCCTCCTCCTCCTCCACCTCTTATGTCAAGGCATAGCTTTATATCGAACAAGTTTATACCTGCATCGCGAAGGTAAGCGTGTGCAACGATAACATTATTGTGCATGTTTAGACTTTCGAAACATAAGAAGAGTTGGATCAAACGCTGTACTCGATACAACATGTGATCAGAACATTGATTGATGTGTTCAGAAAACAAAATAAGTGATCAAGACTAGATTCGAACACTGTACTCAATACATCATGTGTTTAGAATATGTCAGGGGATACCCTTGTTCTAGGAAGATCAGATTGAAACATAATAAGACTAGAATAGAACACTGTAATCGTTGTTAACTTCAACATGTGATCAGAACATTGATTGATGTGTTCAGAACACAAAATAAGTGATCATGACTAGAATCGAACACTGTACTCGATACAACATGTGATCAAAACACTGATCGATGTGTTCAGAACACAAAATGATCAGAACATTGTTTGATGTGTTCAGAGCAAAAGTATAATTTTGATGATTTGCTTAGTGTAAAATCAAAAACTATGGAAACACACTGTGCATATATCGCGTAGCTAACTCGCTCAGTAAGCAATATTGCAAAACGGCAACTTCAATGATTTGCCTAGTGTAAAAATAAAAAACACACTGTACCCATACTGCGCAGCTAACTCGCTCGGTAAACGATATAGCAGAAGTATAACTTCAAATTATTTACCTTCCATCATTCGTCTTGTGTGAAAATCAGTCGAACAAGTTATCGCATAAACATGTAACATGAAATATCAGTCAATCTGTTCGCATGGGTTACAAGCATGTAGCTTATGCGGGAAGTAAAATTAAACAGAACGCTAGTGCTATAAGAAATACTCTGCTTACATTTAAGTCCCTAGCTGTTGAACAAGTTATTACATAAATATGTAACATGAAATATCGGTTCGGAAACATATTGTTTCAATCTGTTGACATAGATTACAAGCATGTAGCTTGTGCAGGCGAGGGCTACTATGCAAAATGCTAAGCCGGAAAAAAAAATCGTGATAGGGTATGGAACCCAGGGGTTACATCTTATCAGAAGGGCAAAAAGAATGAAATGACTCTTCCTCCTCCTTACCGCACATTCCTTGTAGGGCTAATTGGCTAGAGGTCTAATGGCCTAAGGGCTAAAGGGCTAATGGGCAAATGGGCTCAAGGGCTAAAGGGCTAAAGGGCTAATGGGCTAAAGGGCTAAAGGGCTAAAGGAGCAACAACCTCATCGATCGCTATCAGCAAGAACGCTTGTACTTTGTTAAGTGTAGAAAATCCATCTTTATTGGTAAATGGTTTTATGTTCAGAAGAAGGAATGGAACCTAGGGGTTACGTCTTACCTAATAAAATCCCCGAGGTGCGAAGAGTTACGTTTTTCTAACTAGTGTTTGGAACACTGAACTTTTCAAGATGGCAAGAGTGAGATTAGCAATGTTCTGTTGTTGGATTTTAAATTCCGCGCTATAACATGCATAAGGTAGCAGCCTTGAGGTTTACCGCCATAAAGATGGCAGCAGTGAGGTTAGCGACGCTCTATTGTCCTCCAAAGTGAGGTTATGGTTCGTCAAGGAGACAGCTGTCAAAAAAGCACGTGGCTATGTTTACCAAACAAGAATCATTCTCTCTACTTCTATTATGTCTGTTACTTGTAACTTATGAATAAGATATAGTAATCGGGAGATAGCGGGTTCGACCCCCACTGTCGGCAGGCCTAAAAGTAGCAAATGCTACGGGGTGGCTGGCCGCTTCCTTCCCGCTACTAGCCCTTTCCTGCGCGATCGTCGGTCTTCCTGACAACATGTAATACAAGAAATATTAGGATCTGTTTTACAGCCGGATGCCCTTCCTGACGCCAACGGTATAAGGACCGGGATTTGAATCGCAGTATCCATCACTTTATTTCTGTAAGTGTCTGACTTGTATATGCAGGAACAAGGTAATGTGTATCTTTTGCTGAGATAACATGTCATATCTGTTCACGTTTTCGCAAGGGGTAGCAGAAACAGTACTGCTCCCATTTGGTCTTACAACTTGGAAGATACAACATGCATACAAAAAATTTATAATTTATACTTTTTCCTCCTCCCTTATTTTACATGTAAGTATCTTAGGTGTAGTATCTCGCAACATTCTTGTCCCTCTGTTCCGTTTATCGAGAGGAAGGGTGACGTGTATGCGTATATCAGTGTTCTGGTCGATAACCCGTGTGTCGATGTATTTGCAATTACTGAGCGTGGTAGCTGTGCGGTATGTGTGACGGAGCGAGTTGGCTACGCAGTATAGCTTTATTTTCACACAACGTGCATTCGTATACCAGTGTTCTGGTCGATAACCCGTGTATTTGCAATCACTAAGCGCGTTAGCTGTGCGGTATGTGTAACCGAGGGAGTTGGCTACGCAGTATGGTTTTTGATCTTCGCATGACGTGTATGCGTATATCAGTGTTCTAGTTGATAACCCGTGTATTTGTAATTACTAAGCGTGTTAGCTGTGCGGTATGTGTAACCGCGCGGGTTGGCTACGCGGTAAGGTTTTTCTCTAGTTTTTTATTTTCGCACAAGACAAGGCGAAACATTTGAAGTTGTATGTTTGATATATTCATATTATCGTTTCCCGAGCGAGTTGGCTACGCGCTATGTTTTTCTATAGTATTATTATATTCGCATAAGACAATGCAAATCATTGAAGATGTACTTTTGCTGCTTACATATTACCGTTTACTGAGCGAGATAGCTACGCAATATGTGCACAGTGCGTTTCCGTAGTTTTTTATTTTCGTAGGTGTACGTTTGCCATATTCATATTATCGTTTACTAAGCGATTAGGCTGCGCGATATGTGCACTGCCTCATGCATAAGATTGCGTTGTATGTTCGATAAAGCTATGCCTTGATAGAGAAGGTAGATGAGAAGCAGGTTATAACAACCGCTATCTTGTGCAAGTTGTTCAGAATGCCACTCATTATTTTTTCTCTTAGAACAAAGGAGTAGTATAATTGGATGGTTCGGGCGCCGCCTCCTCCTTCGGGCTCCCAGGGGCCGCTCCGCCTACCGCGGGAAATGTGAATTTTGGCGGGAAATTTGAATTTTGGCGCGAGATTTGAATTTGTAAACAAAGCCACGTGCTTTTTGACAGCTGTCATCGACAACAACGCATCGCTAACCTCACTGCTGCCATCTTGACGGGCCTAAACTTCAGTGGTACCAACTTAACCTAACTAGAGCGTGATTTGAATTGGTAAACAAAGCCACGGGTTTTTGACAGCCACGTGCTTTTTGACAGACAACAACGCATCGCTAACCTCAGTACTGCCATCTTGACGGGCCTAAACCTCAGTGGTACCAACTTAACCTAACTAGCGCGAGATTTGAATCGGTAAACAAAGCCACCTGTTTTTTGACAGCCACGTGATTTTTGACAGACAACAACGTATCGAAAACCTCAGTGCAGCCATCTTGACGGGCCTAAACCTCAGTGCTACCAACTTAACCTCACTAGCGCGAGATTTGAATTTGTAAACTAATCCAAGTGCTTTTTGACAGACAACAACGTATCGCTAACCTCAGTACTACCATCTTGACGGGCCTAAACCTTAATGCTACCAACTTAACCTCACTAGCGCGAGATTTGAATCGGTAAACAAATCCACGTGCTTTTTCACAGCTGTCATCCACCATCTTTAAACTACAGAGCACCGAGCTGCCCTCTTTATCGCAGTAGCTGCAAATTCGTCATTTGTCATCCGCAGTGCTGTCATCTTAACGGGCCTAAACCTTAGTGCTACCAACTTAACCTTACTAGCGCGAGATAAACAAATCCACGTGCTTTTTTGGCAGCTGTCATCAACCATCTTTAATCCATAGAGCACAGTGGTGCCCCCTTTAGCTACTTACATTTGAAATGTGGTGGCGGATAATTTGAAAAATGCTTCTTGACAGCAGCCATCTTTGAGCACCGTGCTGCCCTCTTTAGCTAGATACCTTTGAAATGTGGTGGCAGGCAATTCCACGTGACAGCAGCCATCTTTAATCAAGAGAGCACCGTGCTGCCCTCTTTGTGGCGGTGGCAAATTCCACGTACTCTTGTTTGGAAACAAACTCACGTGCTTTTTTCTGACAGTTGTCATCCGCCATCTTGCATCACTAACCTCAGTGCTGCACTCTTTAGCTAGATACCTTTGAAATGTGGTGGCGGCAATTTGAAAAATTCTATGTGCTCTTGTTTGGAAACAAAGCCACGTGCTTTTTTGACAGCTGTCATCCGCCATCTTTAATCAATAGAGCACTGTGCTGCTATCATGCGGGCAATTTCGTCAGCTGTCATCCGCCATCTTTAATCCACAGAGCACAGTGCTGCCCTCTTTATGACATGTAGCAGCGGGCAATTTGAAAAGTTCTGTTAGCTGCCATCCGCCATCTTTAATCAAGAGGGCACCGTGCTGCCATCTTTAGCTAGATACCTTTGAAATGTGGTGGCGGCAAATTGAAAAATTCCACGTGCTCTTGTTTAGTAAACAGACTCAGGCGCTTTTTATCAGCTGTCATCCGCCATCTTACATTGCAAACATCAGTGCTACAGTCTTTAGTTGAAATATGGTGGCGGATAATTTAAAAAGAAAAATTCTACATCAGCCATCTCTCGACGCTAATTGCACAAGATGGTGGCTATACATGACTCCTTAAAGGTGCTTATGCAAGATGGCCGCTATACATAGGTTCTTATGAGACGCACTTGGGATGCTTGCGCAAGATGGCGGTTATACAAGGCTCCTTATGAGACTCCCTAGCGATGCTTGCGCAAGATGGCAGTTGCTCTTATGAGGTGGCTTAAGGGTCCTTGCACAAGATGACTAGAGACGCCCTAAGGATGCTTGCGCAAGATGGCGGACGCAAGATGGCGGCTATACACAGCTCCTTATGAGACAGCCTAGGGGGTGCTCGCACAAGATGGCGGCTACTCTTATGAAGAAAGCTAGCTTAGCGGCTAACAGGTCGTGCTAGTTCGATTCATTAAATTTGGGGCTTAAATGCAAAATGTTAAATATCTCAAAAACGGTGCATCGTAGAGCTAAACGGACAAAAAAAATTCTGCCCAATACCTCGGTTCGCAGTATGAGGAACAACAAAACATAGTCTAATGATGAGATCAACGGTTCGGTTCCTACATAGGCCCTCTGGCATTCGCTCTGTTTTAGCTTGTATTGAAGCAAGTCTTCGTAACATGATCAGGTCTAGCTATGGTAGAGAGTATAACGTGCCGTGCAGGTTCGATTCATTAAATTTGGGGCTTAAATGCAAAATGTTAAATATCTCGAAAACGGTACATCGTAGAGCAAAACGGATAAAATTTTTCCACCTGATACCTAGGTTTGCAGTATCATGAACATGATAGCATAAGAAAAACATAGTCTAATGATGAGATCGACGGTTCGATCCCTACTTAGGCCCTTTGGCATTGGCAGCTGTCTAATTCTACAAGATGGCGGCTATACATGGCTTCTTATGAGGCAGCTTAAGAGCGCTTGCACAAGATGGCTGCTGCTCTTATGAGACGCCCTAGGGGTGCTTGCGCAAGGTAGCACCGACAAGACGGTGAATATACACAGCTCCTTATGATACGGCCTAGAGGTGCTCACACAAGATGATGGCTGCTCTGATGAAGAAAGCTAGCTTTGCATCGTGCAGGTATCTTTACAGCACTAAACCTCATACCTTTGAAATGTGGTGGCGGGTAATTTGAAAAATTCTACGTGCTTTTTCTTAACAGCAGCTATCTTTAAACAATAGCGGCTATACATAAGCTGTTAAGGCCTCCTCTTATGTCAAGGCATAGCTCTGTCGAACAAGTTTAAACCTGCATCGGGATAGCTAGAGTAAGCACGTGCTGCAGTGATGACGTCATTATGCATGTTAAGACTTGCAAATCACTAAAGAAACATAACAAGACTAGAATCGAACACTGTACTCTATGCCGTTAACTTTATCATGTGATCGGAACATTGATTGAAGTGATTAGAACACTAAATAAGTGATCAAGACTAAAATAGAACACTGTACTCGATACAACATGTGTTTAGAACATGTCAGGGGATACCTTTGTTCTAAGAAGATTAGATTACCGCACATTCCTTGTAGGGCTAATAGGCTAAAGGGCTAATGGGCAAAAGGCAAAAGGGCTAATGGGCAAAAGGGCTAAAGGGCTAAAGGGCTAATGGGCTAAAGGGCTAAAGGGCTAGGGTGCCTCTCCTCTCTTTATCCGGGCTTGAGACCGGCTCTATAACTAGAGGCGGAGTTGGCACCCTAAGGAAGGGAGAATGTTGGGAAATAATCTATACGAATATAGCTACTCGATCGACTATATACTACAGATGGATGACTTAGGTGAGGGTAAGCGCTTACTTAATAATACTGTACCCGCTCAAAACCTGAGTCCCAACCAGCATTTATCTCAGGGAGTGTTACGGTCCGAATCCATCGCAACTAATACTCAATAAAAAAATATTTTGAGATATAAGATCTCAAACTAAATGTAAGGGCGCCATCCAATCCGTACTACAGGGTTGAACGGGACACTCTAATCTTTAACTTTAAGGCTCATCATAGAACACACAAATTATATATATTCAGATCAAAGGGAAATCATGAAGGCTCCGTCCTAGGAATGGGGACGGATATTTAAACGGTCACCAAGGGTTTACTATTCTACATGAACAAGAACCTGGAACTGTTTCCTTGCAAATGCTAAAGGAGCATTTATTTAAGTAAACAAATGAAATTTTACACACAATCAAAATCTGTTGACCCTTGATTTGCCGGTAATTTGGCAAATTATTCCTGAAAATGATTACATAATATTTGTCACTTTTGACCACCCTTCCATTTTGGTGGTAGAACCGTTGATATCTGAAGGTATCAGATTTACCTTCGTTAACACCATGACCATATTTGATCATGGACCATATACCTGTTGGCTAAGTAGGCGCGATCACATGGACCATGTAATCGCCTCCACTTTGATTGAGATGAGACCAACCCGGGAAACTACAAACTCTCCCCGGGTTCCTAACCAAGATATGCTAATCGTTAGTTGAAGGAATACGACAAAGGGACTCTAACCTAATTGTCCAGATGTAGGGATTTGCCTTCATTTTACACATATTAACTTAACTTATTATTTACAACCAATTGACATTATTACGTTAATTCGCCAGCTGACTTCCCTAGTATCATCCATCATCAGCATCCGAAATAATAAGAAAAATAAATAAAATAAAAAATATTTTATTAAATATTATTATTATTATTATTATTATTATTATTATTATTAGTCTCATTATGTTTTGTGGAGATCATGATTATCGTAACCCGTAATCATCCTCGGACTAATATTTCAACTTTTCGCGATTTTATTTATTTTCATCTGAAATAAATAAAAGTACCTTCGTTGATTATTCTTCTTCTCCTTCTTCAAATATTCTCATTTTTATTATTATTAGTTAAAAATCTCAAATTTTTCATTTCAACTCCCAACATCATTATTATGTCCAAAATATAAAAAAATGTAAATTATTCTTCTTCAAAAAAAGTATGTTTTTATTTATTATTATTATTAATTTGAAAAAAATTAATTTCCCCTGTTATACGGTAGTCCACTCTCAATATGTTTAACGCGTAACCCCTTTTACAATTCCTATTTATTTTGGCACTAATCAATCCAGATATGATTTACTTGGAATATTATTATTATTATTATTATTACTTCTTTCGAGAATCTTTATTTTTATTCCCCATCTTTATAATTTGGTCACATACGTTCTCTCCCAAACAGAAATCACCAAGATCCGAATTCACATCGGTCGGGACATACTAGTTTTCGAACCCGCAACCTTATTTTCGTACTGCCGTTAATCCATGGAGACCATATGCTCCTAAGACAATTCTCAAATCCCATAACACCTCGCAGTTGGGCAAATATCTCCAATCTCTGCAAGTGTTAAATTATTCCTTCCCTTTCCATTTTGAAGTCCATTTATCCATTGGAACTCTTCAAAACATTTTCACAAATTAACCCTCGGTGTGTGGACTCTATTCTGCCACTCAATACACCGGTATATGAATACAACCTCTATGTGGGCCTTAAGATCCATCTATTTCTTCATCAACATCAGTACAATGCACTTTCATTTCGGGCCGGATTTCTGTCCCACAAAACTCCAAATCTCAACTTTTGGCTCAAATCCCTCTGGATCTCAAACATAGCGTGACCATATTATAAAAGTGCCTATCTCGTTTCTACCAAAATTTATTTATGATTATTATGGAGTCCAAAAACGTTAAATCAACAATTAGTGTTAAAACCGGATTCACTGCACAAATTATAATTATTCACGGCCCATGTGATCTCCACATTTAAATTACTTTAATTTGCAATCATACTATCCAACTAAGCCCGTGCCTTTATTCTCAAAGATTATTATTAAACACGCCTTTACACATTACCAAATTCTAATGTCCTATTTCGACACTTGTACAGATTATTATTATTTTGTCCACTGGCGAACTTCGCGATATTTACAAACAAATCAATGGACTTCATTCCGTCCCACAACAATTTAAATCACTTGGCAATCCTACCTCTGGATTATCTTAACAACATGCCTTAATATCTATAAAGGTTCCGATAACGGAAAAACACTTTGGAAGCACTCCGAAATGAATATTTACATTATTTTTACGTGAAACGTGCTCCATATTATATCAAGCAACTCAAGCACTTCAATGAACAACTCAACCCTACTATACTCTATTTAATAATCAAAATTATGATGAGTGCTTGATCTAATCTACATATTAATTTGTCCCTTTGTCTATCTTTGAATTTATACGAGCCGTAACGGCTCGTTTCACAATCAAGTTACCATGATAAATTAATATGATTTCCTCCCCCTAACGATAGCAATCTATAAATATATTAAAAGGTACTCAACTCTGCCATTGTAGTCTGCTAAAACCGGACGAGAAGCCATAGCCCCTCCGGTTTTTAGCAATGCATTCCACTGGTATTCATGCCAGCTTGAAGAATTAATCCTTGACCCTTTTCAACTTTACACATTTTGAATAAAAACAAATAAATTAGCTGTTGCACTTTGGAATAATTTCCACCCTAAATTCTATTCACAAATTTTACACTCTCGGCCTTGTATCTAGCCCACTTAATGTAGATTTACATTCTTCATTCCTTTCCCGGACACTAGGAACATGGGATACATCGGGTTTCCCTTTACAACGGCCCGTGCGCGCACTTGAATTTCCCGTCTCACGTTCGTGTAGCTGACCAGGTATCAGTTTAGAATGGACTGTTTACTAGGTGACATAAACACTCGTGACCGTTCTCATGTAACGCACTTCCGAATCTGTTGGTAGAATCTCACACTCCGTAAGTTATGCTTTACTGAGTCCTGTCTATTTGAAACACTTCATACTAGTAGACTGCTCAAGACCGTAATATGAGCTACATCACGTCATGAATCACTGTACTATGTAACAATATAATACTTCGAACTCTACTTTGAGTAAGTACTCACTCACACCCCTGGCGTAGTCACGGCTCGAACGCTTTGTCAAAAGTAGTTACGCACCACTGGCGTGGTGACCGCCCGAACACTTTATCAGAAGTACCTCATATTTATACTTGTATCCCCTCTCTTCCGAGTTCAACGGAGGTCATCTTGGAACGCACAGTCCCGATATCTTCATACGACAGTTTGCGGTTTGGCCCGTGGCTTAAATATATGATCCAATGATGTAATTATGTTCTCAAATACTCTATACCAATTCTCAACTATTATCGTTCGCTGGTAATGGATATATTCGCGAATTTAGCTGCCGTATCCCGGCCCGGGGTTTCGCGCTCTATTGTGGCGTCCTTTGCCTTCAGCCAATCAACGAATAGCGTCCATGAATTCTCAGAATTGCACCATGCAATCTCCCGCAATTATTAACTTTATATGATTTGTATGGTATAGTAAGGCTCCTAAATTCCACTTTATTCTGAATCGATATTTCACTTCTTTCTATCAGTTTAATCCACGGAGTTAGCCTCGCTAGTGCTTCTTACAATACGAAGTTGTCGCCTTGCTTTGGTCAAGTGAATTTTTCCATTGGTCCACCTTAACCACGTGACCGGGAAGGCTCATATTTTTTTCTTCCAGTGCCAACCCCGTGTTCCACTCCCGCTAGTTACATGGAGATACCTCGCCATCATTTCTCAGAAATTTGCACCCGGCTCCCTGCGCTGTTGCTACTACCAAGACTGCCCGGGGCTAGGAAAACTTTGGCAACAAGTTACCCTCTCTCTTTCCTTCGTTGTCCCAAGTTCTGAGAAACCTAATTCTGTCCCTCATTGTGTTTGTTAATCTCACTGGAGACAACATTCTGTGGTATGGTGAAACCTGCCATCTCGGCCTGGCCTGTTCTTACTGTATGTACAGTAAGATACTATTTATTCTGAACATGAAATATATATTCCTCAATAATTCATCATAATTACAATTGCATGACGCTTATCACACCCCCACCAGGGTGCAATACCTACACGACGTAATTCATGCTCTATTTCAAAAATATCTTCTTTGTACTGTGTGTAACCAGCATCATGATAGGTTCTTAGCAGTTGTAAACGTTTTACCAGTAAGTTGGCGTCTTTACAGTATCTTATATCTACATAGGGTAACAGAGGCTTGTTGTGAACTTTGAGTCTATATGCAGACATTTGATGTGTAGGGACTTGTTTTGATGTAATACGTGCTTCAGCAGTAGCGTTTCCAGGTACAAACTTAACTTGTTTCGATAGCGATGAAGCGTTGAAATTTCCTTCTTCTTTACCTTGCATCTCTTCTTGAGATGTTTACACTGCGACAGAACGTGCAGTAGGCTTGGGAAATGAAGTAAAATCATCAATCTGTAATGGCAATGAATTTTCCTCTTCTTCTTCTACTACTTTCCCTTTACTACTGTTTTGATGAACATCATTATCCTTATTATCATAATCATGATCTTGCCTCTCTTTATCTTGAAGTTTGTGCTTAGTAACAGAACTTGCAGCAGGCCTAGACAACAAGGGAGAATTAAAAATCTCTCGCAGAGGTGTACTTTTTAAACATAAATCAGTGTTCGCTGGAATATGGTTGAGCTCTTTGTATTTTGTTCCCGATGAAGCTACATTACACGCGGCTTCATGACGTTGAGTGTTGTATGTGTTCTTGAACTCTCTTCTACAATGTTTGCATTGAAGAATTATCCTACATGATACCTCATGACATCTCCTGTGATAGCTTCCGGAAAATGCTTTTCCACACTCTTCGCAAATATACCTAGAAATAGGTTTCTCCATGACGGACTTTTATCTTCTGCTAACAGATTCTTCTTTAAATCTACTTGACATTTGTTACTCTCTACTTCGATGATGCGAACAGCTTAGCGATTAACAGTAAACTGACACAAAAGCGTATAACCAAGGTAGCAACAGTAAGGTTTAAGCCCATCAAGATGGCAAGAGTGAGGTTAGCGACGTTCTGTTGTTGGATTTTAAATTCCGCGCTATAACATACATAAGGTGGCAGCCTTGAGGTTTACTGCCGTAAAGATGGCAGCAGTGAGGTTAGCTTCGCTCCATTGTCCTTCAATGTGAGGTTAGGGTCCGTCAAGAAGACAGCTGTCAAAAAAGCACGTGGCTTGGTTTACTAAACAAGAGCACGTGGCTCTGACGTCACGGCCACGTATTATGCTGCTTCAGCATGCAAAGTTCAATGTCTACACCTACGTAGTTACCACTCTGCTATGTTCACAAGATTTTTACACATAGTAAAGTAAACTCGTGTCCTCATCCCGAGGTGGTGCAGCTCTTTTCAGGCACACCCCCATTGGAGGTGAGCTGCATGTACCATTTCAACCACATACCAGCCCTCCTGCCATTCTTACATTTCTGGCAGTACCGGGAATCGAACCCGGGCCCCCGAGGACGGCAGCTAATAACACTAACCGTTACGCTACGGAGGCAGACATAACTATTCCTTATGCTTTAAGTTCCTGCACATAGGTTATATTAAGATAGCAGCACAAGTACAAGCGATGGTCGCACGCTCGCGTAGAGGTTGTTTAGTACGATAGATGATGTATGCATTATCAAAAGGTGATATGTACACGCTTTTAAACCTTTCTATTCTTACTGCTACTATGTTCGCAAGATTTTCAAACGTCGCTATTCTTTGTGCTTTAAGTTCGTTCGCATAGGTCATGCTAAAGTAGCAGCGCAAACACATGCGAACTTTGTACATTCTAGCGGGATGTGTTTAGTACGATAGTTGATGCATGCAAAATCGATAGGTGTTGTGTACACACTTTGAAACTTAACTATTCTTCGTGCTTTAAATCCGTGCACATAGGTTATGCTAAGATAGCAGCACACTCTAGCGGGGGAAGTTTTGTACTCTAGTTGATGCATGTATAATCGATAGGCAATGCGTACACGCTTTTAAAACATTGCTATTCTTACTGCTGCTGCTATGTTCACAAGATTTTTAAACATCAGTATTCTTTATGCTTTAAGTATGTGTATAAGTTATACTAAGTTAGCAGCATACTTATAAGTCACACTCTAGTGGAAGAAATTTAATACGAAAGTCGATGCATGCAAAATTGATAGGTGATGTGTACACGCTTTGAACTTGGGTATTCTTTGTGCTTTAACTTCGTGCACATAGGTTACGTTAAGATTGCAGCACACACAAGTGATGATCGCACGCTGTTGTGGAAGAAGTTTAGTACGATAGTCGATGCATACATCATCGATAGGTGATGTGTACACGCTTTCGAACATAGCTCTTCCATGTGCTTTAAGTTCGTGCACATGGGTTAGGGATACACAAAAGCGATTGCTACATGCTCTAGCAGAAGAAGCCTAGTACGACAGTCGACGCATGCATAATCGATACGTGATGTGTACACGCTATTCTTTATGCTTTAAATTCACGCACATAGGTAGCAGCACACAATTGCGATCGTTGTACACTCTAGCGGGAGAAGTTTAGTACGATAGTCGATGTATGCAAAATCGATAGGTGATGTGTACGCGCTTTGGAATATAGCTAATCTTTGTGCTTTAGCTTTATACACATACGTTAGCAATACACATATGCGATCGTTGTACACTCTGGCGGTAAAAATAGTCGATGCATGCAAAATCAATAGGTGATGTGTACACGCTGTTAAACATCGTTATTTGTTGTGCTTTAAGTTCGCGCGTATAGGTTATGCTAGCATAGCAGTGCAATCTAGCGGAAGAAGTTCAGGGTGATGTGTACACGCTTTGAAACATGGTTATTCTTTGCATTTTAAGTTCATGCGCATAGGTTATGCTAAGATAGCAGCATAATCTAGCGGAAGAAGTTTTAGTACGAGAGTCGATGCATGCGAAATCGATAGGTGATGTGTACACGCTATAGCTATTCTTTGCACTTTAAATTTATGGGTATAGGTTATGCTAAGATAGCAGCACAATCTAGCGGAAGACGTTTAGTACGAGATTCGATGCATGCAAAATCAATAAGTAATGTGTACACGCTTTGAAACATGGCTATTCTTTGTACTGTAAGTTCATGTGTATAAAATTATGCTAAGATAGCAGCACAATCTAGCGGAGGAAGTTTAGTACGAGAGTCGGTGCATGCAAAATCGATAGGTAATGTGTACACGCTCTGAAACATGGCTATTCTTTGTACTTTAAGGTCATGCGTATAGGTTATGCTGAGATAGCAGCACGATCTAGCGGAAGAAGTTTAGTACGAGGGTCGATGCATGTAAAATCAGTAGGTGATGTGTACACGCTTTGAAACATGGCTATTCTTTGTACTGAAAGTTCATACCTATAGGTCATGCTAAGATAGCAGCAAGATCTAGCGGAAGAAGTATAGTACGAGGGTCGATGCATGTAAGAGCGATAGGTGACGTGTACACGCTTTGAAACATGGCTATCCAGACTGCTGCCCTGTTCCCAAGATTTTTAAACATAGCTAACCCTAATGCTGCTCCTAACGACGTAGAGCTAAGGATTGATTACGTGACCGTGACGTCACAGCCACGTGCTCTTATTTAGTAAACTAAGCCACGTGCTTTTTTGACAGCTGTCTTCTTGACGGACCCTAACCTCACATTGAAGGACAATAGAGCGAAGCTAACCTCACTGCTGCCATCTTTACGGCGGTAAACCTCAAGGCTGCCACCTTATGTATGTTATAGCGCGGAATTTAAAATCCAACAACAGAACGTCGCTAACCTCACTCTTGCCATCTTGATGGGCTTAAACCTTACTGTTGCTACCTTGGTTATACGCTTTTGTGTCAGTTTACTGTTAATCGCTAAGCTGTTCGCATCATCGAAGTAGAGAGTAACAAATGTCAAGTAGATTTAAAGAAGAATCTGTTAGCAGAAGATAAACGTCTGTCATGGAAAAAACCTATTTCTAGGTATATTTGCGAAGAGTGTGGAAAAGCATTTTCCGGAAGCTATCACAGGAGACGTCATGAGATATCATGTAGGACAATTTTTCAATGCAAACATTGTAGATTATGATAATAAGGATAATGATGTTGATCAAAGCAGTAGTAAAGGGGAAGTAGAAGAAGAAGAAAATCTTAATGTTTCCTTGCCATTACAGCTTGATGCTTTTACTTCATTTCCTAAGCCCACTACACGTTCTGTCGCAGTGCAAACATCTCAAGAAGAAATGCAAGGTAAAGAAGGACATTTCAACGCTTCATTGCTATCGAAACAAGTTAAGTTTGTACCTAGAAACGCTACTGCTGAAGCACGTATTACATCAAAACAAGTCCCTACACATCAACTGTCTGCATATAGACTCAAAGTTCACAACAAGCCCCTGTTACCCTATGTAGATATAAGATACTGTAAAGACGCCAACGTACTGATAAAACGTTTACAACTGCTAAGAGCCTATCATGATGCTGGTTACACACAGTACAAAGAAGATATTTTTGAAATAGAGCATAAATTACGTCGTGTAGGTATTATTAAGTAAGCGCTTACCCTCACCTAATTCATCCATCTGTAGTATATAGTCGATCGAGTAGCTATATTCGTATAGATTATTTCCCAACATTCTACCTTCCTTAGGGTGTTAACTCCGCCTCTAGTTGTAGAGCCGGTCTCAAGGTCGGATAATGAGAGGAGAGGCACCCTAGCCCTTTAGCCCTTTAGCCCATTAGCCCTTTAGCCCTTTAGCCCTTTTGCCCATTAGCCCATTAGCCCTTTTGCCTTTTGTCCATTAGCCCTTTAGCCTATTAGCCCTACAAGGAATGTGCGGTAATCTAATCTTCTTAGAACAAAGGTATCCCCTGACATGTTCTAAACACATGTTGTATCGAGTACAGTGTTCTGTTTTAGTCTTGATCACTTATTTAGTGTTCTAAACACTTCAATCAATGTTCCGATCACATGATAAAGTTAACGGCATAGAGTACAGTGTTCGATTCTAGTCTTGTTATGTTTCTTTAGTGATTTGCAAGTCTAAACATGCATAATGACGTCATCACTGCAGCACGTGCTTACTCTAGCTATCCCGATGCAGGTTTAAACTTGTTCGATAGAGCTATGCCTTGACATAAGAGGAGGCCTTAACAGCTTATGTATAGCCGCTATTGTTTAAAGATAGCTGCTGCTAAGAAAAAGCACGTAGAATTTTTCAAATTACCCGCCACCACATTTCAAAGGTATGAGGTTTAGTGCTGTAAAGATACCTGCACGATGCAAAGCTAGCTTTCTTCATCAGAGCAGCCACCATCTTGTGTGAGCACCTCTAGGCCGTATCATAAGGAGCTGTGTATATTCACCGTCTTGTCGCTGCTACCTTGCGCAAGCACCCCTAGAGCGTCTCATAAGAGCAGCAGCCATCTTGTGCAAGCGCTCTTAAGCCGCCTCATAAGAAGCTATGTATAGCCGCCATCTTGTAGAATTAGATAGCTGCCAATGCCAAAGGGCCTAAGTAGGGATCGAACCGTCGATCTCATCATTAGACTATGTTTTTCTTATGCTATCATGTTCATGATACTGCAAACCTAGGTATCAGGTGGAAAAATTTTATCCGTTTTGCTCTACGATGTACCGTTTTCGAGATATTTAACATTTTTCATTTAAGCCCCAAATTTAATGAATCAAATCTGCACGGCATCGTTATACTCTCTACCATAGCTAGACCTGATCATGTTACGAAGACTTGCTTCAATACAAGCTAAAACAGAGCGAATGCCAAAGGGCCTATGTAGGAACCGAACCGTTGATCTCATCATTAGACTATGTTTTGTTGTTCCTCATACTGCGAACCGACGTATAGGGCAGAAAATTTTTTGTCCGTTTTGCTCTACGATGCACCGTTTTCGAGATATTTAACATTTTGCATTTAAGCCCCAAATTTAATGAATCGAACTAGCACGACCTGTTAGCCTCTAAGCTAGCTTTCTTCATAAGAGTAGCCGCCATCTTGTGCGAGCACCCCCTAGGCTGTCTCATAAGGAGCTCTGTATAGCCGCCATCTTGCGTCCGCCATCTTGCGCAAGCATCCTTAGGGCGTCTCTAGTCATCTTGTGCAAGGACCCTTAAGCCACCTCATAAGAGCAACTGCCATCTTGCGCAAGCATCGCTAGGGAGTCTCATAAGGAGCCTTGTATAACCGCCATCTTGCGCAAGCATCCCAAGGGCGTCTCATAAGAACCTATGTATAGCGGCCATCTTGCATAAGCACCTTTAAGGAGTCATGTATAGCCACCATCTTGTGCAATTAGCGTCGAGAGATCGCTGCTGTAGAATTTTTCTTTTTAAATTATCCGCCACCATATTTCAAATAAAGAGTGTAGCACTGATGTTTGCAATGTAAGATGGCGGATGACAGCTGACAAAGAGCGCCTGACTTTGTTTACTAAACAAGAGCACGTGGAATTTTTCAATTTGCCGCCACCACATTTCAAAGGTATCTAGCTAAAGATGGCAGCACGGTGCCCTCTTGATTAAAGATGGCGGATGGCAGCTAACAGAACTTTTCAAATTGCCCGCTGCTACATGTCATAAAGAGGGCAGCACTGTGCTCTGTGGATTAAAGATGGCGGATGACAGCTGACGAAATTGCCCGCATGATAGCAGCACAGTGCTCTATTGATTAAAGATGGCGGATGACAGCTGTCCAAAAAAAGCACGTGGCTTTGTTTCCAAACAAGAGCACATAGAATTTTTCAAATTGCTGCCACCACATTTCAAAGGTATCTAGCTAAAGAGTGCAGCACTGAGGTTAGTGATGCAAGATGGCGGATGACAACTGTCAGAAAAAAGCACGTGAGTTTGTTTCCAAACAAGAGTACGTGGAATTTGCCACCGCCACAAAGAGGGCAGCACGGTGCTCTCTTGATTAAAGATGACTGCTGTCACGTGGAATTGCCTGCCACCACATTTCAAAGGTATCTAGCTAAGGAGGGCACCACGGTGCTCAAAGATGGCTGCTGTCAAAAAGCATTTTTCAAATTATCCGCCACCACATTTCAAATGTAAGTAGCTAAAGGGGGCACCACTGTGCTCTATGGATTAAAGATGGTTGATGACAGCTGTCAAAAAAGCACGTGGATTTGTTTATCTCGCGCTAGTAAGGTTAAGTTGGTAGCACTAAGGTTTAGGCCCGTTAAGATGGCAGCACTGCGGGTGACAGGTGACGAATTTGCAGCTACTGCGATAAAGAGGGCAGCACGGTGCTCTGTAGTTTAAAGATGGCGGATGACAGCTGTGAAAAAGCACGTGGATTTGTTTATCGATTCAAATCTCGCCCTAGTTAGGTTAAGTTGGTAGTTCATTACCGGTATATCAATTTGTGGTAATACATTTAGGTGGTGTCTAGTATTTCAAAACCAGGACAATGGACTCAGATGAAGAGGGTTACCGGGCGAGTTGGCCGTGCGGTTAGGGGCACTTGGCACTGAGCTTGGATCCGGGAGATAGTGGGTTCGAATGTCACTGTCGGCAGCCCTGAAGATGGTTTTCCGTCGTTTCCCATTTTCACACCAGGCAAATGCTGGGGCTGTACTTTATTTAAGGCCACGGCTGCTTCCTTCCAAATCCTAGGCCTTTCCTATCTCATCGTCGCCATAAGACCTATCTGTTTCGGTGCGACGCAAAGGCACTAGGAAAGAGAAAAAAATATGAGGATTTGGCCCTTGTCATTGCCACTGTTGCTTCTTGTTACGATTTAGAAATGCAGTTTTATTAGGCATATTTCCTTCCCTCACCCTGCTCATTGCTTCAAAAGCAAACCACTTTGAAGTATAAACTTCGTCCTCTCCCACCCCCTACTTCCGAATTTTCTGAACTTCTTGCAATTCTCGACTCTACTGGGAGCGGAGGGACGCTAGTTCTTTTTGGATGCATTTGCGGGAACAATTATAGACAATTATAGTTCCTGGAAACTGTCGGCTTTCTTCGCTTTATCTCTGTATTCCTTTGATGGGACAACCCACAAACAAGACCATTCTATTACTATATCATCAATTAGGTCCAGCGTAATCTTCCTTGCTCCATTCCATTTCTGACTATAAATTTTAGTACCGGTATAGTGCAGAGAGAATGACACACGTGCGCGTACAGATTATGACAAAGAGAATGAGTGTTGCGGAGTGTTGTAACTATAATCCTACTTCACGAGAAGCACGTCGTTTGCGTCGTTTAGGCTATCTGTTGGTATGGAAACAGCACGGAATTTGTCGAAGCTGTGCCGACATGTCATGAACAACGAATTGACTCGACATGTTTACCACTTGGAGCGGGAAACACGCCAACATGTTAAAAGTTTTAACCTGAACATTCTGAGTTAACATGCAAAGTCAATTGGAAGACACAAGCACAATATACATGTAATTGTAACATATTAAATTAAACACGTTGGTATTAAATGTTAATCAATGGAGACTGGCCTTAACGATCAGCCGATTGCTTTCCCGCGCTTGCTACAATACGACCTGTACTTCACGATGGCTGTGACACTGTGATTTGAATGTTATGTCTAAGAAGTGCGTATCTAGTGGCAAGGTGATGCGTTACACAGGTTCGAGTGGGAACAACGCCGATTCCAATCGTCAGACCTTAATGCTACCCTCGATCGCTCAAAGATGGCGAATCGAGTAGCCGGATATGTTGGAAATGTGGGTTTGTTTTGGTTTGTTGTTATCGTATGTAGTCTGTGTAATTTCATAAAAGTTGCAGATTAACGTTAGTTTCTTTGTAGAATATGAGTCAGTGGACACTTAGTATCTATAATTATATGCAGTAATGTGAGAATGCGTGTGTTTTGATCGTCTTGTGAAACAGGTTCAAGTCTAACTATGACACGGCCTCTCATACAACTATTCTTAAGTTTACTACGAAATAAGACGTTAAGAGAGAAATGGACGAGGAATGTCCATCGTGATTATTTTGAAGTCGATGACAACACTGTAGTGTGCATACATCATTTTGAGAATAAGTCTGAGGTTAGGGAAGACTTTTCATTCTAAACGATGAACCTATTCGCGTTCCTCGAAAAATGTTAATTTAGATAGATTGTAATCGATATTGTGATATTCCGTCAGTGTCTATGTGCTTCAAAGTGTCGAGTGATTTACATGCAAGTGTATTTTACAATAATTTGTGCTTGCCTACGAAAATGTTTGGCTGGATCGTGGAGTTGACAAAACTTATAAGTGTCACAGATGGAGCAATCTGTACACTGTTACACAGAAGAAATAGTGACTTGGAGGGATTAGCTGGGTTTGTAGCGCAGGGTTTTACACTACCATCACTTTCCGATTCATGCTGTGGTTATCTGTTATCTTGGACTTATGGACTCGGCCATGTGGTTAAGTATCAATGTTTAGAGTCAATAGAGATTTTTCCTCATGTTCTTCACTGGGTAAAAACCTATTCAATCTTTAGTATCTGAGTGTTTCATTAGGCCTACTAAGGTTACCATCATTGTACGAAGTACTGTTATGCCGTATGTCAACATTAAGGCCGGTCTCCACTGATTAACATTTAACACTAACATGTTAAATTTAACATGTTACAATTGACATGTATATTGTGTTTGTGTCTTCCAGTTGACTTTGCATGTTAACTCAGAATGTTGAGGTTAACACGTTTAACATCTTGGCATATTTTCCACTCCACGTGGAAAACATGTCAAGTCAATTCGTTGTTCGTGAGATGTTGGCACAGCTTCTGCAACTTCCTTGCCGTTTCCATGTCAACAGATAGCCAAACGACGCAAACGACGTGCTTCTCGTGAAGTAGGATTATAGTTACGACACTGTGTTATAAGCTACACATACAGTACCAGTACCGGTACGCGTACGCGTGTCGTTCTGTCTGCACTATACTAAAATTTATAGTCAGAAATGGAATGGAGCAAGATTCCTTTGGACCTAATTAATGATATAATAGAAAGGCCTTGTTTGTGGGATGTCTCATCAAAGGAATACAGAGATAAAGCGAAGAAAGCCGACAGTTTCCAGGAACTCTATATTATAATTATTCCCGTGAGTGCATCGGGTTCCAATTTCTTTGAAATCATTTCGGAAAAGGCTAGGAAAGCAACAGATAGGGAATCTGCCACCTGGGCGACTGCCCTAAATGTAGATCAGTATTGATTGAATGATTGATTGATTGATTGATTGATTGATTGATTGATTGATTGATTGATTGATTGATTGATTGATTGATTGATTGATTGATTGATTGATTGATTGATTGATTGATTGATTGATTGATTGATTGATTGATTGATTGATTGATTGATTGAAAAAACCTAGCGTACCTCCGCTCCCAGTACAGTCGAGTATTGCAAAAAATCAGAAAAAGTCTGAAGTCGGGTGGCGGGAACGGACGAAGTTTATACTTCATACTGTTTTGCTTTTGAAGCAATGAGCAGGATGGGGGTAGGAAATGTGTCTAATAAAACTGCATTTGTAAATCATAACAAGAAGCAACAGTGGCAATAACAAAGGCCAAATCTTCTTCATCTGAGTCCATTCCTTGTTTGAAAATACTAGACACCACCTAAATTTATTACCGCAAACTGATATGATGAACTATCTACATATAAACAAAGAAAGTTAAGTTTAACATGTTTATTAAGTGTGGACACAGTGTTAAATGAAACCGTATCCAACATTTAACATTTAACATATTGATGGTGGAACCAGTTAACATTTAACACTTTTAACATATAACATGTTGTTAAATGTTAATCAGTGGAGACCGGCCTTTATGTTAGCATTACCAGGGCCGTTCAGTGGGTTAACATAATCATTTCGGGTGTAATTGGGCTGAGTGGCTCAGACGGTTAAGGCGCTGGTCTTCTGACCCAAGTTAGCAGGTTCGACGCTGGCTCAGTCCGGTGGTATTTGAAGATGCCCAAATACGTCAGCCACGTGTCGGTAGATTTACTGGCACGTAAAGGAACTCTGCGGGATTAAATTCCGGTATTTCGGCGTTTCCGAAAATCGTAAAAGAGTAATTATTGGGACACATTATTATTTAGGGTGTACTTCCCTTTCACTGGGTGCTGTATATAAGAAAGTGTTCACCACTTCAAAACTAAGGCAATACATTATGTTTCATAGTTCTCATGAATATATTGAGGAATTTCGCACCTTATTTTATTTTATTTTGAAACATTCAAAATGATGTTATAAATATAATTTTAACAGTTTCATAATGTATTTTCACCTATCCAGCGAAGTTAATTCTAAAAGGAAACGCTATTTCACTAATTTCAATTTCTTCATAATCAGTTTGTTGCTCTCTTTTCTAGTAGAATATATGTGATTCTAGTTGATTATATGCGGTGCGTACTTGTTGGCGAAGCGTTTTCATGCCGGAAAAATAGATTTACCCTATGATGTTATATTTATCATGTTGAATTACCGCCGTTTGTATACTATGTACTAATACCCAATAGCAGCAGTCCGGCTACTTCAGCCGCCATGTTTTTTTAATATTACGGTCTGAGGATTGGTGTCGGTCTTGGTGGGAACCAGTTTCATGCCAATCGCGGCCTTCTATTTCCCAGCTTTCGATAATAACGTAAGCTACGACGTACGACGTACAGTTACTGTTTTTGTCCTTGCTTTTCTCACTACCTGCTATACCAGCATCACCTAGGATCCTATGTGCCGTCTGTTATTACCTATTACAAGTCAAAGGAGTCATCACAAGGTTCGTTTCATTGAAAAACTAGTAACTCCAAACGTGTGTATATATAGGCTAAGATAATAAATAATATTTTTAAATAACGCATTCGATTCTTGTCTTTGTACTATAATTTTTCCCACTGCCTTTCTAAGTTACCACCAAAAATGCCATTTCATGTACATTGTAAACAGTAAGCAGTGATTTCAAACGATGGAGTCTGAGACCGTATTAGGGATTAATATTCCTAAACATGTACTCTAGGGTTTTAGAATAGCTCGACGTTTATAATATCCCTACAGCGACCAAATTATAATTTCGTGAACTATCATCTATCCAGTTACTATACGGATAAGTATCTTCAAATCAAATCAAGAATCAAAATCACTTTATTTGCAAATGAGGTGCCTACCTCGGTGGCAAATGGTACACTAAAATACATTATTGTCAAGCACTAAATTTTAAATTTACAAGAGAAGAAGGTATTTTCCTAGAATACAATTTTATACAATTTACACTAAATTTTTTTTCTATTAAACACACAGCTCATCCTTAATAATCAATATTGTTTACAAAATTCTACGTATACTATCTCCAGTACTTACAAACATAGTCAACTCATATACAGTATGTGGAATTACTTCAAATAATACTATACAACTGGTAGAGCACGACAAGTTGAAGTAAGACCCTGGAATGTGAGCGATGTAAGTGCTAGTTTCGTCAGAGGGAGTGACAGAGGGAAGAGGCTGGGTATGGGAGAGAAGAGTGTGGACGCGTTGTTGCTGCAGCGAAGCACAACAGCCGTAGTCAGCTGTTTAACACGACGACGAGAACAACTTACTGTACAAATACACTTATAAGAAAATAAAATAAAATAAAAACAGTTATTTTAACTTACCATATTAATTAAGGAATATCCAGTTCAGTGTTGAGGTGTATGCAGAGTACCACGTAAGCTTATATTCTTAAGTTAATTCCTCTATTCCTGATAATACACTGTGAACTAAACGTCACTTTTAGGGTTGGAATCGGTATCACTGTCATTGCCACTTTCACTGCCACTAACATGTATTATTAGTTCTTCAATGTCTTCGATCAATCCATCCCTCTTCCGGTACTCAGCTCGTAACTTGTCAACGTGCCCATACTCTTTCTTCCACTCATCACTCGTAAGAGTCGCAAAGGCGTCTTTTGTGATGCGCTCTATGTCCTTGGGTAACTTGTTCACGTTTTTGTCAGCAATTCGATGTTTGACAACACTCCATATTAATTCTATTGGGTTCAGGTCATAGTGATAAGCAGGTAATCTTAGAACTGAGTGACCCAAAGATTTCAAGTATTCGTCCACGGCGTATACTGGTCCTGGTTTATGTAATTTCACCAAGTTAAGCAATTCACACTTGCGTAGATCGTTATCAAAATGTATGTTGTTTGTCGTTAGCCATATCTCTAATTCGTATTTTCTGCAGGATGATGAAGGTACTTTATGTACCGGGCGGTACACCTCTACTCTGTTTATTTAAAAGTTGCGCCAGTTGAAACTCCTCTTCTGGAGGAAGTCTGAACTTTGTCTACGGTCTTAATTTCCAAATTTCTCTGAAGATGTCACTACCTGGAAAATTTTGAGTTTGTGAACTGTGTCATTTTCGACGTACTTTTGTTTTGCTTGTATTAAGAAGTGTGAACTTTCTCTTCTAGAGGACACTACTGAAGATCAACAATAGTGCAACCTAGTGCGGAGTCAAAGAACTATTTTGTTGGAGAAAATTTAATTTCAGGAGTTTGTTCTTTGTTAAATTTCTTTCTGTCATTGTTTAAGTTGGCAATATTTACCCCTTTCTTCCCCTTGCTTTGAATGTATCCAATCACGAATTTCTTCAATGAATTTCTGGCCAATCAGGGGTATCTTCCCCCATCTTGTATCTGTTGCGGGGTCCTACCCAATAAAATCTTTCTGGGAGGGTGTTTTCTTTCCCCTAACGCCTAGAATTTTCTGCGAGAGTATTTAAACTGCTGATTTTGGGGTCTCCGGGCCACTTCTGTTCCATCTTTCAGTGTATTAAGTACATAGCAGGAGGTGGGAAGCGCCTCTTTCCTCGGCAGCGATCTACTACCAGGTAATGGCCTATTAATATCTTCTTTTCTTGCTAAGTCGGCAGTTTAACTCTCGCGGCGGGTTCGAAGTGTTTTCCATCATGTAACCTTTTCCTAAAATGTAACTACTCTTTTTTTCTATTCTCTTGTAAAGCTACATCGTCTTGAGGTGAACTTATTTTTCTCTACCAATTCTCCCGTAATGTAATGTAAATTGCCTTTAAGTCACCTCTGTAGTATGGGATTAGCCCTTGTATTTACGGCCTAGTGCCAAGTAGGTCTTAAGCAAAGTGTATTAGGAGTGCAAGTTCGCCTCCTCTCAAGTTGTATTTTAGAGGTCATGTATTAATCTTTTCTCACCTAATAGACCTCAGTAGGTTGGGTATTTTACCCCTGTGTATATGTCCTTTGAGGACAACTTGAAAGTTGAGTTTGGTGTGGCCTGGGAGAGGCTTAACTTTAAGAGCGAGTGGCTCTTTTCTAAAACTGAGAGTTGTATGCCTCGAGGAGGCTTTGCTGTGTAATTTGGAGCAAGGGCTCCAGGGTTTGAGTGGGGTCTTCTGCCCCTTTTGTTGAAATTGGTATATCGTAAAGTTGAGCTAGTTGCTCAAGAATTGTGTTTTCAGGGCTCGAAGCCCAAATTCTTTAATCCCTGTAATTGTACATTTCAAGTTGTATTTTCGGCTACTAAGTACCTGTTCTATTTGTTGTTACCTAATTTTGAAAAGAAAATATAACCTTGTTAAATTTTAAAATTTAATTTCTCTTTAGTAGCTTGAGACCTATTCACCACCCAGCACCTTCTTTCATGCTTAACTACCACAAAAACTCGGTAACAAGTGGTAGCAGAGCGTGGTTGAATGGGTCTCAATTTAGCCCCTTTTGACGGCTAAACATTGCTTTGATTCGAACTCTAACAATTTTCTCAGTTGCTGGAATTTTTTGAGTTTTTCAAAATTGTTCTGTCATCATGCCCGGCCCTCGCGATGTTCTCCTTCTTAACTATTTGCGCAAGGAGGAGTTGATATATGAATTGACTATTAGAAATGTGCAATCTGGAGGCACGGTTGCAATAGACACTAACAAGCTTAGAGAGTCCCTTGATTTACCCATTTCCATCCCCAATTTGGGAGAGAAAGAAATTGATGATTCTCTTTCCACGATCGTCGAAAATATTACTGGGCTAGCATCTGTAGTTAGTTTTTTTGATGAAAACGATCCCTCTCCTAATCAAATTAAGCGTGTGCAAGGCAGGCTGTATCACTTTGCAAATAGAGTTAATGATCTGTTGTCTCTAAAGGTGAATGACGTTCAGAGGAAGGACGCTAATACACTCCTTGAAACTATTTCTGAATTGTCTAATAAGGTCACTCAATTGCTAACCGGCGAAGTTCCTCCCAAAACTGATCAACCCGCCACAGTGAATGTAGGTAGTGATGAAGTGCCTCCTCAGGGAGAAGTCAATAGGATAACCGTGGCTGCTCAAACTATCTCTGCCCCATCGAACAACGAATCTGAACACCGTGCATCGTTGAGTAACATCCGTTCGGAGTTGACTTCCTTACCCTTGAAACCTTTGCCTACTATGTCGCCCGGGTTCAGCAGCTTGCCTCATCCGTTGGCAATGTTGCTCAGAGGTATATCCAAGTTTTCCGTTAATACCACCAGTGATGTAATTTCATTTTTAAGATTTCTAGTGGAATTTCAGGATCATGCTCTGGTTTTTTCTCTTTCGCCATGTCAAATTTTGCAAATTATCTATCCGTATGCTATTGGTATTCTTTCTGATAAAATCGTAAGAGCCATTGCCGAGCAATCATCTATTGAGGATTTCCATGCCCATTTGCTAGCTAACTTCATCCCGGCTAGGGCCAGGTCCTCCCTGATTCAGAAGTACTATTACCGTGTACAGCGCTTGGATGAAAACTTGGCTGATTTCATACAAGATATCAAATTCTACACTAGGGTGTTTGCTCTTCACTTCCCTGAGGATCAAATTGTACAAGCTATTGTGGAAGGCATATCACCATCTTATAGATCATATTTGTGTTTCGCGGCGTGCCCGCAAACGTTCTCGGAACTTGAAGCATTGGCAGTCTCAGCGGAAGGAGTTAGATACGCCGATTCTTTGCGTGTCGCGAAAGAACCCCCGCCTTCCTTTAGTAACACTCGGCCTCCACCTCGCCGACCAGTCAATCCCCGTAAATGTTATGCTTGCGGGTCGCCTGACCATCTGCGCAACAAGTGTCCACTGATCAAGCCAAGTGGGACTAGGAATGGAGCTGGCTCATCACAAGGCTGCTTTAAATGTGGGGCTTTCTCACATATCGCCAAGAATTGCCCAAACTCAAATAGCACCCCCTCCTGCTCAACTTCTGGTGCAAATTCCACCTATGCCAATAATAAAAAGTGACTAGCGGCTTCGGCTGAGTCGACTAATTCTGCTTTCCAAGGCTCAGCCCCGGGCAAAAAGGTCGAGAATTCAGGGAATGAGCAAGCTTCAAATTCTTTTTTTGAATGCCCCAGAGAGTGTCTTAGGATTGCGGCGGATACCCCCGCACCTGTTCCTTTTCTTAAGATTGAGTTAAATAACGAGCCTATAACAGCTCTATTAGATTCAGGCAGTGTTTGTTCCATTATTTCGGCTGTATGGTACTCGAAATTGAAATCTGTTTGTAAACTACCTGTCTATGACTCTTCTCGTATTCAATATGTTTCGGCTAATTCATCTCCATTAGAAATTCTTGGTTCCGTACTGGTCAAAATTCGTATTTTTAAATTTACCTGGAAAATTAAACTGTTCGTGGCTAAACACTTGTCTTGCCCCATCATACTGGGAGCGGACTTCATTTCTCACACTGGTCTTGTGCTCGATCTCCAGTCTAGGTCGTGCACATTCAAATTTGTTTCTAGTTGTAAAATACCACTATTAAAGTGTAATTCTGTGTCGTGTTCTTCTATTTCGCCTACCCAGGATGAGATGTTGTTAGACCTTAGACATCTACCTGAGGAGCAGGCTGATAGTATTCGCAAACTGTGTCAGTCGTTTCCCGAGGTGTTCTCTGATTCTCTTGGTGTTACTGACCTTATTGAATACAAAATTGAGGTCACGGATTCAATTCCTGTTCGCTTTCCACCTTATAGGCTGTCTCCTCCTAAAATGAAGGATCTGAAGGAAATCATCGATCAGATGTTGAAGGATGGTATTATTAGGCCCTCTAAATCGGCGTATTCATCGCCTATTTTTCTAGTCCCGAAACCCCAAGGAGGCTTCAGGCCTGTCATTGATTACAGGGCTCTCAATCGGAAGGTGGTGTTGCAATCTGTGCCCCTTCCCGACCTTCATTCTTGCTTTTCATGGTTTCGTAAGGCCAAGTTCTTCACTATCTTGGACTTGAATCAGGCCTATAATCAAATTCCCCTTGCCGAAGAGTCTAAACACCTTACAGCGTTTGCCACGGACTGGAATTTATATGAATACAACCGCGTGCCTTTCGGGCTCCCCACGGGAGCAGCTGTACTCACTAGGCTACTAGATAGGGTCTTCTCCGACATCAAATTTGAGTACTTATATCACTACTTGGATGATGTCGTCGTATTTTCAGAGACTTTTGAAGAGCATCTAGATCATCTGCGAGAAGTTCTCGATCGCCTTCGTAAGGCGGGGTTAACTGTTAAGTTGTCCAAGGTTGCCTTCGCTAAGCCCTCTATGTCTTTCCTTGGGCATATTGTGTCACCTGATGGTGTAGCTGTCGATCATTCTAGAACACAGGCCATCCGTGATTTTAAACCTCCCAAGGACATTAAAGGTATCGCCAGATTCATTGGTATGGTGAATTTCTTCAGAAAGTTCATTCCTAACTTTGCTAATAGAGCGGCGCCCTTAAACCTTCTTCGTAGGAAAGGCATCAAATTCGAGTGGGGACCTTCCCAACAAGCCGCTTTTGAAGACCTTAAATTAGCTCTTTGTAATGCCCCTGTTCTTGCTATGCCTGATTTCTCGAAGAAATTCATCGTCCAAACCGACGCGTCGTCGTCAGCGGTAGCTGCAGTCCTTCTTCAAGAGACTGAACTAGGGAGGCGCCCCATCGCCTATGCATCTAGGACTTTGTCGGCTCAAGAAGCCAAGTATTCCATCTATGAGCTCGAAGGTTTGGCAGTTTTATTTGCCTTAGAAAAGTTCCGTCTCTATCTGGAACATGTCAAATTCGACCTGGAGACAGATAACCAAGCCTTAAGCTGGGTCTTAGGTAGGCCGCGTCGTACTGGTCGTATAGCCCGTTGGGCCATCCGTATTTCTGCCTTCCAATTTGATGTACGACATATCAGAGGTACCGAAAATGTGGTTGCTGATGGACTCAGCCGTATGTTTTCAAACGACGTTGAGAACCATGAACCGGTCGACCGTTCATCACCTCCCGAGTCCACACTATTTGATGTTAATGCCATTTTAACTGATACCCCCATGCTCTTTAGGGATATCGAGAAATACCAACGTGAAGATCCGACGCTGGCTCCGATAATGGAAACCCTTTCTTCTGGGGAGCATGTCGTCCCTTATGTTCTGAGGAATGGTGTTTTATGTTGCCCTTCGAGGCATGACAAGATGATGAAAGTTGTCGTTTCAGCTGTTCTCGTGCCTATGATCTTCAAATACTATCATGAGACCCCATTGGGGGGGCATCTTGGAATCTTTAAAACCCGTGAAAAGATTCGTGAAAGGTTCATCTGGAAAGGTATGGACGGTGAAATTCGGGAACTCGTAAAAGCTTGTAAATCTTGTTTGATCAGTAAACCCACCATGTCCACTAAAGTAGGCCTTTTGTCTTCTCATCAAGCGTCGCGCCCCATGGAACGCCTGTATATTGATTATGTGGGACCCTTCCCCCAGTCAAAGGGCAATGCTAACAAGTTCATCTTTGTGTGTGTAGATGGTTTTACAAGATTTTCCTGGTTATTTCCGACTAAGCTGGCTACCGCTCAGTCCACCATTACCTGCTTAAATTCTATTTTTGCTTCTTTTGGTCCGTGTCAATATATTGTATCTGATAATGCTAAGGCTTTTACATCTAATTTATTTCGTAAATTCTGTTTTGACTTATCAATATCTCATGTAACTACTTCTGCTTATTACCCGCAACCATCTCTGGCTGAACGAGTTAACCGTAATCTCAGGTCCGCTCTCATTGCTTATCATCATGAAGATCCTTCCAGGTGGGACACGTCCCTGCATTGGTTAGCTTTTGCTTTGAATTCGGCGGTTCATGAATCTCACAAGTTTACTCCAGCTTCTTTGATGTTCAAGTTTGTTCCCAACTCGCCGCTCTCTAACCTCTGGTCTCTGAGTGACATTCTGCCCGAGACAATAGATCCGGACAACATCAAAGATCTTTGGAAGAAGGCTAAAGCCAATCTTAAAGTGTCTCATGAAAAGGTTAGGGAAAGGTATGATCGTGGACGGAGACCCACCCCTTTGAAGGTAGGTGACCAGGTTATGGTCAAAAATTTTGTTCCCGCGGGCAAGCTTGCCCCCAGATTTCATGGGCCTTGTATCATTCTCGATTTTCTTACGCCGGTTACTTTATTGTTAAGTAATCCAGCCACCGAGAGGATATTTAGAGTTCACCTGTCCCAGGTGAAACCGGTGTAATTTCTGTGTTAACTTGCTTCATATTATTTTGAAAGGATATGAAGGTTATATTTTTTTTTGAGTTTTACTTTTAAGGCATTCTGCACTACCTATAATATTTTGTTTCAGATGTAAGCTTTTTGTAAAACCTGTCCTGACCCGTTAAACTGCCATTCTGTCCTTGCCACGGCCATTACCACGCTCCCGTCTCCTGCTCCACCTTACACTGTGGCTTCATAATGTTTAATGCAATGGGTATCTGCACGCCGCTGGCCCCTTACTCTCTCTACAAGCCTGTGCCCTCAAAGAAAATGATTGTCCAACACAATTCTGCCGCCTAGCTTTAATGTTTCAGTGCCCCCGCAGCCGCGCAGCGCCGTGCAACAACTGGGGAGGGGGAGGGGCCCCCTCCTCTCCAGCGAGGCCGACATGTGCACGGCAAGCCGGAGCTCTCCTCCCGGCCAAGGCGGATGTGCGGCGCACGACCTGCTACTGGCCCGCAGCCTGTATATGTTCACCGCGGGCGCGGCGTGCTTCTACACCTCTGCCCCCCTCATAGTGCGGGCGAGCGGTATCTCAGGGTACTTAAGGGGTCCGAGCGGCCTCCCTTGGACGCAAGCTGCAACGGCCGGTCTGGCCATCCTTCTTAATCTACATCAGCTATATGGACAGTCACCCTAAGCAATAACTACTCTTGGAAATTCAGCAGCAATATTTGGTGGACATTGCAAATTTTTCTTTCACCTTTAAGTACTAAAAGCTTATCTTCAGAAATTCTACTTCTACAAACAGAAAGACTTTGCTTCACCTGCAACAACAAATTGTGAAACTGAATCACACAACATTCTGAAAATCTTGTAATCTATTTTCATATTCACCTTATAACTTGGAACTTGTTTCAAACTGATTTCATGTGTCACCCCTGGAGGAACTTTTGGGGGGGGAGGTCTGTACCGGGCGGTACACCTCTACTCTGTTTATTTAAAAGTTGCGCCAGTTGAAACTCCTCTTCTGGAGGAAGTCTGAACTTTGTCTACGGTCTTAATTTCCAAATTTCTCTGAAGATGTCACTACCTGGAAAATTTTGAGTTTGTGAACTGTGTCATTTTCGACGTACTTTTGTTTTGCTTGTATTAAGAAGTGTGAACTTTCTCTTCTAGAGGACACTACTGAAGATCAACAATAGTGCAACCTAGTGCGGAGTCAAAGAACTATTTTGTTGGAGAAAATTTAATTTCAGGAGTTTGTTCTTTGTTAAATTTCTTTCTGTCATTGTTTAAGTTGGCAATATTTACCCCTTTCTTCCCCTTGCTTTGAATGTATCCAATCACGAATTTCTTCAATGAATTTCTGGCCAATCAGGGGTATCTTCCCCCATCTTGTATCTGTTGCGGGGTCCTACCCAATAAAATCTTTCTGGGAGGGTGTTTTCTTTCCCCTAACGCCTAGAATTTTCTGCGAGAGTATTTAAACTGCTGATTTTGGGGTCTCCGGGCCACTTCTGTTCCATCTTTCAGTGTATTAAGTACATAGCAGGAGGTGGGAAGCGCCTCTTTCCTCGGCAGCGATCTACTACCAGGTAATGGCCTATTAATATCTTCTTTTCTTGCTAAGTCGGCAGTTTAACTCTCGCGGCGGGTTCGAAGTGTTTTCCATCATGTAACCTTTTCCTAAAATGTAACTACTCTTTTTTTCTATTCTCTTGTAAAGCTACATCGTCTTGAGGTGAACTTATTTTTCTCTACCAATTCTCCCGTAATGTAATGTGAATTGTCTTTAAGTCACCTCTGTAGTATGGGATTAGCCCTTGTATTTACGGCCTAGTGCCAAGTAGGTCTTAAGCAAAGTGTATTAGGAGTGCAAGTTCGCCTCCTCTCAAGTTGTATTTTAGAGGTCATGTATTAATCTTTTCTCACCTAATAGACCTCAGTAGGTTGGGTATTTTACCCCTGTGTATATGTCCTTTGAGGACAACTTGAAAGTTGAGTTTGGTGTGGCCTGGGAGAGGCTTAACTTTAAGAGCGAGTGGCTCTTTTCTAAAACTGAGAGTTGTATGCCTCGAGGAGGCTTTGCTGTGTAATTTGGAGCAAGGGCTCCAGGGTTTGAGTGGGGTCTTCTGCCCCTTTTGTTGAAATTGGTATATCGTAAAGTTGAGCTAGTTGCTCAAGAATTGTGTTTTCAGGGCTCGAAGCCCAAATTCTTTAATCCCTGTAATTGTACATTTCAAGTTGTATTTTCGGCTACTAAGTACCTGTTCTATTTGTTGTTACCTAATTTTGAAAAGAAAATATAACCTTGTTAAATTTTAAAATTTAATTTCTCTTTAGTAGCTTGAGACCTATTCACCACCCAGCACCTTCTTTCATGCTTAACTACCACAAAAACTCGGTAACACTTTATATCAAAATCTCTTTATTTGCAAATGAGGTGTTTACCTCGGTGGCAAATGGTACGCTAAAATACATTATTGTCAAGCACTAAATATTAAATTAACAAGAGAATAAAATTTTCCTATAATACAATATTATATACTGTAATTTACGCTAACAAATTTTTCTATTAAACACACAGCTCACCCTTAATAAATTTACATTGTTTACAAAATTCTACTTATAATATCTCCTGTACTACTTACAAATATAGTCATCTGATATACAGTATGTGAAATTACTTCAAATGATACTGTACAACTGGTATAAGATTAAAATTTACATTGCATTTATTTACTTTTTCTTTTCTTTACCCATTGTGGAACCTAAGTAGCATAACGACCTGCTGCGTCTTAACCAGAGACCCTTTTACCACCACTTTTCAGAGTTCCTGTACTTTATTAATCTGATGAGCGTGGTACGACGCATTGTCCATCACTATGATGCAGTTCTCTGGTATGTTCGGTACCAGTTGTGTTTTAAGTCAAGTGATGAAGTGCTTGCCGTTCATTTCGTCATGGTAATCTCCTTGAACATACAGAACCCGCCTGGAACAAACCCCTTTTCGCTACCTGCATGAACTATGATCCACCTCTGACCTGCACTGTGCGAAGTCAGAACGCCTTCAGTTGAATCGTCCTGCCAACACTTCTTCACAGTATATGATGGATATATATATTGTAATACTCTTGAACCTTCCGCCTGATAACGCACTTATCCATATCATCCAATTAGAATTTCCTATCTACTTTTCTCTTTTTACCTGGAGTGGATAATTTCGTCTCATTACGCTCTGCCGCTATCACCCCCCTTCTGATTTTCTTAATAAATGACACGGATTTTCCTGTTGCCGCTGAAGCTCGTTTAGTTGCCTGACATAAAGGCAAACTAAAGCATTGTGTAGACTTTTCTAAATCACAGAAAGCAATCACATTGCGTACTATCTCCCTTCCTTCACTATGAACAGTTTTGTTTTTAGTACTTGCCATAATTTAACACCCCCTTCACGCTCGGTTTTGCCAAGCCGTGCGTAGTGATAGACAAAGCACGGAGCTAGAGTACTTCAATGCTAACTTAACGGAAACGTCTCCCATGAGAGCTAGGCGACCACTGAATTGCAGTCGCTAATCGGCAACATTGGGCGATGTTCACTTCTATTGGGTCGTGAGGAGTCACACCCTTGTACACTATTGGTCGTGCATGACTAGGTACAGAAGGGTAGGAGGGAGTTATTCCAAGTTCTCATTCCTTGCGGGGTCTCAGTTGGAGGTGCCGAGCTCTGTAAGATTAAAGTTTACATTGCTTTTATTTATTTTTTACGCATTTTGTAACCTAAGTAGCATAACGACCTGCTGCGTCTTAACCAGAACCCATTTTACCACCGCTTTTCAGAGTTCCTGAAGGGCCTTCACAGCTACCGTAGTGGTCCCAGGGCCCTCGAAGTCCCCACTATACTTCACCCCTACAGACATTTTCCTACTTCGGCTGTCCAATATCCATAGACCAGGGGTTGGAATTAATTTATTCACACACATTTTTTTATTTACAATAACCTGCACTGGTCGAATGCCCTCTAACATTTCATTTATTTTCTCTGTTGCTGTTCTTCTTCAATATCTGTACAGATTTTGAGAAAGGATCAAATACTACCCCTGGTAAACTGTCCCACTCCTTCACGCACTTCCCAATTAATGAAAATTTACCCCAATCGCTTCTGCTAAAATTCCTTCTAATTTTATACTTGTGGTCGGTCCTGGCGATATAATTATTTTCCAACTGAAGCCTCTCAGGGATTTCTCCCCATACTTCTTCTGCTGTATAGGCTCTTTATAATCCTATAAGTCTAGTTTTCTCCCTTCTCTTACTTAAAGTTTCCCACCCAAGTTCCTCTAACATTTCTGATACACTACTTTTTCTCCTGAAATCCCCTGTTATAAATCTTGCTGCTTTTCTTTGCACAATATCTATTTCTTTTATTAGGTATTCTTGGTGAGGATCCCAAACACTGTTTGCATATTCCAATAATGGACGAAACATAACTTTTTTATTTTAATTCTTTGTTACATCCTGTAAGTACCGGTAGCCTCATTATGACATGTAACGATCTGTATGCTTTCCCAACAATGTCATCAACGTGACCCTTCCAATGCAAATTACCTTCAAATCTCACACCTAAATGTTTGCACTTGCCATCTTTTGGGATAAGTACCTCATCAAAGTATACTTAAATTCAGTTTTAAAGCCCCTGTTTGTAAATGTTGCAACAGTTGATTTGCCTCCATTAACCTCCATATTATTTTCTTCAACCCATTGTTGGATAGTCTCAAGGTTCCTTTGTAATTCTGAACAATCCTCCATGTTATTTATTTCCCTATAAACAATTATGTCATCTGCATACAATCTTATTTTTGATGTTATATTTTTTCCCTAAATCATTTGCGTATATTAAGGAAAGTATTGACCGATTATACTACCCTGTGCAATTCCCTTCCACACTTTCTGTTCCTGTGATACATTATTTCCTACTTTGGCTTTCTGAACCCTAAAATTTAGTAATGTTCTTATCCAACATATAACCCTTACGTCCAATCATGTTCCCTCCAATTTCTAAAACATTACATGTTCCACTCTATCAAAGGCTTTGGAAAGATCTATGACTATGCAATCTAGCTGGCCTCCTGAATCCAACTGATCTGATATGTCCTGGTGAAATCCCACCAGTTGTGCCTCACAAGAAAATTTCTTTCTAAATCCATACTGGCTCCTCATGAACCAATTCTTATCATCATATATCCGTCTGATATACTTAGCTATTAAACTCTCCAGTATTTTACAGAGTACACTAGTCAGGCTGATTGGTCTGTAGTTCTCAGGTTTCCTTTCATCACCCTTTCCTTTATAAATTGGTATTATTATAGATTCCTTCCATTCCATGACATAGTCAAAGATAAATTTTAAATAAGGCATTATGTACCACCTCATTGTCTTTAATACTTCCCCAGTAGTTTGATCACTTCCTGCTGATTTTCCTTGCTGAAGCAGTTGGATTTCTCTGAAAATGTCTTCATCTGTGAATGAGAAGGTTCTTGTTTCATTATGTGTCTCTCCCTCTCTATCTGCTATTTTGGTTTCCAGCTCCTGACAATCTTCTACTGAATCTCTAAATTCCCTACTAAATAGATTTGCTTTCTCAGTACCGGTACCTGTTAAATAGTGTTCAACCCCTTCTCCCATCATTGTGGGAATTTGTATTCCTTTCTCTTTTTGATTCCTAATACGTGAATACAGCTTTTTCCATTTCCCTTTGTAGTCATTACCCCCTTGAAGTACTGGTATGCCATTCATGTAATTCTCTTTTGTTTCTTTTTTCACTCTATTCAATTCCCTCATTAGCTGTTTTCTAGTGTCTCTACTCTCCCTACCCTCTTTGATTTTCCTGTTTACTATTCTAAATTTTCTTCTAAATTTTCTTATTTCCCTTGTATAGTAAACAGGGTCTAGGGCATATTACCCTTCTTAACAGGTACAAATCTCTTCTCTCCTCCCCAGGTGATTCCTGTAAATTTATCCCAAAGTGTATCCACATTATGCCCTTCACTTATCCAACAACTGAATAATAAGGATGTAGGCAAGAAAGTTCGCGCCATATTGCGCTCGTGTACTACTGGGTAAGCGCAAGGCGATCGTCTTATGTTTCTCCCATTCAGCTGCGAGTAATGTATAGAATGTGACCGAGTTTTCTGAGCTAAAGCGGACTGTATCTTCTCTAATTTTACATGAAGACTATATTTATTAATTGTGTAGGTATATCCCCTAGTATATTACGGACGATTTTCAGCGTTTAAGAGTTAAACAGCTGCAAAATGAGCTACGGACCAGAAACGCTAAAACTAGCGGGAGTAATGAAGAATTAGTACAGCGGTAATTAGAAATTTCTAACACGCTTTTTTAATCCAAATAATGAATAGGAGTCAGCATGCCTTTTCCTAAAGATTACAATTACTTGAGTGTTGTACATCGATAAATATATAAATGTAGGTACCTGCACACGACTTAAATCATGAATAGATATTTCAACACGCACTTGCTCCCCTTGCTCATAGACTTCGATTCATGTATTTTTTTAAGGTTGATGGCTTACATGAAACTGCAGATACAGCCTTTATCCACCACCAAAGGCATGTGAATATTTCTGAGTTTCCCATTACCGGTTCCTTTGAATATTTGACCATCAGCCATAAGGTGAAGATCACTATCACAGATTTGCGTCTGATGGATGATTTCGTATTTAGAAAATCGGAAATAGATGGAGCACCTGTTTCCAACTACAAATCATTGTGTTATGCTGGATACAGACTTTTCAGCAAAAAGTTTGTTTTGTTTATAAAAGGTTAATTTCAATCGGGTGAAATTCTAAAATGCAGTGCTGTGAAATCCGAGTACACAAACATAAGGCCTATAATGTGAAGCTTATTTTAGGAGTACCTGGTGACATTATAGGAAGGGAATGTGAACGTTTTGCTGGAGCAGGCCCCGAGGCATGTTGTAAGCACATTGCTGCTGTAAGCTACCCATTAGAGCACTTCCCTAAGACTGGTATTATTCAGTGTTCAGAAACATGCAGCCAAAATTTATAAACTTTTCAGTATCCCCGTACCAAACGGTTGAGGAGAGTTAGCCCTATTAAAGTGGGATGTTTGCCCTTGGAACAAGTTTTGCTATTATAATCTCAGTTGCACCAGTTATAACTCTTGTCGAGGGATATTTCTGTCTAAAAGCAAGGGGGATGTTTTCAAGGACATTTTCCCTATCAGGTCATATGTTCAACTCTTTAAATTGGCAGTACATGAAATCAATCCAATCATTAAATATTCTCCCAACAATAGTTTTATGGATTCCGAAGTTAAGGCCTAGTTCTTTGTCAGATTTGTTGGTCCTTAGATTCATAACTGTCAAGAAGAAACACAAAGAGGGAATATCTGTAAATTGTATCTGTTTTCTCCCAGAACAGCAAACACCAAATTACAATGTTGGACGTCTACAAACCCTGTATAGCGCAATATGGCGTCAGGATTACGCATTGTTTGCTCAACAACCAAATTACCTGTAGAATTTTTTGAGTGCTGATGTCTTTGAAAATGGGGGTCACAAATGTAACATTTACTTCTTCGGGTATATTTACGATTTCTTCCCGTACTTCAAAGGAGGTGATTTCTGCATATTCCGATATTGTAGGCTTATCGTGGTAATCCGGAAATTTTCTGGTGTATGGCCTCTTCCTTGCTTTTGTTGTGTTCGTGGTCCACGGAAAAAGCTATGGAACAACGCCCGGTTTTAATCTTGATCTCTCACCTTTAAATACAAACGCATAAATTCGGTGGTAGTTATCGAAATGCTTAATCAGTTTATAGGTAGAAAATAGGAATTTTTCCCCTTCGTAAATCGTACTTACCCAACAAAGTTTTTCGTGAAGTCACCGGGTTGAAAATAATGGGAACACACTTTAATATTTTCGGTCAGATTCTTCTCACCGAATAGCTCGGCATAGTCACGAAAATAACAATTTAAGCAACTTAAATTCGTGGATATTTAGCGGCATGAGTACACAGAAGACAAATGAAGAGCGCATTGCGCTTACCCAGTACAACAGCAGTGCGCTCTATCGGTGCTAGTTCTATACATCCCTATTGTGTTTTAAGGTACGTCCCAAATTCATCAACTTTAGTTTTTCTGTGCTTACAAATTTCTTGTCTTGTGTGACCCTCTTATTAAGCCTTTTTGGCACCAGTCCTACATCAATTATTACAACCTTATGGTCACATATTCCTTCAATTACCCCAGTTTTATCAGCAATTTCCCATGGTTTAACCAAGAATATATCTAGCAAGTTATTGTATTACTTTTGTAAATCCTCCCTCCCAAATTAACTCATTTGCCAGTTTCTGTTCATGGGCTTCTTTTGAAGCTCCATTCATTCCATTCAACTTCAGGCAAGTTTAGATGTCCCCCAATTATTACCATATCATTATTGTTGTTTTTTTAGTATAATCTATTTTTTCAAATATTTCCATATCTCTTTCCTCTCTTCCAGGTCTATATGTTCCTATAATTCCCACCTCCTTCATGTTATCACAAACTAATTTTATCCCTAATATTTCATCCCTTTCATCGGTAAACCATTCATGTGAGCAATAAGTTTCCTTCACCAAATCTCCTCCTCCCCCGCAATCTCATTTTATCTCCTCGGCGTGTACGCTAGACTGTAAACCCTTCTGGAAATACTTCCCTATTATCCTCCCCTTCTCTCAACCACGATTCCACTCCTATCACCACGTCAATCTCATAACATTCCATCACTTGCCAAATTTTAATTGTTTATTTACTTCACTCTGACAGTTTAACAAGAGCAATCTCAAGAGCATGTTCTCTTTGACATATCGTCCGTTAACTCTCGATCTACAGCTCATTCGATATCGGAACCAATCGGAACAGGATTCGTCGATTTGTTTGTCAACTATTAATCGGAAAAGTAAGTTTTGTGATTGATGTTTGTTGCTAGTGTGTTTAGGTGTATATTAGCCTAGTACACAAAAGAAAGACTTATAATGGCGCAAAGGTTTACTGGAGGTCCGCAGGGTCCAGCTGCGACAGGCCCACCGCCGTCAAGATATCCTCCTCCACCAGTACCAGCATTGAGACAGTATGCTGGCCCAACATTCCCTGTAAGTATGCCGTTTTTTGGTAAATATCGTTTTAATTTATATAAGAAATAATTATTCTCTATTTCCTAGGGTTCCTTTACATATCTATTCGAATTGCTTCTGGGAAATAACCAGCTGTACTATTGCACAATCTTATTTAAGCTGTTTGAGGTTGGAAGTTCTCAAAGGGTTCTGATTGGTTTGCATAGGCTACTGTATATTTGCGCTTGTAACAATTTCTTCAGTTATCTCCGGAATTCTTTATGTTTATCAAACGGGGAAGGGGAATGCTGATCGCCTGAACAAGCTGTGTCGAGTAGTGATCATGAGGGATTTATGACTTCTGTCTTAGGCTCATCATTCAGTACGAGACCTCCGTCCTATTATTCAGATGGTCTATAAGTTAGTATATCCAGTGGGATATTTCTTATTGAAGCTGTTGTCATTTTAACATGATGTATGAAAGCACTTCATATTTAAAAGGCCGGTCTGAGTGTCTCAGACGGTTAAGGCGCTGGCCTTCTAACCCCAACGTGGCAGGTTCGATCCTGGCTCAGTCTGGTGGTATTTGAAGGTGCTCAAATACGACAGCTCCGTGTCGGTAGATTTACTGGCACGTAAAAAGAACTCTTGCGGGACTAAATTCCGGCATCTCGGCGTCTCCGAAGACCTTAAAAAGTAGTTACTGGGACGTAAAGCAAATATTTAAAAGAATGTTATTAGGTTCTCACAAGTCTGAAGTCCCCTTCCCTTTGAAGTTTTCAAAGGGTGAATAGACGATTAGCCTTTCTATGTAACTTATGGGTCGTATCAACTGTAGAATAACATACAGTTTTAGGGAAGTGAACATTCTTTATCTTATCATCCAGAATAATATTAATTATGGTTCATAATACCCACAGAATAAAATATCAGTGAGTTTTTTCTGTAAAACTTCCGTAAGTGGGCTGGCCATGGCGCGCCTTAGACTATGCAACAGAGGTTACACGAACAACATGGCGCGGGTCGGGTGACGTCTCAATCACTTGCACAAGGCAGCACAAGGCTGCCAACCTATGAATATCTTTTAACGACCGGCAAATATAAAGACCATTGGTCTGGATTTATTAGGTTAGTGTAATGACAAAACCAATGGGCTGGGTATGTTAGGTAATGTTAGGACGCAAGCAAAGGGTGTCTGGGGGCGTAAGGTTAGAAGCCGCGAAGTGGCCCTAGGCCTTTAGTTTTGTGTGGAAAACACGATTGGTCTGGACTCGTTCTTGCCGTGCGGATGGTTAGGATAGGACCTGGACAACACCATTGGTCTGAATTGGTTCTTGCCGTGCGGATGATTAGGATAGGATCTGGAGACCAGTGATATAGGGACCAGGAAAGGGGTCTGGGGGCGTAAGCCCTCAGGTTAGAAGCTGCAAAGCGGCATTAGGCCTCAGTGTTCTCCCTAAGACCTTTTTAACGGCCGCACCGCCCTGCCGTTTTTACAGGCTGCCCAACTAACATAACCTAGGTAATTGCTAATTAAATAATATTCATACATTTTTGAATCACTGGGTGCTTCAAATTAAATTGTACATACTGTAAAACTGTTTATTTACATGATAAATCTTTATTATTATCAGCATAATTGCTTCAATTACATCGGAGGTTAAATGTTTAGCTTGACTGTCACGTAGTGTAGTGTTTGAGCAGTGTCTGGATTGATGTGGAATCGCATGCGAGCATTCGATTCTGCATAACGCCACAAACCGGTATGACACTCCACAGCAACCGAGTGGTAAGCCCCGGTGTTACATGATTATGAACGAGCAGTAGTCGAACCCCACTCCCGGCAGCCTTGAAGATGGTTTCCATGGTTTCCAATTTTCACGCCAGGCAAATGCTGGGGCTGTACCTTAATTAAGGCCACTTCCCACTCCTAGCCTCTTCCTATCTTGTTGTCACCATAGGACCTGTGTCGGTGTGATGTAAACTTGTAAAGAAAAGAAAAAAAAAAGAGCATTAGAGCACTAACAGTTCAAAATACTCTGTTATGTCTTGTTCGAGATAACACTAAAATAGTTATATTTTGCAGTTATTGTTTACCTGTCTGATATTACTGTTAATATCCTGAGGGGAATAAATTGAAATATTAGCATATCAATTTTTTACAAAGTAATCCCCGCCCGGCTACTCATTCCTGCCACCCAGCTGTCGAAAATTTCTAGGGAGAACACTGGGCCTTTAGTATCCCTTGCTTAGGTTCACCTAGTGACAAAACCATTGGTCTGGATTGGTTAGGTTAGGTTAGGTTAGCGACAAAACCATTGGTCTAGATTCGTTAGGTTAGGGTAGTGACAAAACCATTTGGCTGGGTATGTTGGGTTAGGTTAGGAGGTCTGATTTCAGTTTATATATATATACCGAGCTTGATAGCTGCAGTCGCTTAAGTGCGGCCAGTACCCAGTAATCGGGAGATTGTGGGTTCGAGCCCCACTGTCGGCAGCCCTGAAGATGGTTTTCCGTGGTTTCCCATTTTCACGCCAGGCAAATGCCGGGGCTGTACCTTAATTAAGGCCACGGCCGCTTCCTTCCAAGTCCTAGGCCTTTCCTATCGCATCGTCGCCGTAAGACATATCTGTGTCGGTGCGACGTAAAGCAAAAAAAAAAAAAAAAAAAAAATCAATTTATATAACTTTTTTGCGCAAACGCTACAAGGAACAGGACCTTTAGTTAGCCTGTGACTGATGAGAAGGTCGGTCAGTTTAGCTTCGTCAACACTCAAAATACTGATTTTATGATTACTCAAATTGCATCCACCACAAGCCATTGTTACATTAAAAATGCACGCTTTTTTTTATTTTCACCGAATGTGGTAACCCTGTGGCCACTGATCGTGTGACCTATAGCAGGAAAAAAGTTACATGGTATTTTTCACAGCTGATCGGAGCTGGCCAATGGAAGTAAAGGTAATGGTGGTAATTTCTTCTTTAATGCTGTCCTGCATTCAATTTTCCTATATAAGAATACTTTTTAGAGCGGGATGCTGGGATTATAGGAAGCGTAGAGGAAGGATCTTTCCTCTCTGGTACCTTAGGTATTGTAAAACGTTACTTTTCAATCTTTACTAATGATTACCAATGCCAGCCCACTTGCGGGAGCGCCACAGTTTTCTCTAGTCCAAGAGGCTTTTTTTCTATGGTCACGGCGCATACTGTCCTCATGGCAACGAAAAAATGTAGGTTATGGAGCGGTGAATATGAGACACACAGAAAGTGGGGCAAATAAAAGACAAGCTTATTATGAGCATCACTTACTAGGAGAAAAAAAGTATTTGTTTTGCACCACTCTTTAATATGCATAGAATCATATCTTACAGTGAAATCATATAAAATAGATTTAATAAATTTGGACCAAATTAATTTTGTATGCATGAATTTTCAATTTTGTTTGCCAAACTTCTCTTGTGATTTTGTATTTGCATAGTTGGCTGCTCTGTTTTCATGCTGAAAGGCATTTATATTGGTTTATCTTTGGAGTGCTACCTAGTTAATGGTGAAAAGTGCTGTTTCAAGATTTCTCATTCAGTTTAAAAAAGTAAATAATCAAGAGGAAAAAAAAACAGTTCATATCAGTCAGTGCAGATATTCAGAATTAGCCTAGGCCTATTGGTACTGGTGAAACTACTGTAGAGCAATATTGTTTTCCACAGCCTGTTGATGAAAATTCACAGCCTGTTTCCAATCATTTGACTGGGTCAGGAATGGATAGGAATTGTGCTGGCTGCCGAAGCCTGTTGCACTTCACTGGGGCAATGATTAATGAATGACAGATGAAATGATATTGGAGAGTGTTGCTGGAATGAAATGTGATGGGGAAAACCGGAGTACTTGGAGTAAAACCTGTCCCGCCTCCGCTTTGTCCAGCACAAATCTCACATGGAGTGACCGGGATTTGACCCATGGAACCTAGCGGTGAGAGGCGGGCCCGCTGCTGCCTGAGCCATGGAGGCTCTCACAGCCTGTTGATGTATTTGAAAAATAACGTTTGCAGGTTATCTACAGTGTTTCTTTTCAATATTTTATTTAACTGTTAATTGTCATAAATTAGTGCCTGAAACACATCAGCCGATTATTTACTTCTTGTAAAACTTGACTTTTATTGGAGAATATTATAATTTTTTCAGCACATTAGCCTATACTAAAAGAAACCTGCTGTGTCTCATTTTTGCACTATTATTGCTCTAGCTCTTTTTTGTATGAAGATAATAATGCTGTCTTTTATTTGTCCCACGCTGTCTTCTTTTTACCCCAATTGTCGGGTAAAAAAAGACACAGTTTTATTTTTCTTTAGCAAAGAAGTATATATGCTGGAGAAAAATTGCTTTTAACCCTCGAGCACTCGCGCTGGCGCACTGAGTGCGCCACGTTTAAATAAACGGATATCCACTGTCGCACCAACAATCTGCTGACCTGTGTTGTTAGGTATTCCTACAGTACAGTTTTAGCTATCTGTGTGAAAAGTCAAATAAATATTTCTCCAACAGAAGCGAATTAAACTGCGTTTTAAGTTCACCGTGTCACAACTGGCGCACTCAGTGCGCCACGCGCGTCATCATGTAGGCCTAAGTATATTTTTATTTACAGATTACTTCTGTATTCACTAGAATTGTCTTGCATTAGTTTTCTGTGGACTGTTTGTTGATTTCTACGTGAGTCTCCAATAATCGTTCCGTTTATGTAGGGCTGCAAGATATCTGTCAAGTCCACAGCTGAACAGGTTATTGAATGATGATCCTGATTTCAACAAAGCAGATGACTGAAATTACAATAAATAAACTTGATATTTCCACCTATTCAATACAATTTTAATGCTGTTATTCAATTACAACATATTAAATTTTCACAGGACTGAAAATGAGGAAGACAATTCTGAAATTGAAAATGAGGAAAATATTTTCAGTGAGCATAACTCAGAAAGTGAACAGGATTATGAGTCGGGGACAAGTGATGAAAGTTCTGGTGAAGTTGTGTTAGCCAAAAGTGATTGATTCATAGGAAGAGACAAAGTTTGTGTATGGAAGAAACAATGTTCTAGTGGATCCTCTAAGACTAAAGAAAAAATATTGTCAAAATATTTTCAGGACCAAAGGGTGAAGCTCGGGGTGTGACAAGTGAACTGTCTCCTTTTCACAAAATTATTGACGTAAATATTATTGACAATATTGTAAACTTCACGAATTTGTACATAGCTACCAGGTTGGGATAACAATATTATATTGTAATGTAATTAGGGAGGTAAAATAAAGACTAATATTATGAAAAATATTTCAAGAATTAATTGATGAACGATAAAACATAGAATATAGGCTCTGAATTTACTTAACTTCGATGAAAACATTAACATACTTAATGGAGCACTCAGTGCGCCACGCGAGTGCTCGAGTGATGAAAAAAACGCGAACGCTCGAGGGTTAAAATTGAATTCAGCATGCCATTTAACATCATTTTAATCACTCACAAAAATTTAAATATATTCTTTTGTGTTCCAAAAAATGACATTTTTTATTTGTCTCATATTTTCCTCTCCCTATCCTAATTTACTAGCTGTAACCTATCTTTGGCGTCACTGATGATTTTGCAGGGGGAGTTTCTTATGATAATGTTTCGGACATTTAATTTTGTGAGAATTATGTCAAAAGGGGCCACTGTTTTTATAACAGAGATTGGCCTGGATATGCAGGGTGTGGTGAAAAGCTTAATTAATTTATCACTTTTGTCTGTGAATGAGAATTGTACATTGTTTCCTTTACACATTCACTTGTGCTTTTATTCTGCAGGGGTTGGTAACAGAATGTAATTCTCATAATTCCTGGGAATGATATCACAACGCATTTTATGTTAACCAATAACAATACCAGCATGCATTTTATGTTAACCAATAACAATACCAGCAGCGACTTCAGCAATGGAGAATGCCATCAGCTACTCTTCGTTAGGTTATAAAAGTAAATGTACTTCTAAGGGCAGGCTGGACATCTCGATGAACACATCTGTCCTGTGAAATGAATAGATTTGCATTATTTCTACTTCCTTATGATGTTATAAAGCTTGCGTGGCACGGCATAAAGTTTTGTCCTCAATCCTTTATACTACACGGTCAGTGCTTGAGGAAATGGTCTGCAAGAAGATACACCCTTAAACTGAGAGCGCAAAATGAGCATTGAAGACCACTGTAGCCTATTTTCTTGTGAACATTATGCTTGTCACAATTGATATATGTCCAGGAAAATTGAAGTTCTGTGTTTCACCAGGTGCTTCAAAAGGGACCTAAAGCATAAAATTCGAGGTATGCCTCTTATGGGTGGTTTTACACGAAAATAGCTTATGCGATATTTTTGTTCTATGTTTCCCAAAGTGACAAATAAGGGAAATATCGGTGGAAGTCTTGTGATAAGTCTAAGAGCGGGAACTTGGCTCTATAGTCTGTAAAGAGAGTTGCTATGGAGATCGTTCCGGCAACGTTTTTGTACACATGTCAGTATTTTTTAAACTATTAACCTGATACTAGGCCCTCTTTTATACTGGAAGGAAAAGATCATATAAGATCAGCAATAATGCAATGTCAGTATTTTTTAAACTATTAACCTGATACTAGGCCCTCTTTTATACTGGAAGGAAAAGATCATATAAGATCAGCAATAATGCAAAAAAATATGTGAAACTGTAAAGGACAGTAGAAGCAAGGATGTAAGTTATGTGCCTCTGAATTTTGGGAACATTGTGAGGGGTTGACAGAAATGTCATCATGCACATTTTCTTGTCGTTCGAATTTGATATGGCCTAAGCAGCAAAAATCCAAATTCATGAATATCTGTTTCATCATAGCTGGTACTGTAAAAGTATCCGAGCAAGTGGCTGTGCAGTTTGGGTCACGTAGCTATTGCTTGCATTTAGGAGATAGTGGGTTCGAACCCCAACTGACGGCAGTCCTGAAGATGGTTTTCTATAGTTTCCCATTTTCACATGAAGCAAATGCTAGGGATGTAACATAATTAAGATTACATTGCTCAGAATTTAAAAAGAATGTTATTTCTGTATTGGTTGTATCAGCAGTAACAAGGAAGTGCATTTTTTAATTTTCCGTTATTTCTGTCTGTGTCTGTATGTAGGTACATACATACATACATACGCGGATCACGAGAAGACGGCTGAAGAATATTTAATGAAAATCGGTATGTAAAGTCGGGGAGTAAGTCGCTACAATCTAGGCCATAAATAATTTTATTTGCGCTGAGTGAAATGGTAATTTAAGGGAATATTAATGTTATTAGTGGCCCTATCAATAAATACTACATAACTAAAGTTAAGTTATATAATATTAAATATCCAATCATTTATGTCTTACACATTGTTACCGTACCGGCTATGATAACAGATATATTCATGAATTTCGATTTTTGTTGCTAAGTTCATATCATTGCTGAGTCACAAGAAAATGAATAAATGGAATTTAATGAAAATCGGTACGTAAAGTTGGGGAATAAGGAACTACAGTCTATGCTGTAAATAATTTTATAAGATGCCCTAATATCACAGAATTGGAAGAAAACTAGATGTGAAGGCCTACAATATAGAAAGCTCATAAAATTGATCAACAATAACATTACATTGACCATTGTTTATTGTGATGTGCTTTGTGTCATCTGTTGCAACTCATCTCCGAGAGATGGATTTTTGCTGCGTACCGAGTATAACAGCCTGCCTGAATATTGGCGGGAAGTAGATGGGGAGTTAAATCTCTCTCTTCTTTAGTATGCCATTCCTCTGGTTCATACATGTTCTGATACTGCTGGTACGTAACACACGTAACACAGTATTCCCGCTATTCAGTACCTACTCTGAGGCACTGATTGGAATTAGCAGTGTGCACATTTAACGGAATAATGGCGGAGGAGTGTTCACGGCTGTCTGCAGCCTGGTTCTTCCTGCACTGGAACTTCAGACTCTTAGATCGGCTCCATAGTACTGTTCATTAAAATTGAGAAAATGTGTGGTTTTTCATTTGATAGCATTGCTTTTAATCGCTACATTCCTACTGACGTCATTGTAATGACGTATGTTAACTTCAGTTGGGAAAACCACAATGAAAATCTTTCTGAGAATTCCATAGCGAAGCACGGGTACATCAACTAGTCTATCTGTATATATAAGAGTTTTGTGTGTACATTGGCCATGTCCACAGTAACAAGGAACTGCACTTTTTTACTTTACCGCAATTTCTGTCCGTCTGTATGTATGTACATGCATCGTGAGAAAACGGCTGAAGAGATTTTAATGAAAATCGGTATGTAAAGTCTGGGAATGGGCCACTACAATCTAGGCTCTAACTCATTTTATTCACGCTTAGTGAAATGGTAGTTTAGGGGAAGGCCTAAAATGCAATTCTCAAATATTTATGTTATTAGTGGCCCTATCAATAAATACTACATAACTAAAGTTATATAGAATTAAATTTCTGATCATTTATAACCTATACATTTTTACTGTATTGGCTATAATAACAGAGATATTCATATCAACGCTGAGCCATGAGAAACAGAATTTAATGAAAAACGGTATATAGAGTCGGAGAATAAGAAACTACAGTTGAAGCTATAAACAATTTTATTCACCCTGGAAGAGGAAGGCACCAAAAATTTAATTTTTAAATGCCTGTGTTATTGGTCTCATCGAGAAGTACTACCTAACAAAAGTTATCGGGAATACAATTTCCGATCATTTATGTTTTATTCAGTTTTACCGTACCGACTATGATAAGAGTAGTATTTCAGAGTCGGAAGAAAACTAAATATGAAAGCCTACATAATTGAAAGCTCATAAAATTGATCAACAGTAACATTACATTGACCATTGTTTGTTGTGATATTCTTTGTCTCTTATGCTGTAACTCATGTCCAATAGATGGGATTACTGCTGCATAGCGAGTATAACAGCTTGCCTGAATATTGGTAGGAAATAGCTGGGGAGTTAGATAACTTTCTTCTTTAGCATGTCATTCCTCTAGTTATACATTTTCTGATACTGCTGGTATATAACACACTGGTTCATCATAGTATTCCAGCTATCCGATCCCTACTCTGATGCACTGATTGTAATGATCAGTGTGCACACAACTGAATAATAGCAGAGGCTCACTTTTGACCTGGTCTAGAATTACAATTTTGGCCTATTCCAAATTATAACACCACAATTCACTAAATAACTCAAAATTCAACCCTGAAAAGATCTGTTTCTTAATAAAAGCTTCTTCCTCTTCACTTCTATTAAATTCTACATTCATTTTATTCCAAGTTAGCAGCAAAGAGGGGGTTTCTCCTCTGACATGGAGAAAAAATTTGCTTCCAAGTCAGATAGATTTTCCCCTGCCAGTGTAGTGAATTACGATTTTTCAACTCATCAGGTACTCCTATTAAACATATCAGTAAAAGGGCATACATTTTGTCCTGGGACTCTCCACTATTCGTCCCCTTCCTTTTCCACGCCCCTGAAATTAAAGTGTGTTCACGGCTGTCTGCAGCCTGGTCACTCCAGCTCTGGAACTTTGGACTGTTAGATCGGCAGCATAGTACTGTTCATTAGAAGTGTGAAAATATGTGGTTTTTCATTTGATCGAGTATTTCATGTGATAACGTTGCTTTTAATCGCGACATTCCTACTGACGTCATTGTAATGACCTATGTTGATTTCAGTTGGGAAAATCACTAAGACAGTCTTTCCGAGGATGTAAAAAGGCAGATGGAGAGTGAGTGTTTGCCATTACAATGGAAACTCCCCAACTTGATTGTGATTGATGGTAGGCAAGAGGGCCTTCACAAAAGAAAAGACGTTTGGTGACTTTTCCTTCGCGTTTCTAGGGTAACGTTAAGAGCTATGCAATTTAATACAATCTTATTTACGTGTACACAACCTAACCTGGAATTCTGTATACAGTGTAGCCTAGAATTCCATAGCAAAGCGTAGGTACATCAGCTATTAATATATAAGACATAAATGATCTGAAATATTCCTGTCTATAACTTTTGTTATGTGGAATTTATCGATAGGACCACTGATAATGTAGATTTTTAAAAATTGCATTTTAGACCTTCCTATGTTTCACTCATCATCAATAAAATTATGTATTGCCTAAAGTGTAGCGCCTTATTGCCCAACTGTACGTACCTATTTTCATTAAATTCTCTTCAGACATTTTCTTGTGAAGAGTGTACTTGCATACAGTACACACATGCAGAGAGAGAGAATTAAAAATTGTATTTCCTTCTTACTGTGGACATGACCAATACAGAAATACCATTGTTTTTTAATTGTGAGCAATGTACAGACAAAACTTTTGATTTTATATATATCGCCTGCCTGGTGGCCATGATCGTTAAGGTGTTGAAGTCTATACGGTAGGCCATGACAAATGTTTTTGGATCTAGGAGCTAGCACTCAAACCTAGGAACCAGGTAATTTTTCTAGTACTCGCTTCATTAATATACTGGCATCTAGCTGTCTGAAAAATAAAACATGGTGGTATTAGCAATAAGTAATGTGATTTTATAGTCTTATACACTACAACAGATTACCACAAAATGTAAAGACAGAAGGACATTGAACTAAATAAGACATACTAATTTATGAAACTAGCCAATTGTTGCATACCCTATTTTGATATTTTTCTAAGAAACTTGTAAATTGTAAAATGTGAATAGCAAAGTGAATATTGTCGTCAACAACACCAAATTGTACAATTCTTTTGTATATATAAGTGTGACATTTTGAATGTTTAGCTTAAAGCTTAAACGTTATTTGCCTAAGAAAAAAAAAAGTGTGATGCAAGGAACAACCCATAGGCCTACTTTACAAGACATCCTTATTGTGCCCTTTGTGTCCTTGCAGAAACCTAGAAGCTTCGTATGCTGTCAACATACAGAAATATATTCTATGAGAGTGCTTTCTGTTTCACTTGATAATAACAGCTCTGTTAAAATAATTAATTTAATAGCAAAAGAGATTCCATTTTGATAGTAAAGGAGCATCACAGGATTTATTTCATGTCATTTACATGAGAAGTATATTTGAGTTATTTCTGTGTTTGTAATACTTTCTTTATGAGAGGTTTTCTCGACACCCAAATGTTTGTACTTAACATTATTTTTTCTTTTATTGCTTATATAATGCAGTCTTGATTATTATTTAAAATGGTAATAACATTAATATCAAAGCAGAAATCGCCCATACTTACCAAGATTCCCACTATTACCTAACCTCATTCTCTTGTTCAACCAAGTTTACTAAATCGTATGGAGTGCCAAGGAGTTGTGTATTATTACATGCCCTTTGCCATTGTGATGAGTTTTAAGCCAGGAGATTACTAGGATTATCTGGCTGTTGAATGCTGACGTTCAGTTCGGTAATGGAAAAATATTTTCCAACTACCTTAGCAGGGGCACCACGGGAAAGTGCGCTGGCTTCCTCTATAAATGGGGTAGACTTCCCTCCCCGGAATGTAGCTGCGGTGCCCCTAAGCAAAGAGTTTGTCCCCTTTCAGACCTGAAAGAAAACTGGAGGTGTGAATTTTTGTTTGTACGTCAAGAACTGACTAAAATGCTCCTCAATACACATATTAATAGTTTATTTTACAAAATAAAAACTAACATCCAAAAAACAGGACTCACACAATTGTGCGTATCAAAATTCAAAACCTCGTATCACGTACGATGGTGTAGCTTCAAAATTTACGTTCACTAACCAATGTACACACTTCATTGAATATATTCCGGTATTCAGTAAAGCTTCTAGATTAATATAAACGCAGTAAATAAATACTTACTTTCGGCACTACTGCTTCCTGTCATCTCGCCGATCAACTGTGCTTTTTAAACACTTCTTCCTTCGCCCTGGCGGTCAAGCGCATACTAAAATCAATTGAAATACACGCCACGTATCCTGCACAATCACTGCAGTCCGGTGTATCGCCGAAAAAACATCAAATACGGTCAGGGATAACTAAAATATGAACCCGCACAATTGTGCGTACTCGGTCTGAAAGGGATACAGTAGTGGAACAGTGCCCCCTGAGTGCTTATAAGGGTAACCCAAAAGACTTTCTTGACCCAAATCTTTCTTGTATAGACTATTTGCAGAGCTTGAAGGTGAAATTGTAACCTACATAGTGTATTGTATATTTAATTTGTGATTGTGTGTTTTTATTATTAATGTAATGCACTAAATAATAATAACATGCCCTTTGCAGTAGTCCAGCGACACCAAACTGAGAATTAAATATATAAAGGGGAGATTATGCTCAGCTCGATAAAGAAGGCATCAAAGAAAGAATTTTAGGCGCCATGGCAACCTGGCGTCCGGGATTTTTCGTCCCGTCTATACGGTCTGAATGGAGTGAGGGCATATGACACTGTTGATGGTGATTCGTCCATTGGATGGCGACGTGAAGCCTTGAACAGACTCCTTAGTGCTATTCGACAGGAGTAGGTTATGTGCCAGTTTCAGGTTTCACCCTATTATCCCTTTCTACTACCGTATATCGGGTCATTCTTTTCATCTCGTTAAATCCTCTGATGACATTGACGTCAGGAAGGGCATCTGGTCATAAAAACTCGCTACGACGACTCATCTTACTTCATACTCGACCCCATAGAGGAACGGGACAAGGTTTGGATATACATACGTACGTACAGGCATACAGACCAGGTATGGGGTGAAGGCATATGACGCTGTTGATGGTGATTCGTCCATTGGATGGGTATGTGAAGCCTTGAGCAGACTCCTTAGTGCTATTCGACAGGAGTAGGCTATATGCTGATACCGGGTTTCACCCTATCCCTTCTTACTATCGTATATCAGGCCATTCATTTCATCTAATTAAATTCTCTGATGAGATTGACGTCAGGAAGGTCATCTGGTCATAAAAACTCGCTATGACGATTCATCTTACTTCATACTCTACCCCGTAGAGGAACGGGACAAGGATTGGACATACATACTTTAATAAATAAATAAATACATACATACAGACCATGTAAGCATACTTGTTAGGTATTTTATTTATTGGTTTAAAGATCAAAATTCAACTGTATAACCTCCCTGTATTCATGAGGTATGGAGAAGTAATAAGTTGAAAGATGGCTTCGTTGTCTATTTTGACAGCAGGCTAATATCAGGGCTGTAAGTTACTTTATCTTTTCAGTCCTTAGTATTTTCTTCTTTTGTATCCCAGCTTCACTGAAATCCTACCTGTGTTAACTTGAAGATAAACAGTTGTTCCAAAATAACTGGTATAGAGTGAAGAAACTTTGAGTGATTGGTCACATCTCCCGTTATTAGTTTTGGATTTCATTTGAATTACTTTGCTTTCCAATATAATGAACTCTGTGTGGATAACAACTAACCAGCATTCACTAGATTTATAATGGGAACATCATGCAGTTTGTATTATTGTGATTTTGGTTCAAATTATAAACTTCCCCTTGTTCTCAGACCATTCATATTTAAACGTAGCCTACTGTATTTTGAATGGAAGCTCGTTGGCTACTTTGAGGATAATTAGAACTTTGGCCTCAAATTAAAATGATGGTTTCCTTGAACGCCTTGTTCTCTCCATTAGCCTTTCTGTCTGCACGATTGTTATAATTTTTGTTGAGCTACTTCATCTTTACCACTATGCTTGTAATTGCTGCTGCGGTTAGGGGCGCGTAGCAATGAGCTGGCATCCGGGGATAGTGGTTTGATGAATACCACGCTGAAGATGGTTTTCTGTGGTTTCCCATTTTCACGCTAGGCTGGAACTGTACCTTAATTAAGGCCACGGCTGCTTCCTTCCCACTCCTAGTCCTTTCCTATCCCATAGTCACCATAAGTGCAATGTAAAGCAAATTGTCAAAAAAAAAAAAAAAAAAAAAGCAACTTAAAGGGACAGTCTGTAAGACATTTTGGATGAAATCATACAGTTGTGGAAACTTTTAGGTAATGTTTCATCAGGGAAAACTACATCTTTGGTTTGCATTTTTACAAATTGAATGCCATATTTTCTCCCGTAGTAGGTGTTTGATTTAATTGTATGAAACATTTATGATAGGCTGTGTGTTTCAGAATTACAGTACAAAATCTTTGTTTAAAGAGGAAAAATGATTTATTAACAAAATGAAGCTACTTGCTTCTACAAAAGTTGATCAAAGATGCATACCAGTTTAATAATGAGGAATGACAATATTCTAGAACCAAAAAAAAAAAAAAAAAAAAAGACATTATTAAGTTGATAAAATAACATGCATGTTATTTATTGGAGTAATGTGATGGTGAACAATGGCAACACTGTCAGCAATAATGCCTTCCACATAAGAGCATAGATTTCTTTAATGTATGTCTTGGGAGGTCAATGCCCACACTGTATGACACAGGATAAGGTTGAGACAAGATGGTACCTACCGTGGTGAGGTCAAAATAGCAGCTACAAATCAATACATAATTCAAACAAGAGGTCACAGACAACAAAATTCTGATCACCGAAATGTGTACATTATTTATCCTTCAAGAAAAGAATGCAGCCTTCTTAAATAGGCTATTAATCTCAGAATTTTTTCAGGTAGTGGGGATCATTTGGCTGTTATATTGTGAAGTTTGGTACAAAAGAAATTTAATTCTTATAAATACAGGGTCTTTATTTATGCTTGGCAAGGACTTTCTCGCTCAACCTTGGCCGCCGATGACAGGCCGCTGGAGCGTGCGGTTTCCAGCACTTCCTGCAGTTGCTGAGAGCTGAGCTCCGAGATAGTAGGGTGTTCATTGAAGCTACTATGTACTGTATGTTGTATTGTATAGTGTTTTATTGTGATTGTGTATAGTGCTGTAATATATGTGAAATATTCGTTATGTGAACGTGTATATTTACACAATACTTACATTAAGTGCAGAAAATCGTGTGCTAGGACAAGACGAAAATTTCAAGTGAAATTTCCAGGGAGACCCATTCCTATCAATTGGGCAATAAAACAACTCGCCAAGAGATTCAAACGTGCAGGTTCAGTAAACAATAAAAATAGACGTAAAGGTCGTTATCTCCTTACTGAAGCCAAATTAGATGACATTGGCAAAAGATTGGAACACACACCACAAAAATCACTTAAGCGTTTTGCGCAGGAAACTGAGGTATCTCATGCTTCTGCCTAGAAGGCAACAAAGTTATTAAAACTGAAACCATACAAGATTAGCGCAGTGCAACAATTACAACCGCTAGATCCCATTAAGAGAGTGAATTTTTACAATTGGGTTATAGGGAAGGTAGACTCAGGTGAAATTGCCCCCCAAGTTAATTTTTTTTTCAGATGAGGCTAATTTCCAATTGCATGGCCATGTAAGCTCACAAAATAACAGATACTATAGTGCAACAAAACCAGAAATAGTGTTTGAGCAACTGGTTTATGACGAGAAAATCGGGGTCTTTTGAACGGGCATAGAATTATAGGCCCGATATTTTATGAGAGCACAATAAACAATGTGCGTTATAGAGATGAAATCCTTGACCAATTCTTTGATGAACTGACATACGCAGAACATTTTTTGGCATATTTTCAGCAGGATTCTGCCACATCTCATACAGCTGAGGCATCAGTTGCTGAATTACACCACGTGTTTGGTACGAGGATCATAAGTAAAAATCTGTGGCCCTCTTGTAGCCCAGATTTAACGGCATGTGATTTTTATTTGTGGGAAATGTTAAAAAATGTAGTTTATGAGAACAACCCTCACACACTAGATGAACTTTAAAGACAATATAAGAGCTGCAATTGCATCCATCAGTGCTGAAGAACTTGGTAGACTAACCGAAAACTTCATTAGGAGATCCGATTATGTTTGGCAGCACATGGGGAACATTTTCAGCATAAACTGTAAAACTGGTGAGTAAAATGCATGATAATGATTTTGAGCACCGTATTCTGCCGTATATACGCATGCGCGGTAGTCGGCAACTGAACCGTCACTGGCGGCCGAGGTCGAGCGAGAAAGTCCTTGCCAAGCATAAATAAAGACCCTGTATAATATATCTCTGAATATACATTATATTCAGAAAAATCAATTCACATTGCTTTTCTGATCATGCATTATCTACTTAATTCCGAATATGAATGAAACAACTTCTATCTGCCTTCCGAAATGGCATTATGCCTAAACCACAAAGTGAAATTTCGTAAAATTTTGCACAAACCTTCTCAGATGGATCTATCGGGTGACCAAGTAAGTTTTATTTCAAAATATAGATCTGAAAATATGTTTGCTAAATTATTTCCAAAGAACGGATAATAGCTTACTCCTAGACCAGGTATCATGGTTATGGTTATATGATCATACAAATGATATACATTTTTTGATATGAAGACGATAACTGACACATTGATGGTCTGTGGTATAGCACCATGGTTACCTGAGCATAGCAGTTTATTTATTTATTTTGCGTATAATGAACTGAATAATTATTTACATTATGTACACTGATATACACACATTAATTCTTTTATCAAGTTTGCAATCAGAGTCCTAAATCAAGGCGTGACATTTTCGTATGTCACACTGTTCAGGTCTTCTGTGTTGCCTAGTTGTACTTCCTCTTAAAACAGTAACCACCACCACCACCACCACTATTGCCTTTTCTGCTCCACAATCACTTTGAGGTGAGTTCTTCCATCTCCATTTGAAAAGTGTCTTACCAAATCTGCCATGAGTAGACCTCACACTGTTATGTCCTCTACTGCCATCTCTATAGAAGAAATCCAGCTGGCGACTCACAAAGGTTTTCTATGATATAATATGATATGATAGTGGGACAGGAGGAATTGCTGTTGTTTCCAAGTATCTTATATATGTTTAGAAGGGTTATAGTGAGGTACATTCAGGGAAATGTTGTGGTCTAGGGAGCGGTGATAAGGGTACAGTGATCTGGAAGTCAAGTATTGGTGACATAAAAATGTTAGTGCTGAACTGTAGAAGTATTGTAAAGAAAGGAATAGAATTAAGTAATTTAACAGATATGTACTTAACCAGATTTTGTAATAGGAGTTGAATCATGGCTGATAAATGATATAATGGATGCAGAAATTTTCTCACAGACTGGAGTGTGTATCGTAGTGATAGGATAGGAATGGTAGGAGGGGGAGTATTTATTCTGGTGAAAGAAGAATTTCTAAGCTATGAAAAAGTTAAAGATGGCAAACATGAAATTCTAGGTGTAAGGTTCATTTCTAAAGATAATAGGCAATTTGATGTCCTTGGAGTGTACAGACTGGGAAAGGGTAGCACTGACACAGATTCAGAATTATTTGATAAGATAATCAGCTATGTGGGAAACGATATGGAAAGGAATGTGATTGTAGCAGGAGATCTCAATTTACCAAATGCCAATTTGGAAGGTAATGTGAACGACAGGAAGCATGACCGATCAACCAACCAACAAATGGCAAATAAGTTAATTTGGGAAGTACAGCTGATTCAGAAAGTGGTAGGACCAACTAGAGGGAAGAATATTCTGGACGTGGTGCTGAGCTCTATGGAGAAACCGAAGTAATAGATGGTATTAGTGATCACAAAGCTGTTTTTTTTCATAGTTAAAATTAAATGTAATAAAAAGGAAGGTCTTAAAAGTAGGACTATTAGGCAGTACCAATGTCTGGTAAAACAGCCATGAGGTAGTTTTTAAAAAGTAACTAAGATCGGTTGAAAAAGGTAAATAAAAATGTGAACAGACTCTTTTTCTAGGGAATTTATTAAACCTGCCCTGTACGGATCCCAGCACGCAGACCCGTATTCGAGGACAAATTGGTGCACATATTTGTTTATAAGAAGGAGAGTTAAGGATAGGAATAACTTACAAGACGAGCATAGAAATCTTTTACAGGCGCGATGACCTTCGCGTGGTCAAAGAGGATTTCATGGTCTGTACTGTAGAAATGCTCATCTTGTGAGGGAAGCCATAGAGATAGAGCTGTTCCCAAATAACATCAACAGGGAAGACAGCTTCAAGTTTTCAAATACAGGGAGACCTGTACTGCAGAAATACATGCATAACACCACCATGACACAGCGGGACGCACTCAAACTGTTGACAGAGGGCGGTGAATCAGTAACTTCCCAACCACCACAGCACAGCGCGACGATCCTTGAGTCCAGTTAGTGGGGTAGGCCGTGGATAGTATGGGCATGACTTCCACGTTCCTTGGGAGAATTTCTTTGCTCACTGTCGGAGGCAAAACTTCACATGCCCTGATGAAGGCCAATGGAATTTGGCTGAAAGCTTGGCTGTATTATTAAATAAATATATATATATATATATAGTTATTTCTTTATGTTAATACAATGGGCCACGGAGCCCTACGTTCATTAAGTGGTATGGTTGTTCTTAAAAAATTCTTCCTTGACCTGCATTTGATGGCCATAAAGGGGGTGACGTGGATTGGTTGATTGCTTCTGACGTTCAACTTCCGCTGTTACTTCCCTTCTTATGTGAGGAAGGGCGATTCCTGTAATAGGATAGATATTTTCTGTTGGAGTTTGGCCTCAGTAGCTCTGGAATTGTGCGACCAGTCTCGTTCGTAGCAATATCTACTTGCTTAGCATGGGCAGAGTTTCTCTATACGTGTGATGCATATTCTGCAGCTGATAGAGGGCCAGGGCAGATGTGCGTAGGACATGAGGGTGTGCACCCCAAGATCTGCCTGTTAGTTTCCTAATAATATTATTTCTAGTGCATACCTTTTGTTTGGTATTCTAACAGTGTTGTTTGAAACTTAATGTTCTATCCAGTTTCAAATCGAGGTACTTTGGTATATAACAGTGTTGAAGGACTACTCCTCTCCATTCCACATGCAGTTTTCTACTGGCTTCTTTGTTATGTAGATGAGAGGCACAAACTTGAGTTTTGCTGGGGTTGGGTCTGAAGTGATTGTTCTCATAGTATGTAGCAAGTTCTTTCAGAGGTTTTGGCAGCTTTTCTTCAACCTCTTCAAATGTGTTCCCCTGTGCAGGCACTGCTGTGTCACCAGTGTAGATAAACTGCTTGATTTTGGTAGGAGTAGGATAGTGTAGATATTATAGAGCAATGGTGCAAGAACACTGCCTTGGGGTTCTCCAGCGGCTACTCTTAGTTTGAAGATTTGATTGTGTGACGACTAGGGAAAGGATTTTAAGGTGTAAAGGGGGAAAAATGTTCTGAAAATACATACAAAAAAGGTGCATAAAGGTGTTGACAAAATCACTTTATTAAGGTTTAAAAGAGTTACATGAACTTTCTTTATCCTACTTACTGGGTTCTAACAATTAACTAACTTGTTATATTGAATTATACACAACGTTTCAATGTTTTTGATAGCAAGTCGCTGGCGCTTTGAGCTCAGTAGATCCTTGAAGGATCCGTAATGGGAGAGCATCAGAGGAGGATGCATACTATTTCACTGAGACAAGATATTAATATGTGGATAATAATAATAATAATAATAATAATAATAATAATAATAATATCGGAAGCCTTTACAAGAACCTTGGCATGGCAAGGTCCTCACTGAACTCATTCAATGACTGCTGCTTTTCAGATCCTGAAGCGAAGGTGTGTGCTTAAGTTCTTTACATGTTTGCTGTCCTGGATGTGCTGCTTTATTGTTTCTTGGATGCTTGTCATTGATTGCAATATTTACTTCGCAAACGGCACATCGAAGAATGATGCCATCAGTTTTGATAAACTTATTCTTGGATTCTTCCGAAAGTGCATACGACTTCTCCTCCTTAACCATTTGCATCATTTTCTGTTATGAAAAATTACGTTCTGGTCCAAACTGGTAAAACACTAACACGACCAACAAGAGAGTACACAGTCAATAAGTGGAACCGTTAAATTCATGACAGTAATAACTGAACTTAGTTTAATCTGTTGCAGCATCATTGTTTAAATTTTAGTTTGATATCACAGCTCCAGCTTGGCCACTCTTGCTGAGGTTGGCCATTGCTGCTGGAATATCAATTACTGGTGGTTTTTATTAATTATATTTTAATACGTATTTAGACTATTGTTGACTTCTGATTAAACAAAATTTCAAAAATCTGTTCAATAAGAGGAAAAAATCTGTCTTTTTTTAAAAGCACAGATAAAAGCACAGGGAAAGGTGCTGAAACATGAAATAAAAGTAGTATAATCTCACCAAAATGTGCAACGAATTGTGTATATTTTGCTTCTCATTTTATGTCCCCAAATACGAGGGTCGAGTCATAAGTCTACTTTTTTCTCACGAACGGGAGACAACACAGAAAATCTAAGTTATGCATTTGGAAATATAGTGCATGTACCTATTCATAGTGCCTGAAGACAAATTCTGACTTCAGGAGATTCTCGTAGGAAAGTGACAGAACACAGGCCATTGGTAAACATTGTTTTATTATGGTATAGACAGCAAATACACAAGACTACGTACAAAGGACAGGTCTCCACTGGTTACAGACCTTCGAAATAATCACCCAAGGTTTCCACTGTGCGTTGCCAGCGGTGGGGCACGCGCTGAATACCATTCTCTGCATGTGTATCACTAATGTGTGACACCTCTTTCCGAAATGCTGTTATGACGTCCCATCGCACTGGTAGTCTGGTTGGCCATTTTTGTTCTGTATCAACATCTCTTCAACACGTACTAAGTACGTAACATGACCGATTAGGTTGAAAGTCGATTTCCATTATGTAGGAGGAGTTTGAAGATAGATCTCTAGTTGGTGCCTAGGATGTGATATTCTTCAGTGTTCTGTTTTTGTTTGTAGCTGCAACAGAGACCTGGCTTCACTGCTCCACCAACGATGGGCTCGCCAGCAGGACCTAACCTGATGCCAAGACCTCCTCAGCAACCTCCATACAGTCCCATGAGACAAGGACCTATTGCTCCTCAGTCAACATCGAAGCGGCCTGCAGATTCAAGACCTCCCCCACCTCAGCAGAAAAGGTTTGCATGAAATTATGGTTCTGAAGGCATGTTTTGTGTGTCGTGGTCATATTCATTACCACCTACTACTACCTTCCAGCACTGTGCTGTCTTCACTTTAATTTAATATTAAACATTTCATCTTTGGTCCATATTGAATGGAGATTAACAAACAATAAACTAAATATTGGGCAAGTAAACAAAGATATACACATGTTAAAATACAATCTATAGACCATTAGTAGTAAAATGACAATGGTTCTCTCCAGAAATTTTCATCAGCCGGGTGGCAGGAATGAGTAGCCGGGCGGGGAATACTACATAAAAATTAACAAGAAAAAAAAATTTTTTTCCTCTCAGGGCATTAATAATAATAAGGCCTCAGATACTGTGTGCAAACATCTTAACACCATATGGCTGCTTGCTCGTCAATTTCGACGTTCTGTTTTACTTTAGGCCTACTAGATGGCAGAGTAAACCGAATCTCTCTTGGGTGTCTAAGGCTGAATTTTAGTTGATTTCGTTGGGTAAATACCAAATATGTAACCAGATATATTTTACATGCTGACCCTTAAAAAATCAGACGACCTCTGCCGGGTTCGAACCCGGTATCTCTACCACTGATCCACAGAGGACATTAACAGTAATATCTGACAGATAAATTATCTTAGTGTTATTATCATGAACAATAGTGTTTTACTGCACATTCATAATCAAATCCTGTGGAATGTGGATTGCCATACGGGTTTCTGACGTCATGACGAATCAAGTGCTCTCGTGCGATTCCACGTTAATCCAGACACCGCTCGCACACAACACTAAGATATAGTTAAGCTGAACATTTAAACTCTAATGTAATTGATGCAGTTATGCTAACAATAATGAAGATTTATCATTAAATAAATAGTTTTACAGTATTTACATTTTAATTTGAAGCACGCAATATGTATTAGTATTACGTATTACGTAATTAGCGTGCATCTAGGTTATGTTAGCCAGACGGTCTGTAGAAATGGCAGAGCGGTGTGCCCACTAAAATGGTCCTAGGGAGAACACTGACACATAAAATACAAAGTGTGATGATGCTTAAGGAGAAAGTCATTCTCAAAATATTTACACAAGGACTTGTTAGTCATGTGTCTTGGTCGGTCTGCTATTTACCAACTGAAGAGCCCAAGTTAAAACGCTGGCAACTAGGAATGAGTTGGCTGGAAAATTTGTAATATCCAGTAACAGACCATTTATATTGGTATTAAGGGGTATGTTCTGAGCTGTCAGTGGAGAGATTTCGTGGAATGACATTAGTAGACAAATAAGTTTGAGTGGTGTCTTGAAAAGTAGAAAAGATTACAATATGAAGATAAAAATGGTATTCAGGAGGACAATTGGTGCAAATATTTATTTATAAGGAGAGTTAAGGACTGGAATAACTTACAAGGGAGATGTTCAATAAATTTCCAAATTCTTCGCAATCACATAAGAAAAGGCTAGGATAACAACAGATAGGGAATCTGCCACCTGGGTGACTGCCCTAAATGCAGATCAGTAATGATTGATACCGAGATGAAACACGTCCTAAATTAGCACATGTAAGTCTATACAGTGTGTTGTTAGTCCTATGTATGAGGGCTATTTTTTTTTTCAAGGTCCGATTGGTCACGAAATGAAACAGCAGTACAAATTTGATACTTTTCTATTAGTAACACTTACTGATACATCACAGCTATTTTTCAACATAGCCGCCTCGCAGATTGAGACATTTGTCGTAGCGTGGTACCAACTTGTCAATGTCCTCTTGATAGAACATCACCGCCTGCGCCTGTAACCATCTTTGTATGCCGGTCTGCAGCGCCTCGTCAGTGTCAAAATGCTGTCCTCCTAGCCAGCGTTTCATGTGAGCAAAGAGGTGAAAATCTGATGGAGCCAGGTCCGGACTGTATGCTGGGTGATCGAAAACGTCCCACTGGAAACGCTGCAGGAGGTTCGTGGTGGCAGCTGCAGTGTGCGGCCGAGCATTGTCATGGAGGAGGACAATGCCTGATGACAACATCCCTCTCCGCTTATTCTGAATTGCCCGTCGTAGACGTTGAATAGTCGCACAGTATGCGGCTGCAGTGGTGGTGGAACCACGTTCCATGAATTCCACCAACAGTACTCCTTTCCGGTCCCAGAACACAGTAGCCATACACTTTCTGTTGGAGAATGTTCGCTTGAATTTCTTTGGCTTACTCGGGGAGTGCGAATGCATCCACTGTTTGGATTGCTCTTTTGTTTCTTCCATTTCAAAATGAACCCATGTCTCGTCCCCTGTGACAATTTTGTTCAAAAAATCCGGTCCTTCATCATGGTAGCGCTGGAGAAACGCTAAAGCGGCGCCCATTCGCTGTGTTTTGTGACGGTCAGACAGCATCTCGGAACCCATCTCGCACAAAGTTTGCAGTACTGAAGTGTCTCACTCACAATTGTGTAGAGAGCTGACCTGGAAATTTCAGGAAACAAAGCACTCAACACAGAAATTGTGAACCGACGATTTTCTCGATTTGCCTGATCCACACGCTGAACAAGATCATCGGTTGACACACGCTTCCTTCCCTGGCCGCCTGCATCATGGACGTCTGTACGCCCTGCTGTAAAGTTCCTGCATCATTGTCGCACTTTGCTGTCGCTCATACACGTTTCACCATACACACGACTTATTTGACGATGAATTTCGGCTGCATTGCCCCCCTCAGCCTGAAGAAATCGAATTACACCGCGCACTTCACACTTGGCGGGCGAAGCGATCGTTGTAGCCATGTTTACGAGCGCGCTGCACGTTCACTACTGACGGGACTGAGGTGAGGCGCATAACGGTCATTTCAGAGACGTTGCGCAACACATCTGCGCAGTGGTTCATCATATATTCGCGGGCGTTTGACTGTCGCGACCGATCGGACCTTGAAAAAAAAATAGCCCTCGTATATGTAGGGCAAATTATTGAAAAGTGGAAACTCTCTCAATCAAAGTTGAGTACAAGTCAACATGGAAACTGTGTGACTACTAGGTACTCCAGTCTCAGTTTTGATGTGAGGAATAGAAAGTTGAGGGTGCAGAGCATTGCTGTTGGAGCAGTCATTTTCTACAATATCTGGGCTGATGTTGGATGATTAAGAGGCAGTCATTGTTTTAGCCGCAAAAGATTTGAATTACTTGATTCGGTTCTTCTACATATTTCTTGTTGTTTATCAGTGGATGACTGTATTGTTACTGTCAATAAAATAACTACTTAGTATGTATTTCCTCTATATTTTAGTGATTTTTCTTCTCACCCTACATCTCATCCAGTAAGCAAGAAAAAGAAGAAGTTGTCTGATAAGATATTACCCCAAAAAGTGAGAGACCTGGTGCCAGAATCACAGGCCTACATGGATTTACTGGCATTTGAACGTAAACTGGATTCTACTATAATGAGGAAACGACTTGACATCCAGGTAAGGAAATGCTGGATTTTCATCATAGCTGCCACTATTTTCCTCTCTGTCACTCTCTTAATTTTCTTTTAGTTTCTGTACATCACATTCTTCAGAAAGAAATTACTGTGTCTCAGCAGGTGACCTACAGGTTTTATTCTCCTCCTTTCTGTCTCTAATGAGTTTCCTTTTTTCATTCACGTCTTCCTATCACTCCAGCTCATTCTGGTGATTCTCCTCATATTCAAAATCCCACCTAATTCGAAGAAGCTCTCGTTCCCGGAAACATGAGATACAGTTTTGCATGTTATTTAAATTGTTTAATTCGAAATACGGATAATTCGTAATTCGAAGTACATTGTCGGCCCCATTATCGAAATTCAGACTTTAAATTTGAAACTGCCTTTACAGTTTAAAACAATAGTATGTTACAGAGTAATTTCAACTCAAAATTTATCTGCGCGTCATAATAGAACACTTGTTCCGGAACGTGGAGGGTTAGCTTTCTGCACTTACACTCACTTCGGTGGGTCTACAGTGCACTTCATGATTGCTAAGTTGAATGAAATCGGAATTCTTTTGTATTCAACCTTTTAAGGAACGCCGTAATATCACGCAACAGGCAGTGTGCGGAAAAACATAATCCGCGAACACTGGCGATGCCGACAGTTTACGAAAAACGTGGCTCATATAATAAATTCGTAGGCACCGAACAATATTGTCATTGCCGATGAAACTGCATTGCTTTATTTTAATGCGAGCCCAAACGGTCTTATGGTTTTAAAGGAGAAAGTGCCAGCCGGGGCATCGTGCAAGGGTCGGGGATGGGGGCCATTGTAGTGTGTAGCAATGCACATGGAAGCGAGAAACTTTATCCCCTCATCATAGGAAAGTTCGATAAGCCACAATGTTTTAAGGGCATCGGGCACTTTCCATGCCAGTACAAAGCATCTAAAAATGCAAACAGTACAGAAATCCAAAAAAATAATGCATTTGCACAGGGGAACCAGCATAATTTATCCTCGTCTTTGAATTGTGTGACTTTTTTTCCTTTCGTTGCGTGAGGTTATGTTTGTCAGTGATTTATCCAAGTGCATTATTTGAACATTCTAAATGAACCTTGTTGGATACATTTCGGTTTTTTCCATGGCACTTGAAAGTTTTAAACTGTTAATTGAGGTGATTGCATGTATTAATGGTTACAAGATATTAGAATCATTCCGTATTGACGGTTTTCACTTTACAATGGCGAAAAATGAGAGTATCCTCCTATTCAATACATCATATATTCCGTCATTAGACGGAGCAAACAAATTCAGACATGTTTCGGCTCGCTTGAACCATCTTCAGTGAAAAAAATTAGGGGGGTTGGAATAATTTACATAATATAAGTTGAAAAAATGCTAAAAAACATAATGAAAGAGTAAACAAAAAAACAAAAGAGAGCTTAGATGGAAAACAAAATTAGCACAAATATACAATATTTACATCAATATGCAGAGCAAAAAACAACTTATTGCGACAAAATTCAGTGAAACAAGTGTTAATTTAAAATAATAATTGATACTAAAAACTGCGTTAACCTAAGAAACAAGGGAATGAGAAAACAAATGATGCAGATGGAAATGAATAATAATAGCACATGGTGAGGTTGTGGACCTCATAGTTTACAAATTATTGGTTTAGTAAAAATGACAAAACAGTTTGAAATTGCTGTCAGAATCATCCTAGTAGAAACCCATCACATCAAATTGGTCAGGAGGAGAGCGGGAGCAAACATTTGTGAGAGAAACCAAGCCTAATATAACCTGCAGGCGAAAAGCCGGTGACAAGGAGAACAAAACACCATGAAATTTGCTCCCGCTCTCCTTCTGACCAATTTGATGTGATGGGTTTCCACTAGGATGATTTTGACAGCAATTTCAAACTGTTTTGTCATTTTTACTAAACCAATAATTTGTTAACTATGAGGTCCACAACCTCACCATGTGCTACTATTATTCATTTCCATCTGCATCATTTGTTTTCTCATTCCCTTGTTTCTTAGGTTAACACAGTTTTTAGTATCAATTATTATTTTAAATTAACACCTGTTTCACTGAATTTTGTCGCAATAAGTTGTTTTTTGCTCTGCATATTGATGTAAATATAGTATATTTGTGCTAATTTTGTTTCCGTCTAGGCTCTCTTTTGTTTGTTTTTTCATTTGCTCTTTCATTATGTTTTTTAGCATTTTTTCAACTTATATTATATAAATTATTCCAACCTCCCCTAATTTTTTTCACTGGAGATGGCTCAGGCGAGCCAAAACATGTCTGAATTTGTTTGCTCCGTCTAATGACGGAATATATGATGTATTGAATAGGAGGATACTCTCATTTTTCGCCATTGTAAAATGTATTAATGGGTCTTAGAACACTTTGTGACGTGGCAAGTGTTTACATATCTGAAGTACGAGAGAAGTGCCATGGCGGGAAATCGTACAAGGATAGAGTCATAGAAAAGTTCGATTTTAAGGGCATCAGGTACTTTAAACGTAAATACCATGCATCTAAAATGCATACAGTATAGTAATCCAATGAATAAAGCACTTGCACATGGGAGCCAGGATAGATTTCTCCTCGTCTTTGAATCGTGCTTTTTTAAATTTATTTCGTTGTGTGAGGTTATGTTTGCCAATGAGATATCCAAGTGCATTATTTGAATACTGTAAATGCACCTTCTTGGATACATCTTGGAAATAGTTCTTTTTTCATGACATTTGAAAGGTATAAACTGTGAATCAAGGTTAACTGCATGCAGTAACGGGTCTTAGAACATTTTGTACTGCGGCAAGTGTTGGTACACCTGAATTGTGAATTGGCGGTTAATTCGAAATCACATAATTCGAAGTTTGATTCTTGAGTCCCAACGACTTTGAATTAACGAGGTTTTACTGTATTCATTTCAGAAGCACATCCATAGTGATAATGGTTCCCAGTTAACCCAATGAGCAGTACTGCCGTCTATTTACGGCAGTGTTGCGCGTGGCCCATGGGAGTACTGCTATCTATTTACGTTCTCGAAGTTTGCACCTGAACAGTATCGCCATCTATTCACATTTCATGTTTAATGTTTGAAATTATTTCCCGACATTGTACTGGCGGGTTTTTAGAACAATGCTGGGGGATGTTTGACATGTTCATTGAACTTTATTGCTTGTTTTGTCACAATTTGTATGTTCTGTGATGAAGTTCTGTCCCAGTATCCGTAGTTACGTAACCTAACTTCTTACGCGGTTGTGCTATGAATTATGACAACACCCAGCAACTGTTTTCTATTGTTGTTTCCTGTGAGTGCATTGGAGGCAGGTTTCTTCCTACACTTTCTGCTCATTTTGATCCATCACATTCAAGGGTTAGTGATAATCTTCATTTGAATGATAATAACAATGATTCAAGACTTGAAGTATCGATTTTCAGAGAAGTTGTTGATAATAATATGAACTTGATAGTGTCAGAAAATACGGACGTAAAGGAAAAGTCGAAGTTGCATAAGTAGCAAGATATAACCGTGGAGACTCTTTATGTTTTCTTGGCAACTGTTTTGTTAATCGGCCATGTGAAGATAAACAGGATGAAAGACTATTGTTCAATAAATAAATTGATCAAATCTCCGATGTTTGGTAAAGTGACCTCTCTCTCATTCTGAGACTTTTCTGACTTTTCTGACAATAATCTACAACCCTCAGGTGGCATACTTTACAAAATTAGGCCTATAATAAACTATTTCAGAGGGAAATTCCTATCTGTATTCCACCCCTTCCAAAATATCTGTATTGATGAGAGCCTCGTTGCTTGGAAAGGTCGCCTAAAATGGAAACAATACATTCCATCAAAGCGACACAGGTTTGGTATGAAGGTGTTCGTACTTTGCGACTGTGAAGCTGGGTTTATTCTTGATTTTATTGTTTATACTGGAAAGGATACGGAAATTGAACACAAAACACTCGGGAATGTCTGGGTCGGTACCATACCCTTAAGACATTTTGATACTGCTGTAAAGTCAAGTCAATATGTTGTACAGGATACAAACTTGATCATATATAGAGAGTAATTGTGTTTGTGCCAATTTTACTATTCCATTCATAATTTTGAGAAAAATATTTTCTATGCCACTGATTTCAATTAAATTGAAGGTATCAGTTATGTACTGTAAGTGTTAAGTATGTAACTTTATTTATGGAGAAAAGTTAGAATCAAAATAACTTAAATTTAAGAATTCAAAATTTTCAAGAAAAAACGCACTCCTGGTGTGTCACCAAAAACTCACTGATCAAAAGGTAACAAAAATTTTAGAGGTTCCTAGTCAGCGGCATAGCGACATTATGTGGGGCTCTGGGCGAGTTAACAATTTTGGGACGCGACTTCAAGTTATCATCAGTACCAATACAGTTAGAATAATTCCAGTATAAATGGTCCGTTATTGGAAATTATGCATTTTCCAGCTAACTCATTCTTAGTGCCAGTGTTTCGGCCCAATGTGCCAATTTGGACTTATCAGTTGGTAACCGAGATGCATGGTTAGTGCATTTAGTGGATGTTTTGTTTTGTTTATTATGGAGGGAGCCCGCATCCCTCCCGCCACACTACATTGACTCCGACGTGCTATTATTTCTAAGGAGAAAAGGGATAGCAGGGAGGAATGGGAAATGGTACTGCAGGAGTACCTGCCTGTTTGCACGTTAGACACGTTACCACGCAAGGTTTGTGTTAGAAAGGTGGTGTTGAGGTGTGGTATTAAGAGTCAGGGAAAAACCACATAGGCAGAAAAAGAAAGAGCCTACATGTAAAACCTGACATATTTTGATAGCACATGCAAGGATGTGGTTTCTGGATAGGTCCAGGTGATAGTGTTAGTTGAGAATAGATGTCATGCACAAGTCATTAGCCATATTCTCACCAGTCCAATTATCAGGGGATCAGTCCGGCTGGGCACTACCGTGACTAGCGCGGGCCTTGCCGGTTGTGGAGCCATGAGTCAATAGCCACTAGGGCCTGCCGCACCACTTCACCCCCTCGGGGTCCCTCATGCCCAGTCTCTGTTCCTGGAGAATGAGGCCAAGGCGGGGGTCCTCCTGGATGGGGGTGGGACATGAGAGGCAGGGTGGCTCCCGCGCAGTTGGTGCACACTGGCACCTCTGTAAGTGCTGCACAGGCTGTGTAGTGTAATCACCTCCACAACAGTTGCACCTCACTAGGAGCCCACACCTATCCTGTCGGTGGGCCCATCTCGAGCAGTGGAAACTCTGCAAGAGCTGCCACTACCCACAGAGGTCCTCTCCTGATTGGCTCCTCACTTGACTGCTGTCCTGGGAACAGTGCTGGGGCTGGGGCTGGGCAGCCCTCTCCTGGGGAGCCGGCATCTTCTTCCCGGTAGTGGGGGTCTCTTCTCGGCAGGCGAAGAGGCCTCATTCTGGTGGCCCTCCTCCTGGTGTGGTGACCCTGGGGTAGTAGGTGGTTCCGCTGTAGAGACAGCTTCTCCCTCCTCCCGGCTGATGGTGTTGGCGTTGGTCGATGCTGACACCCATCTGCGTTCCCTGTCCTGTTGGGCGCACATGTCTGTCTGCACCTCGACAGACTCTGGCAGGCCGGGCCTGGATAAGAGCCTCCGAACGCCAGAAGTCATCCGCCTCCACTGCTTTGGTGTCGTTTGCCATCTGGGGTGCTTTCTTGGGTTGCGCTCAGGTAATAGGTCCTTCCTGGTTGGCCTTGGTCTTCGTCCACTTCACGGCAGTGAACCTCAGGACCTCAGTATGCGTCCACCTGGTAGAGCCAAACCGCTCCGCCTGGGTCGCGTAGTCGTGGCTCCATGGGGCGGCGCACACCACCTGAGTGGTGGCTTCGTTGGTCTCCTGCTGGGTGGCTTGGACTAAGTCGGTATTAACCGCCTTATGCATTTACCTCCTCGGCACCTGGGTGATGGCTTCCCTGGTCTCAGTCTCGGCTCTCCTGCTGAGGGCGCCGATGTTTGTCCCTGACACGCCGTCCCTCCCTGGTAGTCAGATGACCTGAAACAGAGTAGATAGCTTGTTTTCCACACCATGCATCCGCTCCTGGTCTTGGTGCCTGATGATGAGGCCTCCTGGTAGAAAACTCTCGACGGACATGGTCTTCGAGATCTTCTTGCCTCTGTGGAGAGAGCGCCGCATTCTGTCCAGGACTAGGCCCCTTTCAGAAGGTACAGGGCACCTCGGGCTGTAGTAGACGAGCAGCGCCTCTTACTCCAGCTCCGTGTAGCTCTCGAGAAGAAAAGGCTGTTAGTGGGGGGGGGGTACACCCCTCCTTGTACGGCTCCGTCTCTGGCGCTTCCGTGCTGTGCTCCTGCGCCAGTAAAGGTGACCGTAGGGTCTCCTGGATGAGGCACCCAAACTCACAGATTGCCTCCATAACAGTCATCTTCTTCATCTGGCTGCCCTCGCCGTTGTCTGCCATCGTTTTTGTAGGTGCCTGAAAAGTAGCGCTGAGAAGCGCAGGTAGACAAACCTCTGTTTGTGTACATACTACACAATATGCTGTGCTCTGAGAAGGTCAGATAGGTAAGGTTGGGCCATAAATCTGCTATAAATGGAACAAATGCTCCTCTTTCCTGTTTGTACTAACAAGTACAGTTGCCTAACTAATACTGACAAGTACAGATAGCCTTGCGAGAAGAGTGGTCAGCGGGAAGCACGTACATCTTCTTGCTATGACTGCCAAACATGTCCTCATATAGTGGAGGCCACTGTATTGGCTACTTGGAGCCACAGGCTATGTACTATGAGAGACTTTGTCTCTTTTGCAAAAATTGATGCCTGCTAAGCCATCAGATGATATTGATTCCCATAGGGAACCTGAAATATTTGCCCTGAATGAGTAAATTCATAATTTCAACATAGTTAGACACAAGATTATTATCTTGTTATTATACATATACACTGACTGACAGAGCAAATGCAACACCAAGAAGGAGTGGTTCGAAAGGGATGAAAGTTGGGGGAAAAACAGAGACGGCACGGACGAATAATTGATGTTTATTTCAAACCGATATGCAGGTTACACAATGCGCACGGCATCGACTCAGTAGGATGTAGGACCACCGCGAGCGGCGATGCACGCAGAAACACGTCGAGGTACAGAGTCAATAAGAGTGCGGATGGTGTCCTGAGGGATGGTTCTCCATTCTCTGTCAACCATTTGCCACAGTTGGTCGTCCGTACGAGGCTGGGGCAGAGTTTGCAAACGGCGTCCAATGAGATCCCACACGTGTTCGATTGGTGAGAGATCCGGAGAGTACGCTGGCCACGGAAGCATCTGTACACCTCGTAGAGCCTGTTGGGAGATGCGAGCAGTGTGCGGGCGGGCATTATCCTGCTGAAACAGAGCATTGGGCAGCCCCTGAAGGTACGGGAGTGCCACCGGCCGCAGCACATGCTGCACGTAGCGGTGGGCATTTAACGTGCCTTGAATACGCACTAGAGGTGACGTGGAATCATACGCAATAGCGCCCCAAACCATGATGCCGCGTTGTCTAGCGGTAGGGTGCTCCACAGTTACTGCCGGATTTGACCTTTCTCCACGCCGACGCCACACTCGTCTGCGGTGACTATCACTGACAGAACAGAAGCGTGACTCATCGGAGAACACGATGTTCCGCCATTCCCTCATCCAAGTCGCTCTAGCCCGGCACCATGCCAGGCGTGCATGTCTATGCTGTGGAGTCAATGGTAGTCTTCTGAGCGGACGCCGGGAGTGCAGGCCTCCTTCAACCAATCGACGGGAAATTGTTCTGGTCGATATTGGAACAGCCAGGGTGTCTTGCACATGCTGAAGAACGGCGGTTGACGTGGCGTGCGGGGCTGCCACCGCTTGGCGGCGGATGCGCCGATCCTCGCGTGCTGACGTCACTCGGGCTGCGCCTGGACCCCTCGCACGTGCCACATGTCCCTGCGCCAACCATCTTTGCCACAGGCGCTGCACCGTGGACACATCCCTATGGGTATCGGCTGCGATTTGATGAAGCGACCAACCTGCCCTTCTCAGCCCGATCACCATACCCCTCGTAAAGTCGTCTGTCTGCTGGAAATGCCTCCGTTGACGGCGGCCTGGCATTCTTAGCTATACACGTGTCCTGTGGCACACGACAACACGTTCTACAATGACTGTCGGCTGAGAAATCACGGTACGAAGTGGGCCATTCGCCAACGCCGTGTCCCGTTTATCGTTCTCTACGTGCGCAGCACAGCGGCGCATTTCACATCATGAGGATACCTCAGTGACGTCAGTCTACCCTGCAATTGGCATAAAGTTCTGACCACTCCTTCTTGGTGTTGCATTTGCTCTGTCAGTCAGTGTAATAACAAAAATAGCATTAATATTAGATATAAAATAGTGACGATTGACCATAAATACTAAATATAAATATTTCATACTTATTTCATTAACCTTGAAAAATGCCTTTCGCTGCTCTTCTTGGAGTTGAACTCTCTTATAACTTCTGAATAACCTAGAATTGAGGTGATGTACTCTGTGAACAGTAAAGATCATGAAATTCATGCAGGGCAGACTAAGGTCAGATAGGTAAGGTTGGGCCATAAATCTGCTATAAATAGAACAAGAAAGAACGGGATACCAGTGATAATTAGATTTGTTATCTATACGAGGTGTGCTCAAAAAGAAACCAAACTTTTGCTATGACTTCTTTATCGCCCATTGTAGAACATTGCAGGTTAAGAATCTCATAATTGTTCCATATTGACTTCACAGTAAAGAAATTAAGTAATTTCGTTATTGTACAAAACTTTAAGCACTGTCCTCTTCAGAGTAGTCCCCCCTGCTGGCAATACACCGTTCCCATCATTTCTTACATTTTCGGAAAGACTCCTGGATTGCACTTTCTGAGATTACACGCAGGTCTCTTGTCGCATTGTCCTGAATCTCCTCTATGGTTTGGAAAAGACGTCCTTTGAACATTGTTTTAAGTTTGGGAAATGGGAAAAATTCTACTGGGGCTAAGTCTGGATAATACAGTGGATGGGCCACAACATAAGTGTGATGTTTTGCTACATAGCTGCAGACAAGGAGCAATGCATGTGCTAATGCATTGTCATGATGCAACATCTAAGTCTGGTTTTCCCACGATTCAGGCCTTTCCTGCACACAGCATCCCTAAGACGCGCTAAAATTCCGGTAGACTTTCTTGTTTACCATCTGACCACACGGGACAAATTCCTTATGGACAATGCCTCTGCAGTCAGCAAAACACAAGCAACATAATCGTGATCTTTGACCGACACATGCTTGCTTATTTTGGACGAGGAGACCCTTTGCCCAACCACTGTGACGACTGTTCCTTTGTTTCAGTATCATAGCCATAAACCCATATCTCATCGCCTGTTATGATGTCTGCGTGAACGGTTTTTCCAATTTTGTATCAAAATTTCATACACACGTAATTCTTCAAGCTCTTTCATTGTCACGTTGGCACTAATCTGACAAACAGTTTGCACACATGCTCACTTCAGTGGTTGTAGTTAGCCAGCTCGTCAGAGTGAAATGTGGCATATGGCAATTCGTTGTCTAAACCTGTCGCTACATGTGCTCAGTGACTACAGCGTGCTCCCTCTGTCGGTTGGTGCGCTATTTCAAAAATTCGGTTTCTTTTTGAACAACCTTTGTATATTAAAAAATGTTTACTGAAAACAGCTTTGTTCAGTCCGTCCGGCCGATTTGCTTCATCCTTTTTTTTTATCTCTCTCTCTCTCTCTCTGAAATTACCTGCCGGTGGATCATCATCTCTTGAGATCGGTCAGCTTTGAATAATCCTAAATTCAAATCAATAAATGATCACTCCAGTAACCGCAGGAGAAGGCTTGCCCCTAGTCCGCAATACACTCTGTGCTTAGCGGGTTGCACAGAGTTAAGGAGCAGTATATTTGCATAAAGATCGGGGAAGCTAAACGATAAAAAATGATGGTGACTGTAAATGATGGTGACTGTAGGTAAATGTGCAATTTCAAACCAAACTTGGTATAAATATGACTTAATATTATCTGGAGAGAAATGCTGTTGGAGTAAGATACACCTAACACCCGTAAGGGTGGACTGGGGAGGGAGTAATCGATAATGACCTATATTAGTGTAGAGTCCATAATTTTTGGGTCGCTGAGATGAATAGTGGCACTCTAGATGACATTTAAGTTCAGCCACCATTGCCATGGTATGCTGTTTGCCATTTAACTCTTTCCCGCGGGTTGCGTAGTAAAGCGTATTGGAGTCGCACACTGTCTCCGGCGGGTTGCATAGTAAAGCGTACTCAACTTTCAAACCGACTTCCTCTGCCATCTGTCTGCTAAACGTGTAACTTTTTGGAAACAGTGAATTCCCTACGCTTCCTAGATACAACTGGCATGTACGGAATCCTAAAATAAAGTGTTCTTTTATATGTTTTCTTAGATAGAACAGACAGCTGACTGAAGGTAAACACATTGCAGCAGCATGGCTGCTCATAACCAGTTGAGTGCGGAGGATATTTGTTACAAATTAGATCAATATGTTGACAAATGCAATTGTAGTGAGTTTGAAGTTGTAGGTATGATAACAAAAATGGTATGGGAAGCAGTTCGGACATGATATGAATCTGAGGGAAATAAAAATACAGCACAGGACAGGAAATGTTCATTCAGGTACCGTCTCCTTTTAAAATATTAGGCCTACTTGTACAAAACGTAATTATCAGTTTTAACTCTCCAGTTAATTCTGTTTCGGACTATGAGCCTCTACTTAATTATATAATATTCCAACTAATGTCAATTATCTTCGAATCCCATTCAGTGAAAAATTGTTTATAATTTGTTTGTCCGAGAGGAAGTATGATTTGCTATCTAAATATCTTCATCTGATGGACCCCGAAAATGAAATAAATTGGGAGATTCCGGGTGAATTCCTGCGTTCTCTGCATTACCAACAAAATAAGAGCCGCATCAGGTCCAGCAATTCAGACTGACTTCAAGAACAAGCAATTTAACATTATGAACCATACTGGATGCTTCTTGATGTATCATTCTGAATGGGGGTGGGGGATTCCTGCTTGTAATTAGGTGATCTCATTGTATCATTTTAGAATAGCTATAGTATATTTTCCATTGTTAGAAAATTTGAAAGCAATATCTTCAACGGTTTTTGCAGAATAAATGATTTAGTGAAGGTACTCCACAACTGTACCTGACAAGCAAATTATTATTCTAGGTTTCGCCAGACAGTGAGTCAAAGATAGTCCGTGGGAAAAGGTTAAGTCTCCATCGGCATGGGGGATGGGGGTGAAAAGGTAAAAAAAAAAATTTTCCAATAAGAACGATATGTAGGTGTACATGTTCCAGCATAGCCCTCAACCAGACTTCATACACATCACTTACTATCTGGAAAAAATTACTCTGGGGGTAAGATAAGCCTAGAACCTTTGCGGTTAGGGGTTGGGAGGGAGTGATATGTAATAATAATCGAAAACAGCCAATATTAGAGCCATTAATGCTTTCACGGCCCGTACTTATGGACATTATATAGGCTTTTGGCATAAGCCCAAAAGCCTATATCATGTCTATAACCAATATTAGTGTCAAATTCATACTTTTTGGGGTCGCTGAGATGAATTGTGATACTCTGAGTGCTGTTTAAATCCAATTTCAGCCTCCATCAGCATGGGAGGCGGCATGGGTGAAAAAGAATCAAAAAGGAAATGTCCAAAATGTTTGAAATTAGTGTTTAATCCACAGTGTTTGGGTTTGCTAGGCTGATTGTGATGACAGTCTCAATGACAGTTGTTTAGGGCTATGCGTAAATACATACTTAACAGTAATCACTTCTTCTTTTCTTACTGCTTTTCCCACACCTGTGGGGTCGCGGGTGCGAACTGTGTCGAACGTGGATTTGTCACTGTTTTACGGCCGGATGCCCTTCCAGACGCCAACCCTATATGGAGGGATGTAATCACTATTGCATGTTTCTGTGGTGGTTGGTAGCGTAGTGTGTTGTGTGAATATGAAGAGGAGAGTGTTGGAACGGAGACAAGGACCCAGTCCCCAAGTCAGAAGAATTAATCAGAAGCGATTAAAATGCCTGGCCGGGAATCAAACCCAGACCCTCTGAACCGAGGCCAGTACGCTGACCATTCAGCCAGCGAGTTGGATACATACAGTAATCACTTATTTTTTGTTATCTATTAGAGGGGATCAGTTACTTCCCAGATAATGTGGGCTGCCACACAGACAAATCCCCATGCAAAACAAAATCATTTAAAACTCGTTTAATTAAAAACACAACAATAACTCTAAAACTAAAAAATGATTCATAAAATATTGATTAACAAACCAGTAAAGAAATTACAAAATTTCACATGACATGTAATTAAGAGGTAGTCGATTCATTGGCTGAATGGTCAGAGTTGAGTCCTTGAGTTCAGAGGGTCCAGAGTTTGATTCCCGGCTGGGTCGGGAATTTTAATTGCCTCTAATTAATTCTTCTGGCTCGGGGACTGGATGTTTGTGTTTATCCTAACACTTTCCTTTTTATATTCGCAGAACACACTACACTACCAACCACCACAGAAACACACAATAGTGATTACATCCCTCCATATAGGGTTGGCGTCAGGAAGGGCATCCGGCTGTAAAACAGGGCCAAATCCACAGGTCCGACACAGTTCACACCCGCAACCCCACAAGTGTGGGAAAATAAGTCGAAAAAGGAGAAGAAGATGTAATTACGGTAATACAAAATCTAAAAGTAGACATTCAAATTGTATTGCAAGTAATCAGCTTCATTTTCCATATCAAAATCTAATCACAGAGAGTTACAATATTGAAAATCTTCCACCTTTTTGATACTTTTTATTTGCCTTTTAGCAAATTTTTATTTGTAAACAGTACATGTTTCGTTCTCACTTGGGAACATCTTCAGCTGTTATTAAAGCTTAGGTGAATTGCTAAGTTTTTAAACACGTTATTTGCAAGTACATTGATTCTCTTAAAAACTACTAGAATACCAATTAAATTAAATGATATTAAAACAGTGTGGGGGTTAATGTGTTAATGAAATGAGACTGGATGATTACATAATTAGTCAGCTTAAAAACTATATCTATTCATTGGAATAGTTATTAAAAATTTCACTTTGTTACATTAAAAATGTCTGTCATCCGGTTAAAAGGTTTTAAAAATGATTGACTTCATGACACTGTTCAAATTGTTGTTGAATGTTTTTTCTCTTTCACTCCTTCCAGGTAAGCTGTTATTTATTATGAGCCTGCTTAAAGTGCCCTAAATTGAGTCTAATGCCCTAATTTCAATTGGATAGGTAAGAACAAAGAAAAAGAGCTAATAACTACCATTGCAGAAGTAGAAACGGCTATACAGAAGTTCAAAATGACGTCAGACACGAGGTAAAAAAGAAAATTCCATATCTTGTAAAAGGCTTAAAAATTTCCCATAACAGAAATAAACCTACTTCAAGTTTATCGCATAAAATAAAACGGGGAAATAGTAATTACCAAAGTTGACAAGGGAGGGACAATAGTAGTTTTAGATAAGGAGTACATCAAAAAAACAGAAACTTTTTTTCAGCAATAGCACTTTTTCGGAAATAGATCGAGACCCTACAACTAAAACTCAGAAAAAGTTAAAAACATTATTAAGAAACGCAACCTTTATTTTAAGTGAACAAGACATCCAAAAACTGATAAATATGAATCCCGGCCTTCAATAATCAATTAAAAAACATAGGGGGATTAAAAATACGATCATAAATATAAACTTTAACATAACAGCAAGGGCCTTACCCAAGTTACATAAAGAAGGAATTCCCATAAGACCAGTAATAAACTTCCACAACAGTCCTACTTATAAAACATTGCAGTACGTACATACATTCCTAACCAAACATTATGGGCCGATTGCAGAAACGATTACTAGTTTTAAGCCTTAGTCATCGTCTACCTAAACAACGTCTAAATCGTTCAGTCTTCCATTGCATAAACAATGTTCAGTCAATGTTTAACTAGATATCCCTTAAAGTTTCAATTTTGGTTTGAAAATGGAGACAGAAGTATCTTTCATGCAACTCTTTGCTTGTCACAACCAATGAAATTCGTCGGTGCGCGCGCCGAACGCCAGTCAGCTGTTTGTCTTCCTACACATTACTCAAATATGGCTGAGCATAACTTGCCCACAGATAAGAGTATCGCTTTCGGTGGAAATTAAATCTCATAATATTATCGACACTAAGCGACATGCCACTGTACGGGGAAGTGTAGCTTTCATTATAGCGTTGTTACAGTGAGTGTAATCTACTCATAAATACGATAGCTTCGACGAAGGGAAGATGAAGCAATAGTAATGTGTAACCGAGTGTGTTGTACGGGCCATATAGATGTAGCTTGCATTCTGGAGATCATAGGTTCGAAACGCATCATCGGCAGCCGTGAAGATTGTTTTCCGTAGTTTCCCTATTTTTACACCAGGCATATCTACTTGGGCTGTTATTATGGCCACGGCTCTTCTTCCCCAGTCCTCTTTAAACGATAATCACCACCACTTGCCTTTTCCTATCTGATAGTTGCTGAAAACTTATACGATTATATATATATATCCCATACAACCTACCTTCTAGTTTTCACTATGTGTGTTTACTTGGCAGTAAATATAAGTTAATCCCTCCCTGTTGATGTATGTGACAGCCCTCAGACGATCGGGACACGTAATTCTGTTATGTATGAAGTTGAAGTGACCTTTAATTCCATTGAAATTACCCCATGTACATAATAAAATATATCAGTTGCCAAGAATTGTATTCAAGTTGACAGTTACCGGACTGTCACTTTGTCAGTCTCAAGAAACTAGTCTCTCGTAAAGCAAAACATTATTTTATGATTATCTCCCCGTTCATGTCAAACGAATAGCTGTGAATTAGCAGCGGGCGACACACAGAGAGTCCGTCGGACTAACCTTTCTTCCCGGAATCGTCACAACTTGATAATAAAAATTACATATTTCATGGTACATAACCTCTGATTGTGATTCACTCCTCTCATTTGAGGTTAAACAGTGCTCTTGGCAGTGTTTAAATATGACCGGTTGAACATCGGTTTTAGACAGTGTCTAAGTGATAAATAACATTTCTGCAATGCGGCAGCCATGCTTAGGCATTGTTTAACCGTAGAAATCGTCTAAATACCGTTTCTGCAATCGGCCCTATGTTTTTCACAAGAAGACACCAATAAAAAATTCTGTAGATTTTTGCAAAGTACTAAAAAACTTTAAATTAACACCACATCAAGTAACATGTTCCTTTGATATCAAGGACGTGTATACAAATATTCCAGTGGACGAAACAATAAAAATTATCAGGAAGAATCTAATAGATCATAAACAACTCAGCCTACCAGAAGTAGAAGATTTCATTAATATACTCAAATTCGTTACGAAACACAATTACTTCACTTTCAATAAGAAAATATATAGACAGGAAGGCCTCCCAATGGGTGCTCCTGCCTCGGGCATATTAGCCAATATTTATCTTGATTACCTCGAACATACCAAAATAATAGGACAAATAGAAGGTCTCAATTTATGGATAGCTTTGTAGACGACACTTTTGCCGTAATAGATCGAAGAGTGAATAACAGTGACGATATCCTCAATAAATTAAATACACTTGATTCTAGAATAAAGTTTACAGTAGAAAAAGAAATAGAACATACATACATTATCATTATAGACTGTTATGCCTTTCAGCGTTCAGTCTGCAAGCCTCTGAGAATTTACTAAACGTCGCCACAATCCTCGATTTGCAACTAGTCTTGTGGCCTCATTTAGTTCTATACCTCTTATCTTTAAATCATTAGAAACCGAGTCTAACCATCGTCGTCTTGGCCTCCCTCTACTTCTCTTACCCTCCATAACAGAGTCCATTATTCTCCTAGGTAACCTATCCTCCTCCATTCGCCTCACATGACCCCACCACCGAAGCCGGTTTATGCGTACAGCTTCATCCATCGAGTTCATTCCTAAATTAGCCTTTATCTCCTCATTCCGAGTACCCTCCTGCCATTGTTCCCACCTGTTTGTACCAGCAATCATTCTCGCTACTTTCATGTTTGTTACTTCTAACTTATGAATAAGATATCCTGAGTCCACCCAGCTTTCGCTCCCGTAAAGCAAAGTTGGTCTGAAAACAGACCGATGTAAAGATAGTTTCGTCTGGGAGCTGACTTCCTTCTTACAGAATACTGTTGATCGCAACTGCGAGCTCACTGCATTTGCTTTACTACACCTTGATTCAATCTCTCTTACTATATTACCATCCTGAGAGAACACACAACCTAAATACTTGAAATTATCGACCTGTTCTAGCTTTGTATCACCAATCTGACATTCAGTTATGTTGAATTTCTTACCTACTGACGTCAATTTAGTCTTCGAGAGGCTAATTTTCATACCATATTCATTGCACCTATTTTCAAGTTCCAAGATATTAGACTGCAGACTTTCGGCACAGTCTGCCATTAAGACCAAGTCGTCAGCATAGGCCAAACTGCTTACTACATTTCCACCTAACTGAATCCCTCCCTGCCATTTTATACCTTTCAGCAGATGATCCATGTAAACTACAAACAGCAAAGGTGAAAGATTACAGCCTTGTCTAACTCCTGTAAGTACCCTGAACCAAGAACTCATTCTACCATCAATTCTCACTGAAGCCCAATTGTCAACATAAATGCATTTGATTGATTTTAACACATTGCGGACCGGGTGCCCTTCACCCCATGCACAGCCCTGTTCCCAGCCACTTTCTAACTACCTCCAAACTGGAGTGCATGCATTCAAATAAACTGCCAAAGCTTCACTAGCCTTTGAAGGACTACTGTGTTTTATTCTGGAGGCATTCCTGATTAGTAGTTGAAATGCAGTTAGGTAAGTATTTGCTGAAATCTATTTCGGCTCATAGTTTTCCGAAATATATGGTTTTCTATTAGGGGATCGGTTGGCCAGTAATCTTTCAGATATGGTTTCTTAACCTGCCCTATCAATATACATAAAACAATTTTTTAATTTCCCTCCTAGGGACATTAGTCCACTGTGGGTTTTACGGGATACGTTATGAGAATGTGAATTCTGCTCATAGTATAAGTTTGTCTGCTCAGCTACATAATGAAAAAGTCCTCTCAAACATAAGTACTGATACTTGTCCTATGTTTCCAGGTTCATTAGGCCATACCTTTATATCAGGAGCACGTTCAAAATCCTCTAGCCTTGGTTTACTGTTGTCCATAACCTAGTTGTCAGAAAACACTATATTATTTACAATATTTAGAATACTTACACCCGTAACACAATTATGAGACTCGTCCTACGCCACGTGAGTTCCCCACCTTGAAGATAAGGATATCTACTCGTCATCACTTGAAACATTTCCGTTAGAATGTATTTCATCATCGAACTCTAAATATTCAGCATCACTTCGACATTCTGAGCCTGTATCAGCACATAATACGCGAATAATTTCATCCCTGTCTAAACACGTGCGATCCCTGAGCGCTGCCATCTTGCATGGCTCATCAAACTTTGTAAACATGTTGTCAGGAAATGCAAAGAAAAGCTATGATATGAAGAATAATCGAAAAGAAATGCGACTATCGATTGTGTAGAACCATACGTAAGAGTTCTAGCACCCTTGACCTCCAAATAGTTCCGGTATATATCAAAAGATAGCACTAAACTTCAGTCTGCTGCTAACACGAGATAACTCGGGACTGGTCCGCAACGTTCGTCCAGGCATGCACGAGTTTTCTTGGGACCGGTCCGCAATGTGTTAATAATCTACCTTTAATTCCATAGTCCCCCAGTATGGCGAACATCTTTTCCCTTGGTACCCTGTCATATGCTTTCTCTAGATCTATGAAACATAAACACAACTGCCTATTCCTCTCGTAGCATTTTTCAATTACCTGGCGCATACTGATAATCTGATCCTGACAGCCTCTCTGTGGTCTGAAACCACACTGGTTTTCATCCAGCTTCCTCTCAACGACTGATCGCACCCTCCCTTCCAGGATGCCAGTGAATACTTTGCCTGGTGTACTAATCAATGAGATACCTCGATAGTTGTTGCAATCCTTCCTGTTCCCTTGCTTATAGATAGGTGCAATCACTGCTTTTGTCCAATCTGAAGGTACCTTACCAACACTCCACGCTAATTTTACTACTCTATGAAGCCATTTCATCCCTGCCTTCCCACTGTACTTCACCATTTCAGGTCTAATTTCATCTATTCCTGCTGCCTTATGACAATGGAGTTTCCTTTCCACTTCCTCAAGCATAATTTCACCAACATCGTTTTCCTCCTCCCCATGAGCTTGGCTGTTTGCATCACCACCATGATGATTTCCTTTTACATTGAGAAGATGTTCAAAATATTCCCTCCACCTCTCCAGTGATTCCCTGGGATCAATTATGAGTTCACCTGAATTACTCAAAACACTGTTCATTTCCTTTTTCCCTCCCTTCCTAAGATTCTTTATTACTGTCCAGAAAGGTTTCCCTGCTGCTTGACCTAGCCTTTCCAGGTTATTACCAAAATCTTCCCACGACTTCTTTTTGGATTCAACAACTATTTGTTTCACTCTGTTTCTTTCATCTATGTACCAATCCCTGTCTGCCTTGGCCCTTGTTTGGAGCCATTTCTGATAAGCCTTCTTTTTACGTTTACAGGCTGCTCTCACTTCATCATTCCACCAAGATGTTCGCCTTTACCCATCTTTACACACAGTTGTTCCTAGGCATTCCCTTGCTGTTTCTATTACAGCATCCCTGTATGCCACCCATTCACTTTCTATATCCTGAACCTGCTTACTGTCTACTGTTCGAAACTTCTCACTAATCATATCCATGTACTTCTGTCTAATTTCCTCGTCTTGGAGACTTTCTACCCTTATTCGTTTGCAGACAGATTTCACTTTCTGTACCCTAGGCCTAGAGTTACTTAGTTCACTACAGATCAGATAGTGGTCTGTATCATCGAAAAATCCGCGAAAAACTCGTACATTCCTAACAGATTTCCTGAATTCAAAGTCTGTTAAGATATAGTCTATTATGGATCTGGTACCCCTAGCCTCCCATGTGTAGCGGTGAATAGCCTTATGCTTGAAGAATGTATTCGTAACAGCTAAACCCATACTAGCACAGAAGTCCAGCAAACGCTTCCCATTCCCATTAGCTTCCATATCTTCCCCACATTTACCAATCACCCTTTCGTATCCTTCAGTTCTATTCCCAACTCTCGCATTGAAATCGCCCATTAGCACTATTCTATCCTTGCTGTTGACCCTGACCACGATGTCACTCAATGCTTCATAAAACTTGTCAACTTCATCCTCATCTGCACCCTCACATGGTGAATACACGGACACAATTCTTGTACTAATTCCTCCCACTGACAAATCTACCCACATCATTTGCTCATTTACGTGCCTAACAGAAACTATGTTGCGTGCAATGGTATTCCTGATAAAGAGCCCTACCCCAGACTCTGCCCTTCCCTTTCTAACACCCGTCAAGTACACTTTATAATCTCCTATCTCTTCCTCATTATCTCCCCTTACCTGAATATCACTTACTCCTAGCACATCCAGATGCATCCTCTTTGCTGACTCAGCCAGTTCTACCTCCTTTCTTCCATAAGCCCCATTAATATTGATAGCTCCCCATCGAATTCCATTTCGGTCGCCAAGTTGTTTCCAAGGAGTCCCTCGCCTGTCAAATGGGAGTTGGACTCCATTACTCCCATAGGTCCGAGGCTTGCTTAAAGTGTTCTGAGCTTGGTAAATTCATGAAGCAGGATGCTGCCCTACTTGCACATAGTCCAAGTGAGGATCTCTCCTGTAACGGGTTATGGACCACCGGTGAATTGTATAGTCCTAGCCGCCTGAGCACAAGGAGGGCCACGACTCAGAATATGTCCGAGATGCCCACTCCCATTCCATAGCAACTGGTATCCGGACTCTCAGGACCACTTACTAGGCCACTCAGCCGTTGCCCATGGTTCACAAACTAGGACGTGACTACAGTAACCCACAAACATAAATTTTTTAGACATAAATATAACACGGAAAAAGGAAGAGTTTGTCTTCAAGATACACAGAAAACCCTCTTTTACTCCCATTACAATAAAGAACTATTCATTGCACCCGGAATCGCAAAAAAAGGTCAGCTTACTACAGTTACATATATAGAGTGTTTAATATACCCCCTACACACACAGAACGTGAAAAAGAACTGCTCTTTATTCACAAACAAGCCCAATACAACGGTTTTGAACTAAAAATAAAAAACAAAATAATCGGTAAATTCAAACAGAAATTACAAACTAATCTAACACCCGAAACAAAAAAGAAAGACAAATACGCCAAGTTCACATTCAATAACCCCAACTTATATACAGTAATCAATTTGTTTAGAAAATAAAACTACAAGATCGCGTATTCAACCAGCAATAACACAAAACAAAAATTATTTAATTACACTAGTGTTAATTCCGTAGGAAAAAACAAACATTCTGAATCAGGAGTTTACAAATTGAAGTGTCATCAATGTGAAAAAAGTTATGTCGGACAAACAGGGTGCAGTTTTACTGTAAGATACCTAGAGCATGTCAATGCTGAAAGACATAAAAAAAATTCCGCGATGGGCCAACACACGAGTTCAACCGGACATCAGTTCACAACCATAGAGCAGGATTTAACTATATTGCATAAAATAAACAAAGGAGCTCTTCTAAATACATTAGAAAATCTATATATTTATTTAGAACAAAAAAGCAATCAGGACAATAACCTGAATGAAACAATTGACAATAGAAACCCTATATTTGAAGGGATATTATCAAGTCTTGAAACTTTAGGCAAAAGACACAATACAGACAGTAAAAGGATAAATAAGACCGAGCCTCCGCCATTTTGTACATCCCCTCTCCCCACCCCTTCTAAAGCCGAAGCCGTGACAATAAGCGACTCGCCTCCTCCCCTCTCCGCAGCCTTGCCTCCCCGAAAGGAGGAGCAAACAACGGAACACACACACCATTACTGTACTAGACGTAAAGCAGCATCAAACGTCCCTCCAGGGTCACAGTAGAATTGGAGTCTAACAACAGCAAGGTAAAGAACCATTTTATACATTAAGTTATTATGTAAAGACACATGTTTTCATTACAAAAACAAATTCCCATTTCCTTATTTCATTTCATTTCAGAAATTGAGCCGAAGCTCCCTTCCCAAAAATTGACGAGCAATCAGCTTCAAAGTTTCTCATTAGACTCAATTTAGGGCACTTTAAGCAGGCTCATAATAAATAACAGCTTACCTGGAAGGAGTGAAAGAGAAAAAACATTCAACAACAATTTGAACAGTGTCATGAAGTCAATCATTTTTAAAACCTTTTAACCGGATGACAGACATTTTTAGTGTAACAAAGTGAAATTTTTAACAACTATTCCAATGAATAGATACAGTTTTTAAGCTGACCAATTATGTAATCATCCAGTCTCATTTTATTCACCCATTAACCCCCACACTATTTTAATATCATTTAATTTAATTGGTATTCTACCCAATGTACTTGCAAATAACATGTTTAAAAACTTAGCAATTCACCTAAGCTTTAATAACAGCTGAAGATGTTCCCAAGTGAGAAAGAAACATGTACTGTTTACAAATAAAAATTTGCTAAAAGGCAAATAAAAAGTATCAAAAAGGTGGAAGATTTTCAATATTGTAACTCTCTGTGATTCAAATTGTACCCGGGCAGCGCATGGAGCAGTTTCATGTGTAGACATGTTATCTCACCTAACTTATTCATAATGAATGCTGCAGAGAAGCACGGATCCTCGAGTTGTTGTTCTATGGACAGTGTTGCAACCCGACAACTGTTTCTGTGTTATGGTTGTTCGGTGGTAGGTCTTTATTAACTACAGTCTCAAGAGTAGACACAGTGGTTATAGGAGCAGTTAGAACATTCTCAACAGAATACAAACATCATTATTATTTTCATTTCCGTATTGATGATTCTCTTATTTTGTAGGAATTACTCAAAGGACATTCCACCAATGGGCGTGTATCTGTCAAAAGTTGTCACCAGAGTACAGCATAACCACAACAGGTCCCATAAGTAATGCGGCTAATGGCGAATGTTAAGTAAATTTTATAGTTTATGACATTTACAAGCGTGAATAATGCCAAGTACGTGCTGCTGTGTACCACTGTGTAAAAACAGAGGAGCCCATAGGTTTCCAAAGGATCCCAGTTTGAGAAAACAATGGATAAAACAAATTCGGCGGATTAAATGGAATCCAACTGACAGCAGTGTTGTTTGTTTCGAACATTTCGCACCCAAGGATTATATAAGCTCTACTTGGCGAGGTAGGACATGTAATTCAGTCATCAGTAAGATAGTTTAGAAACTGAAGGTCCCTTAAATGCCTGATTGGTACTTAATTAATCGCCTCAGGAATTTCCTATTTAATTCTAACCTTTAATCCCATACATATAACAGGCATGTGTAGTAGGCCTACAGTTATTGTCCTATATATTAGAAAGAGCTGCAGAAGTCATAGCTACTTTTATTTAACATTAAATCTTCATCCCAAAATTCGATCTGCAATTCTATAACATACCACGATGTGTTCATTTTCAGGAGGCAATATACCTCTTAAGAAGACCTTGCAAAAGACAGCTGTGCCTTCGGTATTTGCATGGACAAAAGTAAAGGAGGGCAGTGAAACAGCAAAGAAACGAAAAGAGAGACATGACAAGAGACAGTTACTGTTAATCCCAGGAGGCAAAGATAGCAGTGTCTGTGTACCTCCTGCGAGTAGCCAGATTGCTTTTGAGGTTATTGATGACATTTGCCCCTTTCCATTTGGTGAAGAATTAGAGGTTTCTACTACTGATCATCCCCATAACCAAAATACAGCAAGGCTACAATCTACAAGTACTGCAACACAGACTGAAGAAATAGGCCTACAGTTAAAAAGTGAAATTTCTAGAGAATCTCACTTCACCCAAACTAAAAGCAAATTTGTCCCATACACTATAAATAATTTTCAAGGAAATGACAACATGCTGCACTATTACACTGGTTTAGAAAATTATGTGAAATTTATGTTTGCTTTTTATTCCCTAGGATCTGCATCATATCATCTTAACTATATAAATAACCCACCATCTACACATTTAGAAGTTCTAGATTTATTCTTTTTGACTATGATCATTCTAAGAAGGAATTTACCCTACAAAGAGGTGAGTTTCATGTTTTCTACTTCTGTCTCTCAAGTCTCAAACATTTTTAACACTTGGATAAGATTCATGTATCTCCAGTGGCAAGAGGTAGATATATGGCCTTCAAATCAGCTGGTGAAGTTTCATATGCCAACTGATTTTAAAATTAAGTATCCAACCACACGCTTGATCATAGACTCAACTGAATGCCCCATCAAAAAACCATCTCTTCCAACAGCTCAACAAGCAACATTCTCCTCTTACAAAAATAGAAACACAATAAAAGTTTTAGTTGGTTCAACACCAGGTGGATTGATTTCATATATTTCACAATGCTATGGAGGTGCAACTAGTGATAGACAGATGATGGAAAGAAGTGACATTCTGGAAAAATTTCACTTTGGTGATTCCATTATGGCTGATAAGGGATTTGATATACAAGATATGCTTGTTCCTCATGGTGTCACTGTTAACATCCCAAGATTTTTTAAGAAAATGAATAGGCTTCCAAGTGAAACTTTAAGAAGAGACAGGAAAATAGCCAGTAAAAGGGTACATATTGAGAGACTAATAGGCTTGGGTAAAACATATAAAATACTGCAATCTCCAATGAGTCCCTCACATACTTCCTTGTCATCAGAAATCATATTTATTTGTTATATGCTCTGCAATTTTAGAAGAAATATTGTTGGGAAGGATGCTTGATTAGTAACAGTGAAGTCAGTTTTAAGTAACTTTTAAAATACAATACCTATAAAAACAGAACTTCTAGTGATGTGTAGCAATTTCCATTATACTTGTTGATCAGTTGTAGGCTTACAGCCTTTTCGGATATGAGCACAGGTGCTTATTATTTTAGGAATTAAGTTTTAAGAACAAGAATTTTGTAACAAAATAAATTAAATGTATTAAATTGTAATTTCATTTAAGGTAAATGATGTTGCAGCATTAAGATTACAAAACATTACAATGATTACATTGTGTTATACAATGTTTATGAACTCATCTCTTATTCACTGCCTAAGTAGAGGAACTTATTTATGATATATGATTTGTGATAGTTATTGTGAAAGACTTTTAGTGACGAAATCATATGTTTAATAAATTCTTCATTCCATTGAACAAGGATAACTTTCATGTCCCTGAAGGTGTATATTACAAGTCTACAAAGACTCCTGTCAGCACAGTACAGCTGCCCTTGTATCTGATAGTAGTATGAATGATCAGTTTTCAAAGCTAGGTTTCCTGATACATCACAAAGATACAAGTATTCCACAGTTTCACAGGAAACCATTTCATCTTTGCATGAGTATGGGCACTTGATTTCAAGTTCATTCTCATCCAGAACTCGGTCAGGTGAAGCACATAAGTATGGATGTTCTGTGCTTATGAATAATCCACACTCATGTGCCTTCATACAGTAAAGTTCCTCAAGAGCTTTTACTGCCACAGCTTCATACTTTCTTCCATGAGCAATAGCAGGTGTAGACAATTCATGACTTGATGTTAGTTGAGCTAAGAATTGTTTTGTGTCAGTCCTCTCGGTAAGGTGACAAACACGTTTAAACAGTGAGCTAGGTATTCTGATGGAGCGTTCTGTGAACCAAAGTGGATTTGCACTCTGTCCCCTAGTTTTAAGTTCCACATCAGTACAATCCCCTGGAGAAACATCTTTCAACTTTCTAGAAGTTAAAAATTTCTCCTCACTAGATCCAAAATAATCATGATCATTATAAACAGCTTTAAGATATGCAGAGGGATACAACTGTAAGATTGGCATGGGATTTGGAGATGGGTAATTTGCAGTGAAGTTTATGGATAAATTTCTGAAGTACTCATTGTATGAAGAAGTATTTCGGAACTGGTGTGGCCTGGGATCATAACTTCTTATATCTTGAACAGATGACTTGACCTGGACTGTCTTTAAAACTAGTGCATTTGCCTTAACTGGGGAGGCTTTAAATTTTTTGCACTTGTGGAAAGATTGTAGCTGGCTGGTACAGGTTTCCTGGCAGATGAAGGTCTTGCTGGTATTGAAATCTAACAAAGCATGTAATGTAGTACATACATGTTTGCAGTGAGCAAATGGCCCCATACCAGCACTACATTCACACTGGCACTCCTCAGTTAAGAAGTCTGCTATTTTCAAGTCTACATGGTATACCACACTTTTCCTATACTCTGATGGAACTTTGCCTTTTAAAAATGTAAATTTACCTTCCAGTGCCCAATGCAAGCACAACAAATACCTCTCTTTGTACATTTTACTACCCACACCTGAATCACGTTGCTCACAGTTCTTTAAATATCTTGAAAAACACTGGACAGTCACAGTTGGAAGGCTTGTACTTTCATTTACGTCCTTGTACACTACTGCACTTGGTACTTTCATCATGAAAATATCCTCCTCCTCATCCTCCTGCCGATTTTCCACATTAAATGTGGCATCATAATCTTCGAGCCTACAAAGGATAAAATACGAAATGTTACGCGGATATTGACGATTAAAGCATCCATAAAATTGACATTGTACTAGGCCTAGGCCTATGTCAGGTTATGAAAATATACAGTAGCTTTAATCCAAACAACAATACCTCTTTATAAGTTCACTCTTCCTTCCATGAACTTTCGCATTTCTTCTTCTGAGTTCCGCCTTCAACTGAAATAAATTCCAGTTCCCATAATTCTTTATTTCACTCATTTCGATGCCTGACAGAACAACTGATTGCATTAGAAAGAATGAAGCATGTCCGCCCATTCGTATGCGCCAGGACCCCTTCGGTCCTTGCTGCGCTCTTGTGGCGGCAACACGAAGTTTGCCTAGAACACTCCCATTAAAGGGTACTTTTACACAATTTAATAAATGAGTACGGGTTTTGGTTTAGGCTACCAAGAAGCATCCTCAGCGCACTCACTATATGAATTAAGAAAGATGTTTAAATAACACACATTACAAATAGATATGCATAAAAATACACATTATATAGCCAATATATACAGCCAAAACTGGTTAGAACATTTTTGTGGGGGGCCAAAAAAAAGAATAACGTCCTAAAGAGGGACCGTGCTAAAAAATGAAAAACAATTACGCTGTTAAATTTAAGGTTAGGTTTGAACAGAAAAATAATTACAATGAAAACAAAGCAGTGTTTATAATTATAATTAATGAAATAAATGATGAAAAAAATACATTTTAAGAGCACCAACATAGCAAAACATCAAGAAAAAACGTTCTTGGAGACGTGAACTATACACGTAGATTAAAATTATGTTTAAAGTTACCGGAGGAATGTCCAACATCTGGGTGATTTGCACACGTTTCATGTATAGATTAGCATTCATTTAATCAATAAACTTCAATTTTTTATTGTTTGTAAACTGTCTGCCTTTCTTCTTCTCCATAACTGAATGTCCTGCAAACCACTATGCATAAGTACAGTAGGCCTAAGTTATGTACATTGTTACACTATTCTCTCTCTCTCTCTCTCTCTCTCGCTCTAGCCATGTGGCTGGTTGGCAGCAGCTCTCCATTCTTCAAGTTTCTCTGCTTTCCTTTTCAGTTCTTAGTAGGAATCACATCTGGTGTCATCTGATATTTTCGTCATGTACTCTAATCTCAATCGTCGTCTATAATTTTTTTTCCCTCTGTGGAATCCTCTATTATTTTCTTCAATAACCCACCGTGTCTAAGTATATGGCCCATTAGATGATCCTGCCATCTTTTTATTTGTGTCATAAAACACCTCTTCATTAGTGACTGACGCTCCCTGCAGCTGTAGGCCAACGTGCTAAGGCAGCGAAATGGAGTTCTCTACCAGATCCTCACCCAGGCCCGTCATTGCTGGTGCATCGTGCGCGCAATGTGGCCGGGAGTGCTAATTTAAATTTCCTATGGTGGGAATATTATGAACGTACTAAAGAGTGACGTACTGTTTTGCAAAGCAAAGAAGAAAGGTGAACACCTAGTACTCGGAGCAGATGCAAATGCACATCACCTGGCATGGGGCAGTACCAACTGCAATTCAAGGCGCGAGTCTTTACTAGAGTTTTTTATTAGAACAGAATTGATAATATTAAACCTAGGAAATAAACTGACAGTCATAAATAAGAATCGTAGAGAGGTAATAGATATCACATTGAGCACCACACATAGCAAACTTCATTAAGGATTGAAAGGTGCTGGAGGAGCCATCCTTGGGAGACCACCAGCATATCCAGTTTGCGATAGATGTGAGGCAATGTGATATTGAATTGTACAGAGATCCTTAAAGAATAAACTGGGATGGATACAGAGAAGTTTTAGGGCAGGCTGTACAAAAGATCCGAACAAACGTAAGGGGACGAAGGGAATTTGATGAGGCAGTGGAACAATTAGAAGAGGCCATTATAGGCTCTTACCATGACAATTGTCCTCTTAGAGAAAGGAAAACTGCCAAAAATGTTAGGTGATGGAACAACAACCTACCCAAAATGAAGAAAGATGTTAGATTGTTGTATAAAAAATCATCAAGAGATGGTATGTGGGCCGTATATCATAGGAACTCACCGAGTATAACCCAGCGATATGGAGGGAAAAAAGAAACTCTTGGATACTGTTTTGCGAGAAAGTGGAAATGAACACTGAAGCAGCAAGGCTCCAGAAGGATCTTAAAAAGGTACATATAAACTAAGTGGGAACACTAGAAAAACCCAATGGAACATATACTCATACGGGAAAGGAGACGCTGGAGGTTTTGCTAGCATGTCATTTTCCTGATGCTTAGGAAGTAGAAGGGGAAGGAATGGTTGAAACAGAGGCCAGACCACGAAGGGTGGATTGGAGCTGTGCCAATCGATTAATTGATCCTAACCACATGAGGTGGGCAATCAACACGTTTCAGCCCACAAAGGCTCCGGGCCCAGATGAGATACTCCAGATACTCCTGCAGGAAAGATCTGAGATAATCATCAAGGTTCTGACAGACTTTCTTAGAACAAGTCTAGCTCTGGGATACGTGCCAAAATCATGGTCTAAGTCTAAAGCGGTATTCGTACCAAAGCCTGGAAGGGCAAACTATGCCCAAGCCAAAGCATATAGACCACTATGTTTAAATTCCTTCCTGCTAAAAACGATGGAGAAGATACTGGATAAACACATCCAGAAAACGGTGCAACTGAACTCAACTTTACATGAAAATCAGTTTGCGTAAAGACCTGACAGAACCACTGAGACAGCACTCCATCATTTGGTTTGCAAACTGGAGGAAAGCCTTGAATATAAAGAAATTGCACTGGTGGTATTTCTAGGTATAGAAGGGGCCTACAGTAATACAACCTACAATTAAATGATTAAAGTTGTTGAAGAGAGTAGGCTGAGCAAAACTATCGTAAAATGGATTAAATCCATGTTAGACGGAAGGAAAATAAAAGCAACTCTGTTTGAAGAGACGCTAATGTTTAGAGCCACTCGAGGCTGTGCGCAGGGAGGAGTTCTTTCTCCTCTTCTGTGGAACCTTGTGGTGAACAGAATCATAGGCATGCTCAACGGACAGGGATTGTACACACAAGGATATCCGGATGGTCTAGTAATTTTGGTAAGAGGTAAGGTGATGAGTGTCATGCAGGACCTCATGCAAAGATCATTTAACCTTGTGGAGAACTGGTGTTGGGAAGAACAACTCACAGTCATATAGAAGTTACAACAGTAATTAAACCACCTTTCTAATACATAACAGTGTTAGAACTAGCACATGTTTCACTTACACTTAGTAAGCATCATCAGCTAGAAAAGGACTTAAACCAAAGATAGGTCAGGGCCCTGTACCCGGTTCATATAATATAAAATGTTCCATAAGGTATAATATTACATTGATAAAAACTAATTTTAACAATTTAAAACCGGTCATTAAGACTATATTGTGTCTATTAAAAACAAGTGGTAACTATAAAATTGCTGAAATACATATGAGGGGAGTGAAATGGAAGTGTTGCAGTGAGTTACTATGAGTGATCATTCGTATAATTCCTACAACACACGCAGCAGTAAGCTAGTGACCGACAGACCTTCTTAAACAACAAAAGGGACTAGTCACCTCACAGCCAACATAAGGGGCTTCAACCTGATTTGATTCTGCTTACTTCACATTAAAAGATTAGTTGAATTCCTCACTTGGAGTTCATGTCAACAGATTGCCAACACATGATAACGGTCGAAGACAACGTGAGGAAGTCCCTAGTGTTCACGCCAACTCAGGCGACATTTTTATCTATCTTCACAATATTCATTTTTCAACCAACCCATCATGTGATTTCTATGTACCTGACTACGTTTTAATCTGTGAAATGAGAGTATAGCTCGTAAATCCAGACTAGCACACTCTTATTGGAAAAAAACTGTTCCTAATTATAAGCATTCAAATGCCACCGTGTGAAGATTGTTACGATCTCGAACATTATACCAACGATCACTCATAGTAACTCACTGCAACATTTCCTTTTCACTCGCCTCATATGTACCGTATTTACACGAATAATCCCCGCACCCTAACTTTAGGTAGGCTTATTTTGAAAAAAAAAAAAAAAAAAAAAAGCCAACTTTGATGCAAAAAAACGCATCCCAATTTTGTGCCTCAAATTTTTAAAAAAATGTGCGGGTATTATTCACGTAAATACGGTACTTCAACAATTTTATAGTTACTACTTGTTTTTAATAGACACAGTATAGTCTTATTGACTGGTTTTAAATGGTTAAAATTAGTTTTTATCAATGTAATATTAGACCTTATGGAACATTTTATATTATATGAACCGGGTACAGAGCCCTGACCTATCTTTGGTTTACTGTAAGTCCTTTTCTAGCTGATGATGCTTACTAAGTATAAGTGAAACATGTCTTAGTTCTAACATCTGTATAATGGTTATACCCTAAATATAAGGATTGTTATGTATTGGAAAGGTGGTTTAATTAATGTTGTAACTTCCATATTCTGAAATCCAATACGGTTTATAATGAGATTCATAACTTGCAACTCAGTCAATCCGAGCAAGATAACACTGGTCCCTTTCACAAGGAGGAGGAAATTAGAGGGGACGAGAACACTTAAGCTCTTTGGGCAAGAAATCTATATGGAGGAACAAGTGTTACACTTAGGTGAGTTTTAGACAAAAAGTTAACCTGGAATCCACATATAGGAAGAAATTATAACCCTAGCCAAGAACCTATTGTATGCATGCAAGAGGGCAGTCGGAACAACATAGAGTCTAAAGCCAGCAGTGGTGATGTGGATATACACAATGATCATTAGACCACTGATAACCTATGCAGCAATCATTTGGTGGATGTAATTAAGTCAAGGAGAAGTCAGTAGCAAACTAGATAGCCTACGGAGAATGGCATGTATAGCTATAACTGGGGCTATGAAAACTGTCGACAGAAGCCTTGAATACTCTACTAGATCTCCCACCATTAAGTAACTTTATAGAGGGACAGGCTAGAATGAGTGCATATTGATTGGAGCAAAATGGATGCTGGAAGACTCAAAGGCACAATCTTGGACACTAAAATTAACAGAGTAATAACAGGGGAAGCAAAGGCACAATCTTGGACACTAAAATTAACAGAGTAATAACAGGGGAAGTTTTACACATGCCAGCTGATCATATGCTTCCAAAGTATATCTTTAAGAAACCATTTGAGACCCAGATAACAAAAAGGGACGACTGGGACATTAGCAGATGGGAAACTGATAAGGAAGGTATAGTGTGGTGGACAGATGGCACAAGGACTGAGAAGGGAACAGGGGGATCCATGGGGAAAGACCTGAGAGATCAATCCAAATAAGCCTAAGCAGACACACTACAGTTTTCCAAGCTGAAGTGATAACCATCATAACATGCCTTGAGGAAAATGTGAAAATGAACTACAGAGATAAGAACATTTTCATATTTACGGACAGCCATGCAGCCCACTTGAAGCTGCTCGAGTTACATCCAAAATTGTTTGGTATTGTCATACACTTCTCCTGAAGCTCTCGGAGTTCTTTAAATAATATGGGTACCAGGGCATGCAGGTATAGAAGGTAATGAAAAAGCAGACAAACTGGCAAGAAAAGGATCTGAAACACCTTTTGTGGGCCCAGAACCAGTATGTAGGATCTCTTATGGACAAGCCTGACTTTACATAGGCAAATGGGTACAAAAGAAACAAATGGAAAACTGGAAAAATGCTCTAGGATGCAGGCTTGCGAAGGAAGCAATAAAGAACCCAAACAAGAAGCATACTAAGGAACTGCTGGAACTCAGCAGAGAAAATATGAGATGGGTAGTAGGACTGCTGACTGGACACTGCCATCTTAAAAAGCACCTACATAGAATTGGAGTAATAAGAGATAATGTAGGAAATGCAATGACGCAGAAGAATCAGCTGAACACATACACTTTGATGTGAAACGCTGGAAATAATTAGAATCTCCACACTGGGATTACCAGGTGAAGAGAGAAGAAACATCCGAGAAGACCCAATAATGAGAAGCTGCAACTTTATGAAGGGAGCAGGTATAACTAGATGGGAATGAAGGAAAACACATGGTAGCAAAAGATCTTCTAGGTCGATGCAAAAACGAACTTGCAAAGATACCCCACGAATAAAGGAAGAAAGAGTGACGTAAATGTGCTATCCAGGTTTCTTTAGCGTGTATTTAATAGGACAAATTGCTGGCCCCGTGGTGTAGGGGTAACGTCCTTGCCTCTTACCCGGCGACCTCGGGTTCGATGCCAGGTTAGGGATTTTTACCTGGACCTGAGGGCTGGTTCGAGGTCCACTCAGCCTACGTGATTAGAATTGAGGAGCTATCTGATGGTGAAATAGCGGCCCCAGTCTAGAAAACCAAGAATAACGGTTGAGGGGATTCGTCATACTGACCACACTACACCTCGTAACGTGCAGGCCTTCGGGCTGAGCAGTGGTCACTTGGTAGGCTAAGGCCCTTCAAGGGCTGTAGTGCAATGGGAGGGGGGGAGTTTAATAGGACAAATTAAGCACCAACATGTCAGCTGTATACGTACATACAGTAGGCCTAATTTGCGAACGTTGTTACACAATGCATTTACGATCGTAAAATTAAGCACCAACACATCACACAAGCTACTGTTGCGTGATCCAAACAAACACACACCTACATCAAGGACTGGGTTGAGACTGATGCTTCCTCCAGCTGTAGGCCGACATGCTAGGGCCGTGTTACAAACTTCATATTTGGTCCGTATTGAAAATGTACATCAATTTAAGATTACCAAAATTTTATTAGTCAACCTATTCAATACAAATGATATTTGCAAAGTTAGGACTTACATCCTATTAAACTAAGGTCTAAAGGGACATGTTTCGCCCTTTAAAAGGGCATCATCAGCCTTTTTACACTCATGCTAAAGGTAAAAATCAGGATCCTGATTGTCGGTATAAGAAAAAGTATATAAAATGAGAATAAAAATTAGAATGGATATTATACAATATGTGCAATCATGAGTTCTTAAATGACAATTGACAATTAAAAATCATTTAAAATGTTTGCGAAGAAATAAGAGTTGGTATGGTAATTACATCAGCAATCTTAAAATGATCTTATAAAACTGTACAAACTAGGCCTTGACCAAATAAATAATAAGAAAGTCTATGGCTAAAGTTGCCGTATCAAGGTTCGTGAAATTCGGCTGGAAGTAACCTGATTTTAAATGGAGAGCAAATTAGAATCCAATGGCCACTCAAGACAAGATAAAACCTCTCTCGTTGATAAGTCGTAATGAAACTGTAGTATGGCGCATGTAGATTATAAAGTTGTGTCCAATCAATCCATTAATTTCATATTTTACGAAGTGGGATCGCGGTCTCAGTATTTTTGTTGAAGGAGTTGTGAGAAGTTAACTAATAAGTGCCGTTGTACAGATTTTGTCAGCTCGTATACCGATGGTTAAATGGGAACATTCTTACATGTTGGCTGTAGTTTTGAATGTGGATTGACTATTGAAGAAATATGGTGCAGAATCTGTAATGAAAAGGAGAATAAAAAGGTAAGAAGTTTAGAGGAAAAACGGTTAAGTTAAGGGAATTGATATAAATTCAATTACTTACGTTCTTGGTTTTTGCGGTATGAACTTGTTGCTTGTATGGTCTCGGAATGAGTGAGGTTTGAATGGCGTGTGTTATATCTGTGTGGAACTGAGGGAGGGGGGTGTGATGGATGAACGGAAATAGGCAGAGCGTTGAGCTTGCGCGCTATTGGCTGTTGAAGATGGGGAGTTAAGGAAGAGGAGGTGGACGGAGGGTTTAACCTACATGCCGTTGGCTGTGGAACATTAGCAGGGGCGGGGACGGAGGGAGTTACTTTTAAGGGGTAGTTGGAATCTTTATTGGAAGTTAGTTTGAGGTTTTTAAGGATTTTATTTAAATTTGGATTTAAAGATTGTAATAAATTGGCTAAAGTCTCGTATAGGGGATTTTTTATTTCGACGGGATCATTGAGATTTAGGTCTTTGTTGTAATGTTGATCCAGATATATGTAAATGTTTTCTAATTCATTCATTAATTTTCCTTTATCTACTATTTTAATGATTGTTAGGTCCTGTTCGATAGTTGTGAAATTATGACCTGTATCTTTCATATGTGAACTCATGGCTGAAAATTTATTATGTCTATTGGTATTATAGTGTTCCTGGTATCTAGTAAGGAAGCTCCGGCCTGTTTGCCCTATGTATGATTTTTCACATTGCGTGCATTTGAGCCTGTATATGCCTGATTTTGAGTAAATACTATTGTTCATGTTGAGTGTATTGTGGTTGAAAAATAGGCTGTGATTGGTGTTTGTCGTCTTGAAGGCAATGTTTTGTTTTTTCAGAGGGTTTGTTGCTTGGTAAATGCCTGGATTATTGTATGTGAAGGTGGCGAATTTAGATTTTTTAGGTTTTTCAGGGACGAGGTTTGTTGCTAGTTTATATTTAATTTTATTAATTATTCGGTTGATTATTTCTATTTTGAAGCCATTGAATTTTGCTAAGTTTTTAATATAATGAATTTCTGTTTTTAGATTCTTGGGTGATAATGGGATTTTTAAAGCTCTGTAAATTAAAGTATAGGAAGTAGCCTGTTTGTGGGAGTTGGGGTGTATAGATGAATTTTTGATTGTTATTGGAGTGTGGGTGGGTTTTCTGTAAATTTGGAAGTCAAATGTGTTTTGTCGCGTGTTATAGTTAAGTCTAAAAAGTTAGTGGATCTGTTGACCTCGTCCTCCTTAGTGAACTTGATATTTTGATCAAGGGTGTTTAAAAAATCCAAAATATCGTTGCTATTGTTGAGATTACTGTCAATTATTGCAAATGTGTCGTCAACGTATCTGAGCCACAGGCTGAGTCCTTTTATTTTTGAAGTTATGATGTTCCAACGAGTCCATGTATATGTCTGCCAAGATGCCTGATAAGGGATCTCCCATTGCTAGGCCGTCTTGGTGGTAGATTTTGCCATTGAAAGTGAAATAGTTGTTTTTTAGTACGAAGTTTAAAATATTGATGAATTCGTCTATTTCGGGGATGCTGAGATTGCTGTGTTTGGATAGGTTGTCCTTGATAATGTTTACAGTTTGTTTTGTTGGCACGTTAGAATACATGTTCGTGATATCGTAGGAGCACATGGTGTGGTTAGGGAGTAGGTTGAATTTCTTTAAAAGATCGCAAAAATCAACCAAGTTTTTCAAAGGGGATTTATTGTTGAAAGTGTAGTGTCTTTTAAGGAAATGGTGGATGTATTTTGAGGTCTTGTAAGTTGGGCTTTTTCTGCAATTAATTATGGGACGTATAGGTGTATCTTTTTTGTGTAGTTTGGGTAATGCTCTGGCTGTGGGAATATTAGGATTCGTGGTGAATAGTTTTTGTTGTTCTTGTTCATTAAGTAAAAAGGTTGAATTCTTTATCAATGTTTTTAAATTTCGCTGGATTCGGGTGGTAGGTTCTTTATTAACTATTGAAAAAGTCCCATCTGCAAAAAAGTTTTCTGTTTTTGTAATGTATTCATTCTTATCTAATAATACGGTAGTCCCTCCTTTGTCCGCTTTTGTTACTATGATATTGTTGTCGTTGATCTTCGTTTTTAAACTTTTTATTACGTTTGTATGATTGAAGTCGGAAGTTTTAATTAATTCTTTGGTGACTGTTGGTATTTCTTTTTTATTTCATATCTGGTGTCGTTTTGCAAATCTGGAGGGAGATTGGTAATGTTAGACTCGATCTCTGCTACAGTGTTGATTATGTCATTTTCTTTTTGTATGCTTGGACAGTTATGTTTTAGACCTTTGCTTAGTAGGTCGATTTCCTGTTCTGAAAAGTTTGTCTTTGTCGTGTTAACTATGACTGGTGAGTTGTTGAAGAGTAAATTGTTTTTTATTATTTCTACATTCCTATTGGGTGATTTTAATTGGGTCTCCTTTAAGTGTGCAAGCTTTTTGTCCAAAGTTTTTTATTTTCTGCTTAGGATATCGTTTAATTTATAATCTACATCTAGCTGGAATGAGCTCCATTCCATTGGGGATACGTATTGAGATATTGCCAAATGTGTTCTGTAACTGTAAATTTAAAAGCATTTTCTTTTTGTGCGATGTTTTGATTTCGTGCTTGAGTCAAATTTCATTAGTTCTATTTTGAGTTTTGGTTAAACTGGATGTGGTTATGTCTTTTCTCTGAATATGTCTCAAGAATCTTGGAACCAACGTTAGTTTTAGACATTCTTTTAAATAAGCTATGTCTTTACCTATTTTACAGATTTTTACCTTTAGGTTGAGATACTTGTTCAAGTTATAATTAGCCTGGTTGGCTTTAACATTACATGTTACAAACTTCATATTTGGTCTGTATTGAAAATGCACATCAATTTAGGATTATCAAAATTTTATTAGTCAACCTATTCAATACAAATGATATTTGCAAAGTTAGGACTTACATCCTATTAAACTAAGGTCTAAAGGGACTTTTTAGACTTAACTATAACACGCGACAAAAACACATTTGACTTCCAAATTTACAGAAAACCCACCCACACTCCAATAACAATCAAAAATTCATCTATACACCCCAACTCCCACAAACAGGCTACTTCCTATACTTTAATTTACAGAGCTTTAAAAATCCCATTATCACCCAAGAATCTAAAAACAGAAATTCATTATATTAAAAACTTAGCAAAATTCAATGGCTTCAAAATAGAAATAATCAACCGAATAATTAATAAAATTAAATATAAACTAGCAACAAACCTCGTCCCTGAAAAACCTAAAAAATCTAAATTCGCCACCTTCACATACAATAATCCAGGCATTTACCAAGCAACAAACCCTCTGAAAAAACAAAACATTGCCTTCAAGACGACAAACACCAATCACAGCCTATTTTTCAACCACAATACACTCAACATGAACAATAGTATTTACTCAAACTCAGGCATATACAGGCTCAAATGCACGCAATGTGAAAAATCATACATAGGGCAAACAGGCCGGAGCTTCCTTACTAGATACCAGGAACACTATAATACCAATAGACATAATAAATTTTCAGCCATGAGTTCACATATGAAAGATACAGGTCATCATTTCACAACTATCGAACAGGACCTAACAATTATTATTTATATTTATATTTATTTATATTTATCTATTACACAGGACCTAACAATCATTAAAATAGTAGATAAAGGAAAATTAATGAACGAATTAGAAAACATTTACATATATCTGGATCAACATTACAACAAAGACCTAAATCTCAATGATCCCATCGAAATAAAAATCCCGTATACGAGACTTTAGCCAATTAACATTAACATTTAACATTACATGTTACAAACTTCATATTTGGTCTGTATTGAAAATGCACATCAATTTAAGATTATCAAAATTTTATTAGTCAACCTATTCAATACAAATGATATTTGCAAAGTTCTGTTTTTAGATTCTTGGGTGATAATGGGATTTTTAAATCCAAATCCAAATCCAAATTTAAGGATTTATTTAAATTCAAACTAACTTCCAATAAAGATTCCAACTTCCCCTTAAAAGTAACTCCCTCCGTCCCCGCCCCTGCTAATGTTCCACAGCCAACGGCATGTAGGTTAAACCCACCGTCCACCTCCTCTTCTCCATTACACTCCTCTTCCTTAACTCCCTATCTTCAACAGCCAATAGCGCGCAAGCTCAACGCTCCGCCTATTTCCGTTCATCCATCACACCCCCCTCCCTCAGTTCCACACAGATACAACACACGCCATTCAAACCTCACTCGTTCCGAGACAAGCAACAAGTTCATACCGCAAAAACCAAGAACGTAAGTAATTGAATTTATATCAATTCCCCTAATTTAACCGTTTTTCCTCTAAACTTCTTACCTTTTTATTCTCCTTTTCATTACAGATTCTGCACCATATTTCTTCAATAGTCAATCCACATTCAAAACTACAGCCAACACGTAAGAATGTTCCCATTTAACCATCGGTATACGAGCTGACAAAATCTGTACAACGGCACTTATTAGTTAACTTCTCACAACTCCTTCAACAAAAATACTGAGACCGCGATCCCACTTCGTAAAATATGAAATTAATGGATTGATTGGACACAACTTTATAATCTACATGCGCCATACTACAGTTTCATTACGACTTTTCAACGAGAGAGGTTTTATCTTGTCTTGAGTGGCCATTGGATTCTAATTTGCTCTCCATTTAAAATCAGGTTACTTCCAGCCGAATTTCACGAACCTTGATACGGCAACTTTAGCCATAGACTTTCTTATTATTTATTTGGTCAAGGCCTAGTTTGTACAGTTTTATAAGATCATTTTAAGATTGCTGATGTAATTACCATACCAACTCTTATTTCTTCGCAAACATTTTAAATGATTTTTAATTGTCAATTGTCATTTAAGAACTCATGATTGCACATATTGTATAATATTCATTCTAATTTTTATTCTCATTTTATATACTTTTTCTTATATCGACAATCAGGATCCTGATTTTTACCTTTAGCATGAGTGTAAAAAGGCTGATGATGCCCTTTTAAAGGGCGAAACATGTCCTTTTAGACCTTAGTTTAATAGGATGTAAGTCCTAACTTTGCAAATATCATTTGTATTGAATAGGTTGACTAATAAAATTTTGATAATCTTAAATTGATGCTAGGGCCGTGAAATTAAGTTCTCTACCAAATCCTCACCCAGGCCAGTTGCCACTGGTGCATCATGCGCGCAACATGGCCCGGAACATTAATTTAAATTTCTTAAGGTGTGAATATTACGAACGTGCTAAAGAGTGATGCAAATGTGCTATCCAATTTTTAACATGTATTTAATAGGATATGGACTGGGACATTGGAATAATGACATAATAACCAGGGAAGCACGCTAGAGAGGGACGCCTTAATTAGTTTCGACTGTATTATATGTTACATGTTATAAATCTCGTATTATGTTCCGTATTGAAATGTACTTAAAATCAAATAATAATATTAGATAAAAAATTCCACCTGTTCAATACATAAGTGTTTATTTAAATTTAAGATATAGTTCTTAAGATATTACATACAGGGACATGTTTCACCCATGTTGAGGGCATCATCAGCCTAAAAATCTCAAACCTAAAAGAAAGATAGATCAGGATCCTGATTGTTTATATACTTAAGTAAGAGGTACAATTTGTTTAGATTTTTTCAAATGTCTTGTTTTTTAAAATGTGGTAACTAGTGGTTAGTTAGAAGTTTAAAAATAATACGTAAAATTGCTGCGCTGAATTAAAATTTGGTAAAATATGGTGCCTTATTCTGGAGATGGCATAAGTAGCTTATAATAGCCTAATAAATTAGGGGGGGGGAAAAAACCACTCTTAGTGGTAGTAAGTTGTTCAAGTGCTTAGAAGCGAAGACAGGTTAGCTGGTAGATAAAATTGCTGCGCTGAAATAAAATTAGCTACCAGCTAATTTTATTATAAATATAGCTACGTTTTCCGATGAATACCTGTCATCGCTCCTAAGCACTTGAACAACTTACTACCACCAAGAGTGACTTTTATTCCTAATTTATTAAGCTATTATAAGCTACTTTTGCCATCTCCAGAATAAGGCACCATATTTTACCAAATTTTATTTCAGCGCAGCAATTTTATCTACCAGCTAACCTGTCTTCACTCCTAAGCACTTGAACAACTTACTACCACTAAGAGTGGTTTTTTATTTATTTTTTTATTCCTAATTTATTAAGCTATTATAAGCTACTTATGCCATCTCCAGAATAAGGCACCATATTTTACCAAATTTTAATTCAGCGCAGCAATTTTACATATTATTTTTAAACTTCTAACTAACCACTTGTTACCACATTTTAAAAAACAAGACATTTGCAAAAATCTATACAAATTGTACCTCTTACTTAAGTATATAAACAATCAGGATCCTGATCTATCTTTCTTTTAGGTTTGAGATTTTTAGGCTGATGATGCCCTCAACATGGGTGAAACATGTCCCTGTATGTAATATCTTAAGAACTATATCTTAAATTTAAATAAAAAACACGTATGTATTGAACAGGTGGAATTTTTAATCTAATATTATTATTTGATTTTATGTACTATATGTCACAAAAAAAATGTTAATCTTAACATAACTTGAAATAAAATAAAAGAGAATGGGTGGCATACAGGGATGCTGTAGTAGAAACAGCAAGGGAATGCCTAGGAACAACTGTGTGTAAAGATGGGAAAAGGCAAACATCTTGGTGGAGTGATGAAGTGAAAGCAGCTTGTAAACATAAAAGCAAGGCCTATCAGAAATGGCTCCAAACGAGGGCCGAGGCGGACAGGGATTTGTACGTAGATGAAAGAAACAGAGCGAAACAAATAGTTGTTGAATCCAAAAAGAAGTCGTGGGAAGATTTTGGTAATAACTTGGAAAGGCTAGGTCAAGCAGCAGGGGAAACTTTCTGGACAGTAATAAAGAATCTTAGGAAGAGAGGGAAAAAGGAAATGAACAGTGTTTTGAGTAATTCAGGTGAACTCATAATAGATCCCAGGGAATCACTGGAGAGGTGGAGGAAATATTTTGAACATCTTCTTAACGTAAAAGGAAATCTTCCTGGTAGTATTGCGAACAGCCAAGCTCATGGGGAGGAGGTAAATGGTATTGGTGAAATTACGCTTGAGGAAGTGGAAAGGCTGGTAAATACCATTGTCATTTTATTTATTTACTCGTGTCAGAAGCATACTTAATCATACAGTTAAAAATAAAGTAATAATTAAACTATTTACAATAATTAACAGACAAAGGAAATTGACCAAATTTACTGTACATCTGGATGGTGTTTTTCCAAAACTGAGCCACACCTAGGACGTTGTCATCAGCAAGCATTAAATCTTGCTCTGAGCATGAAAATGGGCAGAGACGACATTGATACATATGGCTCACCGTTTGTTTTTCACCACAGTCGCACTTGCTGTCCTCTGATGTGAAGCCCCATAACTTAAATGAGGACTTAGCCCTGCCGACATCCGTTCTTAATCAGTTAAGGGACCTCCAATCACTCCAGTCTTCATTGTAGCCAGCCAGAATTTGTTCATGTGGCTCCATCCATTCTTGTTGCTTAGATTTCCACAAGGAAAGTCTTGCCTTATCTGGTGGTCCTTTCAAAGGCTTTGATGTCTGCAAGAAACTCTTCCTGGATTTCAGCCTAGATTGAGATTGTTGGTGACCAAACAGCAGGTGAGCTTCAACGTTCTCAACCTTCAGTCGTTCTTCATCAGCAGCAACTTCAAAGATATGAGTTTCAGTGTTGTTTCCGTATTGAACTGAGATCACACAGATGAGTTATTTATAAGGTTCAACCTACTCAATACTAATTATACTAGGTATAATTATACTAGGTATACTAATTAAATTATACTAAGTATACTAATTAAATTATACTAAGTATACTAATTAGTACTGAATAGGTTGAACCTTATGCGGATTCGGAATTATTTGATAGGATAGTCAGCTATGTGGGAAACGACATGGAAAGAAATGTGATTGTAGTGGGAGATCTGAATTTGCCAGATGTCAATTGGGAAGGAAATGCGAACGACAGGAAGCATGACCAACAAATGGCAAATAAGTTAATATGGGAAGGACAGCTGGTTCAGAAAGTGATGGAACCAACCAGAGGGAAAAATATTTTGGATGTGGTGCTGATAAAACCAGATGAGCTCTATAGGGAAACTGAAGTAATAGATGGTATTAGTGATCATGAAGCTGTTTTTGTGGTAGTTAAAAATAAATGTGATAGAAAGGAAGGTCGTAAAAGTAGGACTGTTAGGCAGTACCATATGGCTGATAAAGCAGGTATGAGGCAGTTTCTAAAAAGTAACTATGATCGGTGGAAAACGGTAAATAAAAATGTAAACAGACTCTGGGATGGGTTTAAAGAAATTGTTGAGGAATGCGAAAACAGGTTTGTACCTTTAAGGGTGGTAAGGAATGGTAAAGACCCACCTTATTATAATAGAGAAATAAAGAGACTAAGAAGGAGGTGCAGACTGGAAAGAAATAGAGTTAGAAATGGCTGTGGAAGTAAGGAGAAATTGAAGGAACTTACTAGAAAATTGAATCTAGCAAAGAAGGCAGCTAAGGATAACATGATGGCAAGCATAATTGGCAGTCATACAAATTTTAGTAAAAAATGGAAGGGTATGTATAGGTATTTTAAGGCAGAAACAGGTTCCAAGAAGGACATTCCACGAATAATTAATGAACAAGGGGAGTGTGTATGTGAGGATCTTCAAAAAGCAGAAGTATTCAGTCAGCAGTATGTAAAGATTGTTGGTTACAAGGATAATGTCGAGATAGAGGAAGAGACTAAGGCCAAAGAAGTAATAAAATTTACGTATGATAACAATGACATTTACAATAAGATACAAAAGTTGAAAACTAGAAAAGCGGCTGGAATTGATCAGATTTCTGGGGATATACTAAAGACAATGGGTTGGGATATAGTGCCATATCTGAAGCACTTATTTGATTATTGTTTGGCTGAAGGAGCTATACCAGATGAATGGAGAGTTGCTATAGTAGCCCCTGTGTATAAAGGAAAGGGTGATAGACATAAAGCTGAAAATTACAGGCCAGTAAGTTTGACATGCATTGTATGTAAGCTTTGGGAAGGCATTCTTTCTGATTATATTAGACATGTTTGTGAAATTAATAACTGGTTCGATAGAAGGCAATTCGGTTTTAGGAAAGGTTATTCCACTGAAGCTCAACTTGTAGGATTCCAGCAAGATATAGCAGATATCTTGGATTCTGGAGGTCAAATGGACTGTATCGCGATTGACATGTCTAAAGCATTTGATAGGGTGGATCATGGGAGACTACTGACAAAAATGAGTGCAATTGGACTAGACAAAAGAGTGACTGAATGGGTTGCTATATTTCTAGAAAATAGATCTCAGAGAGTTAGAGTAGGTGAAGCTTTGTCTGACCCTGTAATAGTTGAGAGGGGAGTTCCTCAGGGCAGTGTTATCGGACCTTTATGTTTTCTTATATATATAAATGATATGAGTAAAAGAGTGGAATCGGAGGTAAGGCTTTTTGCGGATGATGTTATTCTCTATAGAGTGATAAATAAGTTACAAGATTGTCAGCAACTGCAACGTGACCTCGAAAATATTGTGAGATGGACAGCAGGCAATGGTATGTTGATAAACGGGGCTAAAAGTCAGGTTGTGAGTTTTACAAATAGGAAAAGTCCTCTCAGTTTTAATTACTGCGTTGATGGGGTGAAAGTTCCTTTTGGGGATCATTGTAAGTATCTAGGTGTTAATATAAGGAAAGATCTTCACTGGGGTAATCACATAAATGGGATTGTAAATAAAGGGTACCGATCTCTGCACATGGTTATGAGGGTGTTTAGGGGTTGTAGTAAGGATGTAAAGGAGAGTGCATATAAGTCTCTGGTAAGACCCCAACTAGAGTATGGTTCCAGTGTATGGGACCCTCACCAGGATTACCTGATTCAAGAACTGGAAAAAATCCAAAGAAAAGCAGCTCGATTTGTTCTGGGTGATTTCCGACACAAGAGTAGCGTTACAAAAATGTTGCAATGTTTGGGTTGGGAAGAATTGAGAGAAAGAAGAAGAGCTGCTCGACTAAGTGGTATGTTCCGATCTGTCAGCGGAGAGATGGCGTGGAATGACATTAGTAGACGAATAGGTTTGAATGGCGTCTATAAAAGTAGGAAAGATCACAATATGAAGATAAAGTTGGAATTCAAGAGGACAAACTGGGGCAAATATTCATTTATAGGAAGGGGAGTTAGGGATTGGAATAACTTACCAAGGGAGATGTTCAATAAATTTCCAATTTCTTTGAAATCATTTCGGAAAAGGCTAGGAAAGCAACAGATAGGGAATCTGCCACCTGGGCGACTGCCCTAAATGCAGATCAGTATTGATTGATAAATAACTCATCTCTAGAGTTCGTGGTTTATAGCATTTAAAAATCAGAGATTTAGCATTTTGATTTTCAAATTTAGCATTTTGTAGCATCTAAACTTCTCAAATTTAGCGTTTTGTAGCAAATTGGTTAAAAATAGGCAGAGGCTGCTAAATTGCACACTCAACAGTTGGAGTAAAATCATACTGTTTAATCACACATTGCTCGTCATGCAGTTTTGAATTCACTATGGAAAATATGACAAACATCAAGATAAGATTGCAAGAAGTATTAACGCACACATACGAATATGCCTATTTACAAATTTACAAAATCTGCCTCTGTGGTATAGTGGTTAGTGTGATTAGCTGCCACCCCCAGAGGCTCGGGTTTGATTCCCGGCTCTGCCACAAAATTTGAAAAGTGGTACGAGGGCTGGAACGGGATCCACTCAGCCATCCTGGAAGTGGTTTTCCGTGGTTTCCCATTTCTCCTCCAGGCAAATACTGGGATGGTACCTAACTTAAGGCCATGGCCGCTTCCTTCCCTCTTCCATGTTTATCCCTTCCAAACTTCCCATCCCCCCACAAGGCCCCTGTTCAGCTTAGCAGGTGAGGCCTCCTGGGTGAGGTACTGGTCATCCTCCCCAGAGTCTGAAGCTCCAGGACACTGCCCTTGAGGTGGTAGAGGTGGGATCCCTCGCGGAGTCGGAAAAACCGACCGTGAAGGGTAAACAGATTACGAACGAACAAACAAATTTACAAACACAATTTCAAAGTGAAAAATACTGTTCTGAACATATTTATTTATCACAGTACAACACACCTACAAGGAAGAGGTATTTGAATGATGATTGAAGTACAACATGCCAACTGTTTAAACGGTGTCCTCCTTCATTCGAGACCGCCTATCAGTTACAATTAGGTTGTACTTTCTAAAAAAAAAACTAAAAAACTATACATCGTCACTGCTCTATTGCTGCCGAGGCGAAGCAAGGACTGCAAAACATTTTTTCTTCTTCAAATCTTTGATAGCAAAGTCGCCACATCAATATAGGCCTATCTGTATAGCTTACATAAAACTATCCCGATTTGTGACTCGGCATGCTGTTGATCGTCACTTTTCTTCTACCCATGGCTACCAGACAATAAAATAAATCGCTACCGTACTTTAAAACAGAACTACTACTCAACACCAATGTCAAGAATAACCGACTATGATCAAGGCTCAACACAAAGAGAATGTACGTGTGTACTTGAAAGTGTATTTGCTGTTTGATTGTTCTTTGCAGTGCTCCATGGCCAGTGAAAGATATTTCACACATTGAATGATTCAACCTTTGGCCTACCATTATTTGTGAAGGGAAATATTCCCCCACATACCATTTATTTTTTCGTCACTTTAATATAAATTTGACTAGTCACATACATAAGAATACACAGAGCAAAGTGAGCTTTTAGCTCGTCTATAGTAACAGGAAACCAATGTTTTTGTTCGTAAATCTTACTGGTTTCAAGGGAAGCAAATAAATTAGCAAGAAACGTAGAGGCATAGGCATTGGTTTCCTTAGTAACGCGATCCCAGGACTGTGGGTTAGAAATTCATTCCCTATGTCCGTTCCTTTCGGATTATTTCCCAACCCCCTCCTCACTATAGAGTGAATTTCAAAAACTGGTTTGCATGTTACAGAAACAGGCTTATTGTCAACAAGATCATAATTCCAAGTATTATTTTACTAGACTTCTCACCCGGTCTTGTTACATTTTGGTTTTGTCATATAGTTTCAATTGGCACTATGCCCGGCTCCACAGCTAAATGGTTAGTGTCCTGGGTTCAATTCCCGGCAGGGTCGGAAATTTTAACCATCATTGGTTAATTTTGCTGGCACGGGGCCTGGGTGTATGTGTTGTCTTCATCACAATTTCATCATCACGACGCACAGGTCGCCTACAAGTGTCAAATCGAAAGACCTGCACCCGGCGAGCCGTCATGTCCTCGGACACTCCCGGCAGTAAAAGCCATACGCCATTTCATTTCGATTGGCACTATCATCTCGGAACTGAAATTGGAATCACTTTCATTACTGTCGGATGATGATGATGATGATAATGAAGAAGTATTTTCACTCTCCAGATAATCATTTCCACTTTCAACATCACTATTTTCAAGCCAGTTACAAATAACCTCATCCATGCCGCGCTTGGATGCTGCCATGATTGTTTACGAGCGGCAAACTGAGGTGCTTTTTATTTTCCGTATTTCAGCTCAGAGTTACTATTTATACAGAGAAAATAGCTTTAGGTATCATCTGACATCAATCGGGTATGCCGTAAAACATACAGAATAAATCTCTCTGACCAGCTAACCCGCGATAATGAACTTATAAATGTTCCGTGCACCAGGACGGAATTGTCCGTCAAAGTATGTTACTGCCTTACGATCGTAATGGGCGCTCTTAATAATTATTTCTTCTGAAATAAATAACATATATCTTATTTTTAAAAAAAGTGCATCTTTTTAAAAGATCTATGTTTATTGCGTATAAAACCAAGAGTTTCGCATCTATTTCGCATAAATGGTATTTTTGCATTTTGAACCAATTTCACATTTTATCACTAATTCGAAATCGCTAAAAGCCACTCGTACGGGTCATATATGATGAAGGCACATACACTGACAAAGTTTCAACATATTTCGCATTTATCGCAAATGCTAAAAATCACAAACTCTACTCATCTCAGCAGCGACTTCTCAACAAATACTTGGAGGTACAACGCCAGCAAGACAATATAGCTTCTCAACAGGAGTAGGTTTCAGGCATCCTGTGATTAATCTACAAGCTTCATTGAGGGCAGGGTCCATAGTCTTGGCATGGGATGATCTATACCACACAGGGGATGCGGATTCTGCAGCAGAGTAACACAACGCCAATGCAGTGGTTCTAAGAACTTGTGGCTTTGCACCCCAGTTTGTACCTCTCACCTTCCTCAGGATGTTGTTTCTGGCACTGACTTTGTGTTTGATGTTGGAACAGTGTTTTCTGAAAGTGCGGGAGCGGTCCAGCGTTACCCTTAGGTACTTTGGGGTGAAAGTGTGTTCCAAGGGGGTTCCATTCCAGGAGACATGTAATTTCCTTGATGCCTCTCTGTTCTTGAGGTGGAAAGCAGAAAGCAGAGATTTTGATGGATTTGGCTTTAGGTGGTTAGCCTTGTAATATGTGCCTAATTCCTTCAGAGCACTGTCAAGAGTGAGTTCTACCTCTTCAGAAGTTGCGCACTGGCAGGCTAGTGCAAGGTCGTCTGCATATATGAAACTTCTTGTTTTGTTAGGTTGTGGTTGGTCATTCGTATAAATATTAAATAGCAATGGAGCCAGTACACTTCCTTGGGGCAATCCATTTTTCTGTGATCGCCATCTGCTTCTTAGTCCTTGAAAGTCAACAAACCTGTGGTTCTGCAACAAGGTTGACATCAGTCTGGTAAGTTTTGAATCTTTCGTGAGTGTAAAGATCTTAAGAAGCAGTATACGGTGGTTCACTGTATCATATGCAGCACTGAGGTCAATAAAAGCTACCCCTGTAATTTGTCGATTTTCAAACCCATCCTGAATGTACTGCGTGAGGTTGAGAACTTGTGCAACAGCATTCTTGCCTGGTCTAAAGCCTGCCTGTTGTGAAATGCAATAATCAAGTGTAAATCAGCTAAAGCTGCGGGTCTGGATGATATGCGAGTTGAGCAAATAAAGAATTTTTGGAAGTTGTGCAACTAGAGGACTACTACAAGCTATTCGAACAGAACCCAGTGGGTGAAGAAACTATTAAAGCAGCGCACGCCCTAACTTCTCTAATAGCCTCATCGAAAAGACTGACTGTTTTTGTTGATAGTCTGGATGAGTCTGTTGAGTATCATCCTTTCTAAAATCTTATATAGGTGGCACAAGAGAGATATTGGTCTGTTGTTCCTGGGGTCCTTTCCAGGCTTCAGAACGGCAATTACACGTGCTTTGCTCCACAATTTTGGAATCTTGGACATCTCTAGGCAGTTTTTATAAAACTGTAGCAACCATTCTTTTGTGTTTCTTCCAAGATTCTTTATTTGCTCAACTCGCATATCCTCCAGACCCGCAGCTTTACCTGATTTGCACTTGATTATTGCATTGTCCAACTCAGTGAAATTGAAATGTGCATGAGCTCAGATGTTTCTTCATCCCTACCTGCAGTTACTTTCAACATAGCTTTCCTGGTTTTGGCTTTTTGTTTTATTTTGCCATTCATGAGAAGTTGGTGGGCAATCTGATTGGCTGTAACAGAAGAATGTGTGTTACTCATGGTTGGATCTCTGCTCAGCTTCTTTAGGAGTCTCCAGGCCTTTTGGCTGCTCTGCGTCATATACAATTCTTCCATTAATTTTGACAGGCTCACTCTTTTCGATGAGGCTATTAGAGAAGTTAGGGCTGTGCTGCTTTAATAGTTTCTTCGCCCATTGGGTTTTGTTCGAATAGCTTGTAGTAGTCCTCTAGTTGCAAGACTGCATCCAGATTAAAACCTTCGATGTAACTGGTATGACATCCACGGGGATTAGATTTATGAGAACTTTTCTTAACAGCCTCAGTGAACTGATCATATGCTTCAGGTACTGGTTTGATGTTTTGGACCACATCATCCAGTACAGCGGAGAATTTTGACCAGTCTGCTTTTTTGAAATTGTATCTACGACGAAAGGGAACATTCAGATAGCAGAGTGAAACTGACATAGGAGTGGTCTGCGTTGAGACTTAGGGACTGGGTTGCATACTCCCTTGCTGCATTGTTGTGCTATGTTATTAGTGATGAAGATCAAATTTGGATTATATCCTCTTCTCCAATTGCCACTGTTACAAGAAGGTGGCAGTTTACTATCATGAATAAGAGAGAGTTCCATAGCATCTGCCCAGTGTTGTAGTAGCTTGCCTTTGTCATCACTGTGTTCATATCCCCATTCAGTAATGTGACAATTAAAATCTCCCACCACAAAATTCACTTTCTGGCTTCTAAAGTTCACTGGTTCTTTGAAGGAGAAATTGGAGGCTGGAGGCTTGTAGATCGATGTAACTGTTCAGTTGGAAAGTTCAATTGTTATAATTTCAATCTCATTCTCTATTGTAAATGCCGTTGACAGTCAAGGTTTCAGGTTTTGTAAATATGGCACTTCCATATTTGCTGTGAGGTATTTCAGCAATAAGTCACATGCCATGAATTCGGGGTCATACCTGGTTAATATCTCTGTGGGATTCTTGGATGCACGCAATGTCAATTGTTTGCTCTCTACAAACTCGGTTCAGCAACTCTTTCTTTACAAGATGATATGCCTTCAGTGTTAAGACATGATTGCCACGAACCTGCTACTCAGGCGTAGCAGGGGGAGAGGTGATACTCCCATGTGGCGTGTCCCAGGTGGCGGATAGGGGGGTCCTAACCGGCTTGCCGGCGGACTTGAGGGAAATAAAATACCTCTCGCGGACCAAACACGCTACCCCCTGCGGGTATGGGACGCACATGTAGAATACACCCGCGGTATTCCCTGCCTGTCGTGAGAGGCGACTACAAGGGGCGACCAAGGGATGATTGAATTAGAACCATGAAACTACTCTTGATTCATACCATCATGCAGGGAACACCATGGGTTGCATGTACTTGCGAGTAGTATCACTAAATTGGTACGAAACAGCCTGGCCTGGTGGTTTCCAGTACCCGTGCGTCATACCCATGTGAGCAACACCGCGGGTCTGGGCGTAGCCTGTGAGTTGTACCGCTATATGAGCGGCACCTTGGGTCAGCGTTGCCTGTGATTGGTACCCACTATGTGAGGAACACCACGGGAATACCGGTGCCCGTGACTAGTACACCTAGGCGAGGAACCTTACCAGTTTGCGTTGGCTATGAGTGGCGCCATTGTGTGAGAAACACCATAGGTCTGCGTTCCCTGTATGAATTGCAATTCTTGTGAGTAGTACCATCTTGTGTGGACCACCGTGAGTCTTCGCTACTTTTGATCAGAACCCCAAAATGACAAATACCATGGTTCTACTTTACTCGCGACATGTACCATTCTGTGGGGCCTTAGACGTGAATTTAGCACCCCTTCAGACATCAAGCATCATTGTGCTTTATAAATGGTCCCTTGGTCAGTAATACTCTAATTAACTACCTTCTTTTTGAGTGAGTCTGATCCACTGTTTTTTGTAGGGTTCATGTCCATACATTCATTCTTCATGACATTTTTTATTTTAGACAGTGGATGAATTTGAATTTTTTGTTATTTCATTTTGTACCATTAGGGGCCGATGACCTCGATGTTAGGCCCCTTTAAACAACAAGCATCATCAAGACATGATTGTAAATTTGGGTCCTGAAAAGGACTTACTTTGATACTTCCTTGCTGCCATGTTAAATTCTAGGTGGTCACCTGAATGAAATATTTTACAAAAGATGCTTGTAGTGTGAGAGAATCAGCCGTCTAGGAAATGTCTTAGTCCGTTGCCCAGGGGAGGCTTCTCTCTTGTTCCCCATTGTCATAAAGCAGGAGGAATAGATGAAATTAGACCTGAAATGGTGAAGTATAGTGGGAACACAGGGATTAAATGGCTTCATAGAATAGTAAGATCAGCATGGAATGTTGGTAAGGTACCTTCAGATTGGACAAAAGCAGTAATTGTACCTATCTGTAAGCAAGGGAGCAGGAAGGATTGCAACAACTATCAAGGTATCTCATTGATTTGTATACCAGGCAAAGTATTCACTGGCATCTTGAAAGAGAGGGTGCAATCAGTAGTAGAAAGGAAGTTGGATGGAAACCAGTGTGATTTCAGACCACAGAGGGGCTGTCAGGATCAGGTAATTGAAAAATGCTACGAGAGGAATAGGCAGTTGTGTTTATGTTTCGTAGATCTAGAGAAAGTCTATGACAGGGTACCGAGGGAAAGGATGTTCGCCATACTGGGGGACTATGGAATTAAAGGTAGATTATTAAAATCAATCAAAGGCATTTTTGTTGACAATTGGACTTCAGTGAGAATTGATGGTAGAATGAGTTCTTGGCTCAGGATACTCAGAGGGGTTAGACAAGGCTGTAATCTTTCACCTTTGCTGTTCGTAGTTTACATGGATCATCTGATGAAAGGTACAAAATGGCAGGGAGGGATTCAGTTAGGTAGAAATGTGGTAAACAGTCTGGCCTATGCTGACGACTTGGTCTTAATGGCAGATTGTGCAGGAAGCCTGCAGTCTAATATCATGGAACTTGAAAATAGGTGCAATGAGTATGGTATGAAAATTAGCCTCTCGAAGACTAAGTTGATGTCAGTTGGTAAGAAAGTCAACAGATTTGAATGTTAAATTGGTGATACAAAGCTAGAACAGGTCAATAATTCCAAGTATTTCGGTCGTGTGTTCTCCCAGGATGGTAATATAGTGAGATTGAATCAAAGCTAATGCAGTGAGCTTGCAGATGAGTAAGTTAGAAGTAACAGGCATGAAGGTAGCAAGAATGATTGCTGTACAAACAGGTGGGAACAATGGTAGGAGGGTACTCAGAATGCGGGGATAAAGGCTAATTTAGGAATGAACTTGATGGATGAAGCTGTACGCATAAACCGACTTCGGTGTTGGGGTCATGTGAGGCGAATGGAAGAGGATAGGTTACCTAGGAGAATAATGGACTCTGTTATGGAGGGTAAGAGAAGTAGAGGTAGACCAAGATGACGATGGTTAGACTCAGTTTCTAACGATTTAAAGATAAGAAGCATAGAACTAAATGAGCCACAGCACTAGTGGCAAATAGGGGATTGTGGCGACGTTTGGTAAATTCACGGAGGCTTGCAGACTGGACGCTGAAAGGCATAATAGTCTTTATTGATAATGTATGTATATTAAAATAACTTTGTTATCGTTAAAATAGTGTTGTAAAACTGCATGCACAATTCGTTAATCAAAGTTTGTCTTAAAGTGTTATATGACACTTGTGACTATAGTTTTTGTAAAGTTCCTTTAAAATAGCAGCGTTATATTCGTGTACCTGTGAGGGTGGATGAGCTTAGATATGATAACATAGAAGATTAGTTTAACACACTTATTTACTGTGGGCCGATTGCAGAAATGGTGACTAGTTTTAAGCCTTTGACACCGTCTAAGTTACGTATGATGTTCCATTGCATAAACAATGTTCAGCTGATGTTTAGGTAGATGACAACGAGCTAGAATAACATAGAGAGACGGAAGCGCTGCCAGGGTGAACCTAATAGAACGAACGTCCGCCATGTTTCCTGTGGTCACACAAGCAAGGGGACATGGCCTTTAAATGACGAAAAGTGTAGAAAATGCGCATTTTAGAATCGCTGGGGGAGAATTAAAGACCGTTGCCGAAAGCTTGAAGCATGAAAGCGAACATCGCCACTTCATCATATTGCGGCACGTGCCAACATCACGATCAGTTGATTGTAGGGTAGTTCGAAATCATCGCACAGTGACATACGAATAGGCCTCGAAATCGGAACAAGAGCTTTACCCTGGTTGGCTGTTGTGGTTAAGCCTAAATTAGAATAAAAACAATGGACATAAATATTTATGACAGGAAACCTTAAAATCATAGGAACCTACAATAGGTTACAACCTCATTCTGTTCATATTTTTAAAATTATTGCATCCTCATGAGTACTGAGTTCCTTTCTTAATCTGTTTACCCTCCCGGGTTGGTTTTTCCCACGGACTCAGCGACGGATCCCACCTCTACCACCTCAAGGACAGTGTTCTGGAGCGTGAGACATTGGGTCGGGGGATACAACTGTGAGGGAGGGCTGCACCTGCTATGCTGAACAGGGGCCTTGTGGGGGGGGGGGGGGGAGAAGGAAGCGGCTGTTGCCTTAAGTTAGTTACCATCCCGGCATTTGCCTGGAGGAGATGTGGGGAAACCATGGAAAATCACTTCGAGGATGGCTGAGGTGGGAGTCAAACCCACTTCTACTCAGTTGACCTCCCCAGGCTGATAGAATTCCGTTACAGCCCTCGTGCCCCTTTTCAAATTTCGTGGCGGAGCTGGGAATCGAACCCGGGTTTCCAGGGGTGGCAGCTGCTCACGCTAACCAGTGCACCACAGAGGCGGCCCATGAATACTTTACCACAATAATCGTTTAGTGTAATAATTTATTATAATATAGGGGGATATCATGTTTCTCCCATTACCATATCATACTGCGATTACTAGCTGAAAGGTAAGCTTGAATGTTGTCCATTATGAAGTGTGGCATAGTTTTAAAGACCAAGGCAACAGACATCTACAATAAAGGCTGTATACATTTCCAAAATAGCAGTAAAATGCTGTATTTATCATACTTGGTGTACGTTTGAACGAAATAAGTGATTTTTTGTGGTTACGTTTTCTTGGTGGTGGGCGCTCCATTTCCTTTATTTGTAAATGTGAATGAAAATTAAATAGGGCTGGAAATGTACAGAGCATAAGCAACTGAGTTGAGTGGGATACCATTATCTCTTTTCGCCCTCACAACGCATTGTTCGGTTAATTCCTTGTTCTTTAAATGAAATCTGAAACAAAATTCAACAAATAATTACCGTGGCTATCCGTACTTTCGCTAAGTAAACAATAAAATGGATTTAATCACAAACAGAAATTACAAAAAGGAATCTCGGCTATAATTCAGTAATACTTACTTAAAGTACGATATATCCTGGGTTTTATTACACCGATTAGTACAGCCATACGCTGAGCTTACGGTTAGCATTCTTGAAAGCGAGAATCTATGTTTTCACTTCTTAAAACTTAGGGAATTAAATTGGCATGCACGATCTCCCTGCCACCTCAACATATGCTCTCGCGCCAATTCACTTTGTTTTGACAACCGTTAACATGGCTGCCCCTTATCAACTTGCTTCAAGCAGGGAGCGCTGATGTCAGGTATACAGCCCCTCTATGTTATTCTAGCTCGTTGGTAGATGAGCATTTAAAGTTTCATTATTGGCTTGAAAATGGAAATAGAAGTATTGTCGCAACCAATTAAATTCCTCATTGCGCATGTCAAACGTTAGTCAGCTGTCTTCCTACACATTCAGATATGGCTAAGCATCAACATGACTTGCTGACAGATAAAAATATCACTTTCGGTGGAAACAAAATCTCATAATATTATAGACACTAAAACGACACTCCACCATACGAGAAAGTGTACCTTTGATTATAGTGCTGTTACGGTGAGAAATAGCTTTGGAAAAGAGAAGATGTAACTATAGTAATGTGTAACCGAATCAGTTGTATGCACCATATAGAGTGGCGTGCATTCTGGAGATCATGGGTTCGAAACACATCATCGGCAACCCTGAATATGGTTTTCTGTAGTTTCCCCATTTATACAGCGGGCAAATACTGGGGCTGTTATTATGGCCACAGCTCTTCCTTGCCTTTTCCTATCTCACAGTTGCCGAAAACTTACCCGAATTAGCGCGACGATTAATCAAGAGAAGAAAACCACACAACCTACTTTGTAGTGTCACTATTGTGTGTACTTACTTTGCAGTAAATATAACTGAATCCCTCCCAGTTGATGTATGTGACAGCCCTCTGACGATCGGGTCTAGTTATTCTGATATATATGTAGTCAAAATGACCTATAATACCGGGAGATCCTGACTCGGTCCAGTAGTATTTGAAGGTGCTCAAATACGCCAGCCTCGTGTCATTAGATTTACTGGCACATAAAAGAACTCCTGCGGGACTAAATTCTGGCACCTCGATGTCTCCAAAGCTGTAAAAGTAGTTAGTGGGATGTAAAGCCAATAACATTATTATTATTATTATTATTATTATTATTATTATTATTATTATTATTATTATTATTATTATTAATTCCAGGGAAATTATTCCAAATGTAATAATAATAATAAAATATATCAGTTGCCAAGAATTGTATTCAAATTGACAGTTACCGGACTGTCCCTTATGTCATATGTTTCATGGTACATAACCTCTAAACAGTGTTCTCGGCAGTGTTTAAACACGGCCGGTTGAACGCTGGTTTTAGACAATGTCTAAGTGATAACTAACGTCTTTGCAATGTGGCAGCCATACTTAGACATTTTTAAACTGTAAACATTGTCTAAATACCATTTCTGCAGTCGGCCCTGTAAATCCAAATAAGTTAAAACACACATTTGTATTGACAATTAAATTTTTTTTAATGTGTAAAAGTGCCATTGTTGAAACCAGTTGAATAGACAATTAATAAATACGTTGTGATGACTGTAGGAAATAGAGTATGTCCAGCGGACACTTTTGATGGGGTGCATGCGGACAGTTTAAGACCTGGGGGAACATCCTTCATTATGGAGTTAAAATGGAACAACCGGTGTGTTGATATTACGTAGTTGTAGGACAATATGGCCATAGTTATGTGGAACGTTAAATGTGTAGAGGGGTTGATAGTCTGTGGAGAAAGAAGAGTAGATAATGTGAATTGTGTAGTAGTACCTTTTAAGGCGTTGATTGGTGGAACGTCCTTTGAGTAATTCCTATTATATAAGAATACAAACATTTCGATACACTTCACAAAGTTTTTGCTTCATAGCCATTAAGTGCGTTATATTTTGATTTAAGGTTCGCTATTTTTCTGTGGGTAGATAACAGGTGAATGTTTAACTTTTCCAGTATCCGATTGCCGATTTCTGATACTCTGGCTCTAACAGTGGCACAGAAGAATGACTGTATGCAGTCAATGTGACTAATACTAGTAGGTAAAGAGGTAGTCCAAAAGGGAGGCGCAAATTCATTATTGGTAGAATGCAAGGTACATAGATTACATGTTACAAATTTCATATTTGGTCCGTATTGAAATGTACATCAATTTAAGAATTACCAGAATTTATTAGGATCAACCTATTCAATACAATAGAATTTACAAAGTTAGGACTTACATCCTATAAACTAAAATTTGAAGGGACATGTTTGCGAAAAAAAAAAAAATTGAAGTTGGTATGATATTACACTAGTAATTTAAAAATGATTTTGTAAATTAGACTAACTAGGCCTTAATCACATAATAACAAGAAGGTCTATGGCTAAAGTTGCCGTATCAAAGTTCGAGTGAAATTCGGCTGGAAGCAACTTGATTTACATGTTGAAGAGAAGGTTAATGGAACTTAGTAGCTGCTTGAGATGACATTGAAACTTCTTGTTGAAACTGTAATCTACATAGCGCCATACTACAGTTAAATATCACGACTTTTCAACAAGAAGTTTCAATGTCATCTCGAGCAGCTACTAAGTTCCATTAACCTTCTCTTCAACATGTAAATCAAGTTGCTTCCAGCCGAATTTCACTCGAACTTTGATACGGCAACTTTAGCCATAGACCTTCTTGTTATTATGTGATTAAGGCCTAGTTTGTCTAATTTACAAAATCATTTTTAAATTACTAGTGTAATATCATACCAACTTCAATTTTTTTTTTTTTTTGCAAACATTTTAAATGAAGTTTTAATTGTAAATTATTATTTAAGAACTCATAACAATTTCGCACATTGTATAATTTCACTCTAATCTTATATTCTCATTTTATATTTTTTATTATGACAATTAGGATCCTGATTTTTATCTTTGAGTACGAGTGTAAAAAGGCTGATGATGCCCTTTTAAAGGGCGAAACATGTCCCTTCAAATTTTAGTTTAATAGGATGTAAGTCCTAACTTTGTAAATTCTATTGTATTGAATAGGTTGATCCTAATAAATTTTGGTAATTCTTAAATTGAGGTACATAGATGTCGGAAAATCTGTACAGCAAACCGAGGAGTGACTTCGTATGTGAGGAGATCTTTTGTATATGGAGGACAAATATCAATTTACCATCGAAGAAGAGTCCTAAGTCATTTTGTTCTGTTAAAGTTGGGAATGACTTACTGAGGAGGGAGTACTCACCAGGAATGGGGGATTTATAAAATGTGATCGAGATAGAGGTGCACTTGGCAGGCTGAGGTGTAAGACTTCCTATAGAGCACCATTCAGAGAGAGAATTAAGCACATTCTGTAAGGAGGTTACGTATGTTATGGAATTGATTTGTTTGAATATTTTACAATCATCTGCAAAGAGTAGAATTTCATAAGAGTAGGACGAACTAGTATCAGTAAGATCATTACTAATAGGACAAAAAGAAGGGGACCACCCTGTAGGAAACCAAACTATAACATAACAGATGTTGAACTGAATCCATCAGGAACCACATGCTGAATTCTGGTACTGAGGAAGCTCGTATGGAGAGTTAGGAAGCAACTATGGACGTGATGTTAAATTGTTTTGAAAGTTTATAGGAAAGAAGTGTGTGGAAAAGCCTTGACATTAAGAACAGACGTTGCATGATGGAGAAGAGGTGCCTGATTAGTTAGGAAGTAGCTGTCAGAAAAAAAAAAAAACTATGCCGGTGGGGCGATGTACAGTACAAGGAGTGGGGAGTGGTGAAAGAAAGGTGATGCTGGTGGATAATCATTTCACAGATGAGCAACAGGCTGGGTAATATAGAATTTGGGCAGTAGTTTCTGACATCAGATCTCTTTCCACTTTTAAGCACAGGAGTGGTGTTAGCGCTTTTCCGGGGGTTGGGAAAATAGCCAGCTAAGAAGTAACCGGTAAAGAAAACAGTAAGAGGGTGGGCAAGAGTCATAGAGGTATTCTTGAGGAAGACAAATCTGAGGCCGTCTGGACCAGTAGGTTTAGTTTCTGGCAGGGAGGAAAGTAAAGAATAGACTTCTAATTCAGAAGTGGAAAGATTACTTCAACTGTGAGAGGGAACAGATTCAATATTTGGAAATTTTGAGAACTGAACAGGTGTGTCAAACGTAAGACACAAAGCATTCATTAAAATTATCCGGTCTATTACCACTGGCTAAATTATCATTCCAAGTCACTGTATCTGGCACACGCTTAGTATTTTTCCTGATGTTTATCAGCGACCAGAATCTCTTGCTCTTCACTTCTCACTTCACCAGGCTGAGTGGCCCAGATGGTTGAGGTGCTGGCCTTCTGACCCCAACTTGGCAGGTTCGATCCTGGCTCAGTCCGGCGGTATTTGAAGATGCTCAAATATGTCAGCTTCATGTCAGTGAATTTACAGGCATGTAAGAGAACTCCTACGGGACAAAATTTCAGCACGTCAGTGTCTCCGAAAACCGTCAAAACGTAGTTAGTGGGACGTAAAAACCAGTAACATTATTACTTCTTGCTTCTGTCTGGCCCCGCGTTGTAGGAGGCAACGCGTCCGCCTGTCACCCGGCGCCCCCGGGTTCGATTCCTGGCCGGGTCAGGGTTTTTTAATTGTAAATGATTAATAAACCTGACCTGGGGACTGGGTGTTTGTATCGTCCTTAACGTTCCTTTCCTCACATTCAACACTTTACGCTTCATCTTCTTGCTTCTAGGCAGGCACAGTTTTTGTAGTCCTGGTACTCCCGTCTAAGATCCTGTTTATGGTGTTTGTGAAGGTCAGAAAAGCTTTTATAGCTGTCGTCAGAAGTCTACTTTTTCCAGTCTTTCAAGGCTTTTGTTTTTATTATTATTTATTTTACGCCCACATTGGAGCACTGAAATCAAACTATATACAGTCAAGTCTTATGAATATTGGTTACAAATTTGTTTGATGTTTCTTGTTTTGTTCCCAGAAATGTTTCATTCTTTCTGATCTGGCTCCCCATTCTTCATCAGTTATGTTGTACTGTTTGTGTGTATAGGTCTTCAGTTTAAGTCTCACGTCGTTATTTCTCAGGATCCTCTTCTCTTCTCTTCTCTTCTCTTCTCTTCTCTTCTCTTCTCTTCTCTTCTCTTCTCTTCTCTTCTCTTCTCTTCTCTTCTCTTCTCTTCTCTTCTCTTCTCTGTTTTCAATTTGTTGAATTGTCAAGTCTAATTCATTTAAATCTTCTTGGACTTCTTTGAACCAGTGATTTTTAGTTTTACTTTTCCAAAAGTAGTTGAATAAATGTTTGAGTATCCTAGTCTCTGGTAGTCGTAATATGTGACAGAAAAAAGCAACTCTTCTTTTCCGCATTGTATCTATTATAGACTCAGTCTCCTGGTATACAACTTCATTGGATAGTAATCGCTATTGTCCATCTACTTGGTGTTTTTTGTTTAGATTTGTTCTAATGATTCGTCTATCTATTTTCTGTAATTTATCTGTAGTTGATTTCGTATTCAAATTGAATAAGGTTTCACTAGCATAGGTTGCTTCAGGCTTAATAACGGAGTTGTAGTGTTTGAATTTTGCATTTATTGAGAGAGATTTCTTCTTGTAGGTTGGCCAAGTAATGTGTTATGCTTGATTTAATTTGGTAATTCTATTTTCAACTGATATTTTCTCTTTTAAGTTCCAAGTTATAATCTCTCCAAGATATTTAAATTTATTAACAACCTTAATTTGTTTGTTATTAGTTAGTATGATAGGTGATGTTTCCACTTTGAAGGATGGCATAATTTCCGTCTTTTCAAAGGAGATTTGTAATCCAATTTTTGCTGCTATTTGTTCTAATTCTTCAATTTGGAGTTTAGCCTCTTCCACACTACTTGCAAGTAGCGTAAGGTCATCTGCAAATGCTAGACAATTGAGTTTGATATTTTTGCCATCTTGTGAACGCAAAAAGAACTATGTCAAATTTAACAAAATGTGTGTCAGCACTGGCACTTCTCGCAACATTTTTGTTGGTACTCAGAGGGCTAAGGAAAATAGCATTACACAGTATTTTTTGTTCCTTGGAATTAGAATTCAATTTCTTATATACCGAGCGAATTGGCTATGCGGTTAGGGTCGCATAGCTTTGAGCTTGCATTCAGGAGATGAGGTATGTTCGAATTTCACCGTCTACAGCTCTGAAGATTTTTTTACCGTGGTTTCCCATTTTCACACCAGCTTTACTTTAATTGTGGCCACAGCTGCTGCCTTCTCAATCCTAGCCTTTTCCCATCCTTCCATTGCTAAAATCCTTCAATGTGTTAAACCACTAGCAGATTTCAGTATACCATTTACACTACTTGTACAGTAAATGACATATTTGTTGGAGCTGATTGTCCCTTTAAACAATAATTGCCACCACCATCACAGTATTCATGTTGAAAGCAAATTAAAGAGACTCTAGCTTCTCTTTGGACTTTCTTTACAGGAAGCACTGAAGCGCCCCATGAAACAGAAGAGGAAACTCCGTATCTTCATCTCCAACACATTCTATCCAGCAAAGGAGCCTGCAGAGGGCGAAGAAGGTAGTGTGGCATCTTGGGAACTGAGAGTTGAAGGAAGGCTACTTGAAGACAGCAAAAATGATCCCAACAAGGTTTGTGAAAACTTGTTGATGATGGCACAATTCACTTTTTTCTTTTTCTATTTTTGTTTAGGGTTTAATGTTGTACCAACTAAGGTGAGCCTTTTAGCATCCATGTTGTGATGGGTTAGTAATGTGAAATAATTCAATAGTTTTAAACATAATGATAATAATAATAATAATAATAATAATAATATTAATAATTTTGTGTGGCTATTTCTAGCCGAGTGCAGCCCTTGTAAGGCAGACCCTCCAGTGAGGGTGGGCGGTATCTGCCATGTGTAGGTAACTGCGTGTTATTGTGGTGGAGGATAGTTTTATGTGTGGTATATGAGTTGCAGGGATGTTGGGAACAGTACAAACACCCAGCCCCTGGGCCATTGGAATTAACCAATGAACGTTAAAATCCCCGACATGGCTGGGAATCGAACCCGGAACCCTCTGAACCGAAGGCCAGTACGTTGACCATTCAGCCAACGAGTCGGACAGTTTTAAACATGAACAGAAACAAACGTGACCATTTATTGTTTCAAAGAAAGTTTATATACAAGAATAGGTTACTCTGGCTTATTCTTAGTATATCCCAGTCCAAGGATCAAATAGTTCAGTTCCTTACATCCTCCCCACCCTGTTCGACCTTTAGTGGGATGACCAGCTGGTTGGGCCATGACATGTCATGGAAAACGCATATCACGAACATCACCCAGAAAACATTCTCTGCATTGCACATGCTGCGCGGGTATAAATACTTATTTCCTGAAAAACTCAAAAAATGCTGGTAGAAAGTCTGGTTTTCCCTCATTTCGACTATTGTGACGCGATTTATAGAGACGCTCGAGGCAACTTATTGAGCAGATTACAACGTGGTCAAAATGCTTGTGTAACCTACGGTACTATGACCACGTAACTCCTTCATATAACCATCTATCTTGGCCCCGACTAGAAATCCGTCGCACTGTGCATTCCCTATGCCATCTCCATAAAATCCTTCATTCTTCACAACCATTTTACCTTACTTCATATTTCAAATACTTATCCTCTTATCACAGTCTTAACACCAGATCCACTAATAATTCCATCCTTGCTTTACCTACCCATAGAACTGCCATCTATGATAAATCATTCACAGTAATTGCCTGCCGTGAGTGGAACCTCCTTCCCGAAAACATCAGGGGTTTAAGCGCTATCGCACTTTCAAGGAAGCACTTTGGAGACATTTTATGCACCAGTAAGGATCATCTGTAAACTTGATGCTGCTACTTACAACCATTCTATTGTTATGGATGTCCTGGTAGAGAGTCTAAAATTCTTATCCGATTTGTCTTTAAAATCAAATTTTATGTACTGCCCTTTTTTTTTTTTTTACATGTAGGATATTAGTTTTAAGAATTCATCCCTTTTTATATCTGATTTATTTCATCTTAATTTAATCTTAATTTATTTCATCTTAATGTAATCTCACCATTCTTGTATTATTATTTAATTTGTATTAGATCTAGTTATTGTAAGTAATACAATTCAATATATGTATATTTCGGTTCCTGGTTAGATGGAAGAGAAGGCCTGAAGGCCTTAATCTTGCCAGGTAAAATAAAACATTACTAAAGTAAACTAAATCGAATACCATCAGTTGTGTGAAGTATTGCAGTCGTTACTTCACCATCTTGTCCCAGGCGCAATTCTGCCCCACCTGTGACGAGGGTGTGCATCTTCTTGGAGAAGCATTAAATATCCTACCCGCAGCTGCACTCCTGTCCGAGTAGCTTGTCCGTAGCTCAAGCAGATATTCTTCATCAATCTTTTCAGGAAGTCTTGAGTAGCTTGTTGTTGCAGTTTGTATTCCTGCTTCAAGTTTGTACCGGAATGCTAGTCTACTGTCACCGAAGCTGAAAGTGAGAAGATGTCAAGGTGGCTGAGTCATCTTGTAGCAGTGGGTGTAAAGTTATGGCAGCTTGTGCACTAGTCAGAATTGTGTTCAGAGTTTCATGACACAATTGTTTGCATCTCAAGACCTTTGTGATGCAGAGCTTTACTGTGCCAACCATATGTTCCCATCATCCTCGCCACCAAGCTGCGCATGGAGGGATTAACTTCCAGCAAGTGTTGTTTACAATGAAATATTGCAATGTTTTTCTGTCATTGAAGATGGCACAAACTTCGCGGAGTTATTTATTGGCAGCGTGGAAGGTGGTTGTGTTGTCAGAGTAGACAGTATGAGGTACACCTCTGTGATTGACAAACCTCTGAAATTTATTAACTTAACCATTATGGTTTGATTTTGTATTGGTCTGTATTGACTACAATCTCTACTCCAATAAATTCACTGTTATATTTGAAATCAGTCTTGTCAATACTTAGTTACTTAATTAATTATTTGTTATCATGTAATACACCATACAAACCACTGAGGAAGAGGACACTAAGGTCCTTGAAACATGTATGATTTGAGTACAGTGGGCCAGAAAAATCGGACACTGAAAACGGAAGTGAATGTCGAACTCGTTCTGGGGTTAGTGCTGCTTTTGGAGCCTGTATGTAGGAGTTTCTAGTGAGCTCTCAGAGTAGGCATGAATGGAAATTTTTTTTGATTTGACTTGCCTGAATGATCCCAAACTCTGTCCAGAGTTCTGACAGCACAATCTGCCATCCCAAGTGATGTAACTTAATGTGGGTCTGAAGGATTAGTAAGCGTGTGAGGTGATGATTGCCATCAAGAATAAGTTAGTGTCTTTCATTGAAGGATGCATCTATGAACTGAAGTGGACCTCCTAAGCAAATTAGTTTGTCTTGAAAGAAAAGTTGTGATCTTGGACAATTTTGTAAGTGTTGGATCTTTTGGTTAAGGCCTCATACACTTCTGAGAGGCTTTCTTGCTGTGAAATTGAGAGATCAGTGTAGTGCGACTAGTGTTCATTTCAGAAGCTGTTAATTCTCCACATCTTCAGTTTTCTTTATGGAGGTTGTTGAGATAACGAAGAATCCAGTCCATCATGTGCAGAAGTTTGGTATAGGAGTTGAAATTGGAGACCTGTAAGACTTGAGTTTTCCATGATGGCTACAAGTACTTGATGAAGCTTTTAGCTTCCGGTCGTGGCAGATAATCAGATGTGACGTTGTGAGGCCAACATTCTTGTGTATCTTGAATCCAGGTCCTGAGCCTAGGCAGTGAATTAATGCAGAATACAAGGCTGGACATGGAGGTTAGCAAGAGGGTGGAACGGGGCAATGCCTTCCACCAAAGTGTAAGAAACCTTGTCTGGAATAAAGAAGTGTAAAGAGATAATGTACAAAATGTATTGTGCATCCATATTGACCTGTGCAGCTGAGACCTAGATATTGATAAGTAGGGAGGGGAGTAGAATTCAAAGCAGTGAAATTAAGTAAATAAGAAGTGTGATAGGAAAGACAAAGAGAAACAGACTGAGAAACGAAGATGTGAGAAAGGAGGTTGGAATGAAAAACCTAAATGAGAAAAGTAATAGGAGAAAATGAGAATGGTTTGGACATGTAAAGATGGAGGAAAGAATAACATACAGATGGAAATGAAGTTGGACGAAAAGAGAGCGAAAGGGAGACCTAGAACAATTTACATCGATTCAATAAAGATGAGTGCAAGAAGAAGAAACCTGGTCTGGGACAAAATGATGGAAGAGGAAGTTGGAGAACTGCCATAAATGCCCCGACCCAGCAGGAGCTGGATAAGGGGAAAGGAGAGGGAGGATGATGATGAAGATGAAAGTAAGCTTCCATTACCTTCCATTACTCCACCATTGATAAGATAACTAAATGTTAAAATTTTAATTTTTACGTTTACAACTTCTACTTGTTCTTGAAGAATGTAGTTTAGCATTTTATTGTATTACGTTTCCTGGTGGCATGGGTTTTTCGCAAAATATTTAGAGACCATTCTTCAGTCTTCTTGTGTGTGTGGAAGGAATCATGGAAATCCTGAAGAATCTTGGAATTCGTAGTGCTTAGAGACTGATCTTGATTCAGTGTCTTTGATGTCCATGCAATCCAGATTCCAAAAATGGCAAACTTGATTGTCAGGAATGGGAGTGTCATCAAACAGTTCAACGTTATGGACACTGATGTTATAAGTAACTCCAGATCAGTTACCGTTAAGGATCCATCTAAAAATGGAAGGAAGTAGGACAAGAGATGGAGAGAGATGGATAGTGAGTGTGTCTTGAACTAGCGTCCAACAAAATTACTGACTTTGTCATTACTGATTTGTCTTATTTTCTTGACACGGCATAAGCCCAAAAGCCTATACAGTATCATGTCTAAAAATAGTGATTGTTTGTTTGTCCGACCCTTGTCCCGTTTCTCCACGGGGTCACATATGAGGTGAGATGAATCTGTTGTGGCGGGTTTTTATGACCGGATGCCCTTCCCGACTTCAACCTCATCAGAGGAGTCGGTGAGATGAAATGAATGATGTGATATAGGATAGTAGGAAGGGAGAGGGTGAAACCCGGTGCCGGCACATAGCCTACTCCTGTCGAATAGCACCAAGGGTTCTGCTCAAAGCTTAACGTCTCCATCCGACCGACGAATCACCATCAACAGCGTCATATGCCCTCACTCCATATGAGCACTGCGGAGAGGTTTGGAATTTAATCCAGGCTTTTGGCATGCAATCTAGCGATTTTTTTTTTTACCAATGGGACTCGAACCGGCTAACCATGGTGTCAGACGGTTGAGACTTCAATGGCTTAACGATCATGGCCTCCAGGCGGGCTAAAAATAAAGATTAATACTTCTATAGGTAAGTCTTGTGAGTCATCTCGAGGGTCTGCCAATGGTATTTTATGAGTGTATGCAAATGGAGTGATATCATGGGGGCTTGTAAGATGTACGGATTGTGTATTGTCACTCCTAAGCGCAGTAGGGAATACCACTGTCTTGTTAAAAAATCCCTGAAATTGGAAGCTTACCTGTTAACGTTTCTGTTCTGTAGGCTGGCTTGGTTCAAGGGCAGTGGCAGTAACTTCAAGTTCAGCAACAGTATTGAGTTCCTCCACTAGGTGACGAGAGATGAAACTAGACTGGCTGCTGGCATTTAGAAGGCAGAGTGTCACTTTACTGAAGCCTGTACGTCCTATTACTCGAACACGGACTGTCTGCAAGTGTGTAAAATCAGTTGTTTTGAGTGACAACCAGGTTGACTGCTGTCAAAGTTACTTCAGCATTGCAGATAGAATAATGGTTGATTTCTTGCATTTTTTGAACATTGGGCTTTTCCTCGTTTGTTGCGTGCCTTTTATTGAATGACCATGATTCAGACACTGGAAACATTGCTAGGACTATTTAAGCTTTTCGGTGCTTGTCTTCATGTTGGTAAATTTCGTGCAGTCTTGTACCCAATGTCCTTGATTCTCATAGAATAGCTCCACAGGTCCATTTGTCTCCCTACATGTAGATGATTTCGTGTTAACATGGAATGAGGCAGTTTTTGGGAGATGTGCACCTAATAGAGATGAGTCCTTGTCTTTTTCATAGTAGTTCCTTCAACTTCATCATTCAGAAATTCTATCAGCGTAGTGATATTGTCTCCCACAATATGTTCTTTCTTTGTGAAGATGATCTTCAGCAAATGTCTTCAGAGAATGTCTACAGAATTTTCTGAGTAAGGATACAACCATAGCTGTCAGTATCATCCCCTTGGGCTTTAAGAACTTGTACTCGCCAGTTATATTTTACTTACATCTCGTTTTAAAATTTCGTATTTACAAACCAAAGGGGGTGGAGATTTTCAAGAAAGCCTAAATGTGCTTGAATGATGCACTTATGGCGATCCCATTAACTAATTGTTTGGCTTCACCTTCAAGGTAAACCCCTCAAAAATACATTCATATTAATGACTTATACTGCAAGCTTCAGGTCAACAGATGATTCAAACTGTCCCCAAAATTGCGACCAAGTTTCACTGTCACTGGAAAAGGTTTCCAGTTTTATAGTAGGCAGCTTAATAGAATGTGCGATAGCTGTTGGTACTAGATTCTAGTTTTTGTCTGTTTGTAATGTGGTGTGATGTATGTGTCAATGTACTCTTCACATGTTGCGATGTTTGTGTTGAACTTGTCGTCTGATAAAAGATCGTGAATGGCTGGAGTCTTCCCTGATAATACCGATGATCACTTAATGGTGTTTTGTTGTCAAGAGTGTTAATTGCTGTTGTGACATTTGCTCTGTTTCTGGTGCGTTAGCATTTGGGATCCAATATCGGCAAGTTAAGTCATAAAATAATGTATATATACGTAAATATTATGTTCTCTCTCTTTTTTTTTTTCACACATCCATAATTTTTCTAGATTACTATGTAAAGGACTATTACAAAATGTGTTATTTGTACTTACATAGTTACCCTTTGCTTCACTGGCATTGTCCTGTTGTGTCATGTTCTATGTTGTTATAATAACAAAGCGATCTGTGTACCAAACTTGGAAGTGTAAATAATCTTCACGTCTTCTGGAACATTAAAATTAACATTACACAGAATAAGCTGAAGTGTTCTTTCCAGCATTTCAAGATATCCTGACTGTCAGTAAGGACGGCAGTATTCTTAGTGGCTTTCAGGGTACCTGATGAGGGGCGAACAGGACCATATAGCTCCTTTATCGCAGCGTAAAAGTTCTGTAGAACTCTGGCATCTGACAGGCTTTTGAGTTCCTTGGCCTTTTGTTGCTTACAATTATTTTTGATTTCCCTTATTTCAGTCTGGCATGTTTGAGCTCTTGAAAGCATGTTCTCTTCTCCATGGAAGATAGTTCTGAATCTCCTCTCAATTATTCTTGTCGTACTGGTCCGTACTCTTCCTTACATCATAACCAATAACCTTCTTTGCTGTCTCTTTAATGGTGTTTTTAATTGTGGTCCGCTGAATTTCAGCATCTTTTGTATTGACCAGATTTTTATTTAGCTGATCTGAAAGAGCATCTTGGAATACAGTACTCACAGCTGTATTCTGAAGTTTGGATATGTGGAATTTCCTCCTAGAAGGGTTTGAGAAGTAAGATTGTGATTTACAAAGTATAAAGATCCTTAGCCAGGTACCTAGAAGTCTTTGGTCAGTCCAGCAGTTTCTGTATTTCGTGCAGTTCTCGTAATCCAAACATCTTTTCTATCACGCTGATGATTAATAACATAGTCAATGAAATGCCATTATTTGGAGCGTGGATGAATCCACAAGGTCGTAATGTGGTTAGGTAGGCAGAATGGCTGGGGAGCTCATGCTCACCACAGAGAATAAAAAGTAGTAGTCCATTTGCATTGCAATTTCCAACACCTCGATTATCCATGCATGACATTGCCCGATAACTGATGGTCTCTTCCCACCCTGGCATTAAAATCTCCAAGCAAATAAAAGTTTGTCTTTAGTAGTTATCTTGGCGAGAACACTATTCAGTTGGTGGTAGAACTGATTCTTGGAGCCTTCATCATCATTTAAATTTGGAGCATAAGCGGAGACAAGGATGCTAGAAGACTTCGAAGTCATGGGTCTTTCATTGACTGCAATAGGGGTGAACCGATGTTCTTTCTCCATTTTTGTATTCACTGCAAATTGAGTATCATAAATGTGTGGTTCTCTTGCATCCATTTCTTCCAAAAGATGGTGTAGCCTGAATGTGATAGCATAATTGTTGACTGTTCACAGATAGGTCTTATGGCAACGATCTGATCACTGTTTTCCAAATTGTAGGAATTTTTTGGGTTTGCCGAAATTCAAGTATATTTTCATAAAGTTTCATGATGATACTGCCTGCTGCATTTTTTCATAGTTCTGCAGTTATCAGGTCTTCCCCTGCAGCTTTGTTGCTTTTTAGAAATTGAATGACTTCCTTAATTTCCTGGGGAAAGTTGAATTGAAACTTTTCTTGAGGTGATTCGCTGTTAAGTAGTTCAGAAAAATATGTTGCAAAGAATTCACAGGTAGCATTATTCGTGTAGGCAGTTTCTCAATTGGTAAAAGAGAGTGATGGTGGGGAATATTTAGTTAATTTTTGTTTGAATGTTCTGTAGTAATTTTGGGAGCTATGTTTCTTCTGCAATTTTCAGTTTTACCTCTTTACTTTGTTTAAAAAGAAATCTTAACGATTTAGTAAGTATCTTTTTGATATTTTCAAGCTCTTGAAGAGTGGTTGGATTTTTGTTGCAAGAGCAGTTTTTCCAGGATTGGTGTCGGAGTTGTATGAATCTGTCACATTTGTCTGTCCACCAAGCATGTTTTATGTTGGTAATGTTAATTGGTGTGTGACTGTTAATTAGAGTATAAATTTTATTTCCTGGTTTAATGACATGGTGGAAAGGCATCCTGAGTATGATATAAACATCAAAACTGAATCAAGTATTGATTTATACACCATAAATACCATCCCAAACTGTGGGCACTTGGTCACAACTCGTTTGCCCAGTTTTTTTAAAAAAACCCTGTTTTTCTGATTTGAAATAATGTTCATCCATGTATCCCAATTTTGATGTGAAATAATTTTTATGTTACGAACTCTAGATTTATTTACAATGTTTTTCAGTTTTCCAGCTTTCAAAAGAAGAGTTGACATTAAGTGTCAGTAGCCAAAGTCGTGATGTTTGTTAGTTTAATTTTATTCTTACGGGGATTTGAGATTCTCTGGCTTACCTCCTTGCACACTTCTGTCATCTCCACAGAATCCAAATAGACTACGCGTGGTTTGTCAATGGAGGGTTTAGACATCCTTCCCCTCACCACATGGGGTAATTTATTTTAGAAGGAACTTTCTTAATGTTGATTCACTAGGTTGAGGTTTTGACTGAGATTTCAGTCAGATTAAACTCTTAGTTTTACTTCTGAGTGTTGTTAGATCAGCTGCCACTTACATGTGGAACTGTCCTGTGATATATGGCCACCATACACCTTTTTGTTCTTATTAAACCGAGTGCTGGATTGCCCTTTCTGCCTTCTACACTGTTCTGAAGTCCATATTCTCCATTGAAGATGCCACTTAGGATTTCACACATTACCCTGTGTTAGGGCCCTCCATATTTATGATCCCTGGAGTGAGGTCCCAGTATTGTAAAACCCCCAGGAATTGGGCTACCTGTTGGTCCACAGATCCGAAGATCATTCCTATAGGGAACCCCCTATTTGCTACCTGGGGACACGCTCCCGTTGTGATTTATTGAAAATTAATTCCACCCCCCACCCACAAAGGCTGGGATTATTTGCAAAGTTAAGGGTAGATTATTGAAAGCAATAAAAGGCATTTATGTTGACAAATGGACTGCAGTGAGAATTGATGGCAAAATGAGTTCTTGGTTTAAGGTACTTACAGGGGTTAGACAGAGATGTTTTAATCCATCACTTTTGTTCATATGGATCATCTGCTGAAATGTATAAAGTGGCTGGGAGGGATTCTTAGGTGGAAATATAGTTAGCAATTTGTCCTATGCGGACAGCTTAATGACATATTGTGCTGAAACCTGGCGTCTGATATCAGGGACCTTGAAAATTTGATGCAATGATCATGATATGAAAATTAACCTTTCCAAGACTAAAGTGGTATCAGTTGGGATGAAGCCTACGAGAATTGGATATCAAGTTGGGAATACAAAACTGGAACAGGTAGATAATTTCAAATATTTAGGATGTGTGTTCTCCGAGGATGGTAGTGTAGTGAGATTGAATCCCTGTAATAATTAAGAGGGGAATTCCTCAATGCAGTATTATTAGACCTTTATGTTTTCTTATATATATCAATGACATGTGTAAAGAAGTAGAATCAGAGATACCAGTAAGGTTTTTTGCAGATGGTGTTATTCTGTATAGAGTAACAAATAAGTTACAAGATTGTGAACAACTGCAAAATGACCTTGATAATGTTGTGAGATTTACAGTGGGCAATGGTATTATGATAAACGGAGTTAAAAGTCAGGTTGTGAGTTTCACAAATAGGAAAAGTCCTCTCAGAATTACAGCGTTGATGGGGTGAAAGTTCCTTTTGGGGATCATTGTAAGTATCTAGGTGTTAATATAAGGACAGATCTTCATTGGGGTAATCACATAAATATGATTGTAAATAAAGGGTACAGATTTCTGCACATGGTTATGAGGGTATTTAGGAGTTGTAGTAAGGATGTAAAGGAGAGGGCATAGAAGTCTCTGGTAAGACCCCAACTAGAGTAGGTTTCCAGTGTATGGGACCCTCACCAGGATTACTTGATTCAAGAACTGGAAAAAGCAGCTCGATTTGTTCTGGGTGATTTCCGACAAAAGAGTAGTGTTACAAAAATGTTGGAAAGTTTGGGCTGGGAAGACTTGGGAGAAAGGAGACCAGCTGCTCGACTAAGTGGTAGGTTGCATGTAACTATTCTCATTTTTAGACCCGTATTGAAACTTGATATAAATTGCATAAATTTTTTTTTCCAGTTATTCAATACATAATTATTTATGGTCAATAGAAATTCTTTCTGCTACAATACTACATTAACCGGGACATGTTTCGCTCGTCTACCGAGCATCCTCAGCCTTTATAACTTACCTCAAGGTTGACTCATTTCATTATTTACTTATAACTAATTTTTACTTATTTATGATCTTAATACTAAATAGTAAAATACACTAACAGAGTGACATTTATAAACACAATGAAAAGACTAACAAAATGAATGTGCTAAAATTGGAATAGACATTGGTTCTATTAACACTGATGTCCAAAACACAGTAATATCCTAACAACAAAAATATTTGGCTAAAATTCTCATAAATTTCTTCGTTTTTTTTCTTAGCTCAGTTGTTAGTGGGCTTTTTGTATTGTGCTACTTAGAGTCATAAACCCTGTTAAAACTCAATAGTATCTGAGGGATAACACTGTGATTGTAACCGAGGCAGATAAAGCCAAAACCATAGTTCTAGTAAATAAAAGTGACTACATAAAAAGACTGAAGAGTTCTTCTCAGATAAGTCTTACACTGTAGTGAATAAAGACCCAGTCCCTAGAATTCAACAACGTTTAAAAACAATCCTTAAAAATTCAACCTCTTTATTTCATGAACAAGAACAACAAAAAATGGTTAATATGAACCTGAAAATACCTAAGGCAAAGGCACTGCCCAAGATACGCAAAAATAACACACCCATTCGACCAGTTATAAACAGTAGGAACAGCCCCACTTATAAAACGTCAAAATTTATACATCAGTTTCCTAGAAAGTTTAATAATACTTCTTCAATGAAAAATTCAATAGAATTCTGCTAAAGACAAAAAAGTTTAACTTACAACCTCACCCTAGGATGAGCTTGTTTGATATTACTAATATGTATTCAAACATCCCTATTAACGAAACTGTCGAAATCATTAAATAAAACCTCCCCAAACACAGGAACTTAAGCAAGCTCGAGATAGAAGAATTTATTAAAATAGTTAAATTTGTGTTAAATAACAACTATTTCACCTTCAGTAACAAAATTTACCTAAAATTGAGTTTGACTATGGGTAACCCCAGCTCAGGTGTATTGGCGGATATTTACATGGATAACGTGGAACATAATAAAATTAAACCAAATATAAAAGGACTCTGCCTTTGCCTAAGGTATGTGGACAACACGTTGGTAATAATAGATAACTGGAAAAATAACAGTGAAAAAATCTTAGAATTTTTCAATAATATAGACCGTTGTATAAAAGTTACTAAAGAAGATGAAAAAGATAGATATTTAAACTTCCTGGATGTTAATGTAACACGCACAGATTCAAATTTGATTTTCAAATATTCAGAAAACCAACACATACTTCAGTAACAATAAGAAATGATTCACTTCACCCGAAATCCCACAAACAGGCACCCTTTTTTTAGCATGGTTTACAGAGCCTTCAGATCACCTGTTAATCTAACAAAGGAACTCAAATTCATAAAAGAACTAGCACTAGTCAATGGGTACAAAATAGAGATGGTGAATCGTATCATTAGCAAAGTAAAACTCAAATTGACCACAAATCTTACTCCGGAAAAGACTAAAAAATCAAAATACGCAACTTTAACTTGCACCAATCCTGCGATCCATCAAATCGCAAATTCATTGAAAAAACGAGACATACAAATAGCTTTCAAGACCCACAGCACCAATAAAAACGTATTTTTTAATCACAATATAGTAAACTCAAATAATAATAAATATCAAGGAAATAATGGACTGTGTTATGGAGGGTAAGAGAAGTAGAGGTAGACCTAGACGACGATGGTTAGACTCAGTTTCTCACGATTTAAAGATAAGAGTTATAGAACTAAATGAGGCCACTGCACTAGTTGCAAATAGAGGATTGTGGCGATGTTTAGTAAATTCACAGAGGCTTGCAGACTGAACGCTGAAAGGCATAACACGTCTATAATGATGTATGTATGTATGTATTTTTGTATGTATGTATGTTTGTATGTATGGAATATATAGACTATCATGCACACAGTGTAATTTCTCGTATGTTGGCCGAACTGGCGGCAGCTTTCTTACTAGATACATGGAACACTTCAATGCTTTAAAGCATAATAAGTATTCCACAATGAGCAATCACATGAAAGAAACCAGCCATCAATATACCACAATAGACAGAGACCTCAAAATAATCGAAAGGTTTGACAAAGGGAAGTTAATGACTGAGTTTGAGAATATTTGGAGTAGCCTCCGTGGCTCAGGCAGCAGCGCGTCGGCCTCTCACCACTGGGTTCCTTGGTTCAAATCCCAGTCACTCCATGTGAGATTTGTGCTGGGCAAAGCAGAGGTGGGACAGGTTTTTCTCAGAGTACTCCGGCTTTCCCTGTCATAAGTCATTCTAGCAACACTCTCCAATTAAATTTCATTTCATCTTTCATTCATTAATCATTGTCCCAGAAGAGTGTGTCAGGCTTCGGCAGCCAGCACTATTCCTATCCTCACCATTAGATGGGGGCTTCATTCATTCCATTCTTGACCCAGTCGAATGACTGGAAACAGGTTGTGTATTTTCATTTTCATATCCATTTGGATGAATATTTTAATAAAAAGAAACCTGAATGATGTGATCGAAATAAAAAGTCGTTAATAGAGCAATTGCCAACATTACTACAAAATTTCAAATTAGAAAAAAGTAAATTCTTTAAGATATTTAGATATTAAGTTTTAGAATTAAAAACTCCCACCACGAAAACAGACACAACTCCCACTTTGACAACGCATTGAGACTCCCCTCCACTCCTACGCCAACATGCAATACCCCACCTACTGTTCTTTCCCCTACGTCCCCTACTCGTCCTCCACCACAGCTTCTTCATGCATATAACACAAGAAGTAGAAACACTACAGCAAGCAGTCACCGTGCTGTAACAAGCACCACGAGGCATCATAGCAGTAGTCAAAGGGATAAGTGACGCACATTCAGTACGATCACCAGACCGCATAACATTATATAGTACAACACACTCACGTAATTTCTTTTGTTACAGGCGCACCAACACATAAGGTCGTTGTAAAAGATATTACATCAACATCCAAGATTCACAGAATTGAAGTCCCTTTTGACCAAGCTCCTATAAAAAACGAATAGCTTCCAAGCTATATGTCAACTCGTCAGTTCAAGACTAGTTTGGGGACACAACCAGCAAGATGTACACATTCATTCACAATCAGTAAATTATTGCAGCATGCATCAAATTAATGCGAGACATTTCTCAACTATTTTAATACGTACATATAGAAGTTTTAAGCCTCAGATACTATTGAGTTTTAACAGGGTTCATGACTCAAATTTTAAGTAGCACAATACAAAAAGCTCACTAACAATTGAGCTAGAAAAAACAAAGAAATTTACAAGAATTTTAGCCAAATCTCTTTGTTGTTAGGATATTACTGTGTTTTGGACACCAGTGTTAATAGAACCAACCTCTGTTCCAACTTTAGCACTGTCGTTTTAATTCCTAATTCTTTCATTGTTTATAAATGTCACTCTGTTAATATATTTTACTATTTAGTATTAAGATTATAATTAAGTACAAATTAGTTATAAGTAAAGTTAATAGTGAAATGACTTAACCTTGAGATAAGTCATAAAGGCTGAGGATGCTCGGTAGATAAGCAAAACATGTGCCGGGTAATGTAGTATTGTAGTAGAAAGAATTTCTAGTGACAATAAATATGTGTTGAATAGGTGGGGGGAAAAAAAAACAAATAATGTATGCAATTTATAAGGGGTATGTTACGAGGTGTCACTGGAGAGATGGCGTGGAATGACATCAGTAGATGAATAAGTTTGAGTGGTGTCTTTAAAAGTAGGAAAGATCACAATTTGAACATAAACCTGGAAACAAGAGGACAAATTGGGGCAAATATTTGTTTATAGGAAGGGGAGTTAGGGATTGGAATTCTTACCAAGGAAGATGTTCAATAAATTTCAAATTTCTTTGCAAATCGTTTAAGAAAAGGCTAGGTAAAACAACAGATAGGGAATCTGCCACCTGGGTGACTGCCCTAAATGCAGAACAGTAGTGATGAATTGATTGCACCACCGGGCTGAGTGGCTCAGATGGTTGAGGTGCTGGCTTTCTGACCCCAACTCGGCAGGTTCGATCCTAGCTCAGTCTGGTAGTATTTGAAGGTGTTCAGATATGTCAGTTTTGTGTTGGTAGATTTTCTGGCACGTAAAAAAAACTCCAGCGGGATTAAATTCTGGCACCTTGGCATGTACGAAAACCGTAAAAGCGGTGGGACATTATCAAGGTGCTGCATTTCTGTTGCAGTAAATTTGCAGTTGTGATCGACAGTATTCTGTAACAAAGAAGTTAGCTCCCAGATGACTCTCTATACCAGTCTGTTTCAAGACCAACTTTGCTGTTTGGGAGTAAAAGCTGGGTCGACTCTGGATACCTTATTCATAAGTTAGAAGTAACAGAAATGAAAGTAGCGAGAATGATCGCTGGTACAAACTGTGGCAGGAAGGTTCTCAGCATTAGGAAAAATACAAGCTAGGAATGAACTTGGTTCATGAAACTGTACGCATAAACCAGCTTCAGTGGTGGGGTCATTGGTCATGGAGGGTAAGAGAAGTAGAGTGATACCAGAATTACAATGGTTACTTAGTTTCTAATGGTCCAACTCTTTGGCTGAATGGTCAGCGTGAGGCCTTCGGTTCAAAAGGTCCGGGTTCAATTCCTGGTCGGTTCGGGGATTTTAATCGTGGGTGATTAATTCTTCTGGCCCGGGGACTGGGTGTTTGTGTTTGTCCAAACACTTTCCTCTTCATATTCAGACAACACAACACACTACACTACCAACCACCACAGAAACACGTGATAGTATTTGCATCCCTCCATATAGGGTTGGCGTTAGGAAGGGCATCCGGCCGTAAAACACATCCACATTTGCGACACAGTTTTCACCCGCGACCCCACAGATGTGGGAAAAGCTGTGGAAGAAGAAGAAGAATCAGTTTCTAACGATTTAAAGATAAGAGTTACGGAACTAAACAAAGCCACAGAACTATTTACAAGTAGAGGATTGCAGAGGTGTTCAATAAATTGGCGAAGATTTGCAGACTGAATGCTGAAAGGCATAACAGTCTATAACGTGAAAAGCTGGGGGTCTGAAATGCAAATAGATATGTTATAAATTAATAACTTACCTTTACTCAGAGGGGGTTAGAATTCACTCAACTCAACAATCTGTGCACTAATTAACAGCCATCACTAACAACAAAAACCGTGGTTACATTGTTGAAATGTGCTGAGGAATCTCTTGCATTGCTAATTACTTGTGACAGACCTGTTTTGTAGTGACATACCATGGTACTTTCTCAGCAACCATGAATGGCCCTCCCACCAGTTTGCTCTCAGCAAACTGAAACCTAGCAGGGCTCCTGGCCCAGATAACATTCCTCTGGAATTGATTCAAAGTGGAGGCCTGTCTCTTAAAGACCAGACTTCATACACTTATCCTCTTAATATGAGAAACCTGCAAAATACCTGGTGACCTTAAAAATGCCACTATCATTACTCTTTTCAAAAAAGGTGATAGTAGTGTTTGTGGCAACTATTGGGGCATATCATTGCTATCTATAGCAGGTAAAATTCTTGCTACAATTTTGCTCAATCGCCTGCAGATTACTTCCGAGAGGATCCTACTTCAGTCGCAGTGCGGTTTTCGAACATCCAGAGGCATAACAGATATGATCTTCTGTGCAAGACAGATTCAGGAAAAATGCTGAGAGCGACAGACTCCTTTATACGTAGTGTTCTTTGACTTGGAAAAGGCTTTCGACTCGGTCCCGAGACCAGCTATCTGGAAAGTACTGAAACACTTTGGTTGTCCACAGCATTTTGTAGATCTGGTCAAGGTTCTACATGATAACACGTCTGGGCAAATCATTGTTCAAAATATTATCTCTGATCCATTTCCAATCACTCATGGACTGAAACAGGAATGTGTGCTTGCTCCAACACTCTTCGCTCTTTATCTAGCTGCCATGCTATATGGAACATCTATAAACAAGCAAGGTGTAAAGGTCAGATATCGCTTCGATGGGGGACTGTACAACCTTGCTAGACTTCGCTCCCATAAGATTCACTCCTTTGCGGAATTGCAATATGCAGATGACGCTGCCACGCCTGCTTTCTATCTGATGACATACAACAGTCCATCAGTTGTTTCAAGAGTACTTGTGATCATTTTGGTCTCTCCATTAATGTTCAGAAAGTCAAAGTACTCGCACAGCCTGCACCTTGTTCGAACCTCCCAGCTTTCAATACCTCCATTGTGGATATTCCACTGGAGCAGGAAGTATCCTCTCAACCAATGCTAATTGCTCACAAGATGTGAACAGGAGAATTGGTGCTGCCCACTCAGCATTTGGACGTTCATCCCATTGTGTCTTCGTGAATGAAGACCTTACAATGTATACCAAGATCAGGATTTACCATGCTGTTGTCGTATCAGCACTGCTTTAGGGTTGTGAAACTTGGGCCTCTACTGTCAGGATATCAAAAAGCTAGAGCACTTCCATTTTGCAAAACTTAGATCCATCTTGAACATCAAATGGGAGAACCGTGTCACCAACCTTGCAGTTCTTGAGAACGCGCATGCTATAAGCATTGAGGCTGTCATCATTGGCCACCATGTCAGCTGAATAGGGCACATCCGTCGCACGAGTGAAACCAGGCTTCGACGTCAACTCCTGTAGGGTGAACTTTGTTCTGGCAATTGACTTCATGGAGCTACTTTGAGGAGTTTCAAGGATCATCTAAAGCATACTATGAAAAGAGCTGGAATTAACACTCAGTCTTGGGATATGCCTACTGAGAATCGTACAATTGGGCACCGCACTGTTTCTACATCAGTTGCGGTGCTTGAAGAGGAACGACGACAACGTGAAGAGGGTAAATGACAAGCACGGAAGCTCTGTCAGGCTCATCCCGCCCTACCCAGCCATAGGTTGAACACTATTCGCCATATAGCTAAATCCAATGGATACAGCAGATTCTTTATAGAAAAAATAATCAATAAATATAATTACCGCCCTTCTACCACTTTGAAAAAGATAAGAAAAACAACTCCTCTCTTTCTATCTTTACCTTCAACAAACAAATCTACTAAGTCACCAACATCTTGAAAAAGCACGATGTAAAAGTAGCTTTCAAAACAAAGAATAGGAATGCACAAATCTTACATAATGCCACATCCATAAACAAGTTCAATAGTTATTCAAAATCAGGAGTATACAGGATCACTTGCAACAGTTGTAATTCTTCTTATGTCGGACAGACCAGAAGAAATTTAAAAAAAAAAATTTAAGATAAGGTACTCAGAACACAACAATGCCCTGAAATACAATAAATTTTCGGCTGTAGGACAGCATATGCATGACTATAAGCACAAATTCACAGGCATAGAACAAGATATGGAAATTCTCAAAATCATCAATAAAGGACCCCTCCTTAACATTACCGAAAGCTGCTTCATACATTTAGATCAATATTTCAACCCAAATCATAATCTTAATGAAATTTCAGAAAAACCTAATATCCTTTTTGACCTTCTAATTCCCGTTTTCAGCAATGTCAAACCAACAAGTCATAATTCAGTTTTTCATAATATTCACAGCACATTTCCTCAACAGCCATCCTTTTTCCCACATCCTTAAGCCCCACCTTAATCCCCCCTCCCCCTCCCCACGCCCTTCCCCAACCCCCTCTCCTTCTGACCTTCCCCTCCCCTCTCCTTCCTTTTCATTTGAATCTCACAACAGTTAGTCTGAAGCACAATCAACAATAGACCATACACCTCATGCTGTATTGAGAGGTAAATCTCATATAACCTATGCCATCTAACACATTCTCTCATTCAATTCATTAATTTAATTTAACCTAATTTATCAGGTTAACTTCATGGGCACCGCAATGAATCGCAAAAATTTTATACCAGACACAATGTATCTGTGTTAACCACATCTTCATGTGCTGTCCTGACAATGTCCAACAACATTTTCAGCAAGATTTAACAAGCACCATGAGAGCATCTCATTTATTATTTTGATTGAGGATGAAACAACATCTAACAGTTCCCCGTCAGCTAGTGGTTATTTACAGCAGTGTCCAATGGATTACATATAGCTAACACCACACAAATAGATTTGATGACAAACTACAGGATCAACATTTACCAGTTCCCAGCAGTATTAGAACTAACAGTTCTGTGTATATAAATTAATACTTGAAATTATTCTCAGTGATGAACATACTCAAGATGTTAGAACCTAGTTCATCTTCAAATTTATTCATAATTCCATCCCAGTTTTTAATGTCACTTTGTATATATTTGTTTTCACTTGTTTTATGTCAATTGTGTGCATGTACATTTGTTTAGTTATTAGGTGTTTTACATTAAGGCTGAAGATGACCAGCCCCGGCCGAAACTACATTAATTTAATAATTACATTGTCTACCCAGCCATTCCATGTGATCTGTGTGGACGCATGTTTCATATAAAGATTGGTCTATAATTCATGTGAAACATATTTGCAAAGCATTGCGAGTGTGAAAATGTAAATTGCTGAAGAATATGTTTACTCAGATGCGAGTTGCAGCCGATGACGACTATGGTGTATACTATCTAAAAGGTTGAAAACAGAACCATAAGCTGCACTGGATGGTATGCCACTATGGAGCAGGTCTGTTTTGAGATCGGTAATGTTTGGTACCAAGGTCGGCATCTAAGTAACCTGCCATCCGCAAATGAGCACCAGGCTGCAGGAGTCAGCTGTGAGCTCCAGTTGTAATGTGAGAGGGCTCTGTAGTAAAGCTTTATTCTTTCCAAACTTGCTATGTGTGCATTTTTTTCTGGTAAGGTGTTATCCCTTTGTCTTCACGTAACAAAGTACGTTTTATGTTCCAGGTGAAACGCAAGTTCTCCTCGTTCTTTAAAAGTCTTGTCATTGAACTTGATAAGGATCTGTATGGCCCAGACAACCATCTTGTGGAGTGGCATCGTACACCCACCACACAGGAAACAGATGGCTTCCAGGTAAGCACTTTTTAGTTATTACAACTGTAGGCCTTTTTTTTTGTTCCCAACAATACAATTTCCAAAAAGAACCATATTTAATCAAATAATCTGTGCATGTTATTTTCTAAAAATATTATCTTAAAAAGCAGGGTGTGCACATTATTCACAGAAGGTGGTTGGCAACAATTATTTCTCAGCTACAGTACAATGTTCTGTTTGTGTTGCCTGTGCACAGAGATTCTTACACGACATGGCTTGTTTCTTTCTTGGATGGTCACAGAAGTAAACTGTCTATTGGTTTTGGTGTTCGCAGTTAGTCAGTGGATATTTGTGCAGAAAAAAAATTGCGAGTGTGGGTCGTTATTGCTCATGTACAGAAAGTAAATAATTGAAAATACTGTATTTACTTGCGTATTTTCCCCACTTTTCTCACAATTTTGAGGCAAGGAATTTAGAGGAGAGGAAATTCTGTGATGTTTTCCAAGTTCAAGTAAAAATTGAAGGATCATTTTAAAGAAAAATACAAGAAATAGTAATTTGTATGCAAGAGGTGTTAATAAATAATTAATGATGCATGCCTGCCAAGTATTCAGTTTTATCCGTAAAATGTATGGATTTTGAGAGTGTTTTACAGTTGTATGGATGAATGTTATTGTACGCTTGTTTTTGTACGCTTGTTTTCGCTTTCTGCAGACAAATCAGACTTATTTGAGTTTCAATAGTAGCTGGTAATACGAGATGCAGTGTTTGAAATTCGACCGGTAAATGTATCAATAATCACATTATCAATTATCACCGTGCTTTTGTCACCTGTTCGACCTCAACTGCTATTTCATTCACTGAGATTTTCCCAAACAAGTAGCAGACTGTGATTTTGAAGAAAAGAAATCAGTGAAAAGTAACAGGCTGTGAATTTATATATAACAGCTTTAGCAACTGCGTCATGCTTCGTAGCTGCTGAAAGGCTTTGTTTGTGTGTGGGCGTGATTAACATTGGCGGTAGTTCTGAAACTCGTGGAATTATGTGACGAATTTGTAAGCGGTTTAGTATTTTTAGTGGTGTTCATAATAAATTCAACTAAGAAACGATATTATCAATCTTTTAAGGAGGCACACTCTGCTGAATTTCCTTGTTTTATATGATCACAGAAAAGCGAAACATTCGCATTCTGTTCCATGTGCTTTTGTGATGTTATTATATTATTATATTTGCCTTTATTAATAGTGGCGTAGTTAGGACTCGTGGTCCTCTCTTACACTTAACCACTCTTTTTATCATTGTATATAAGAGAGAAATATTTCTCACGGAGGAAGAACAAAATTCCTAAATCACATTAAATCTGTTAAACACGTCTCCAATACAAAATTTAAGGATGGCAGTCAGAAATTTAATTTATTTTTTACCTCTTCTGGAGCCGACCTCGATTTAGTAAGAGCGGAATGCTTGTTCACTTCATTTTTATTTGAACGTAATATCCCGTTAGCTGCTGCCGATCATGCTGGTGCTCTGTTTAGGAAAATGTTTCCAGGTTCAGAAATTGCAAAAGATATGGCTGTGGGCATACGAAAACCACACACATTTTGAAAGAAATGGCTACGGATTCAAGAAGTGAACTCAATGGTTACATGCAGTGTGAACCATTTTCTTTTGCTACGGATGGGAGCAATAATAGTAATGCTAAGTTTTACCCTATTGTCGTCACCTGTTTCGTGGCTAAGCAGGAAAAGATAGCTCAGTGACGTTTGTCCCAGCCTTGGTGGGTGATTCAACGGGATGTAATATTGGTAATTTCGTAATTTCACAGCTAGAGTGTTACTAAATACCAATTCAAAATTGCGTAGCGTTCTGTTCCGACAATGCTCCAGTCATGATTGGAAAGAAGAAAGGAATTGCTGTTGTTTTAAGGGAAGCCCAGTCATCTGTCTTCATACTGGGTTGTTCGTGCCATTTGATTAACTTGGCTGCTGAGAAAGGTGCAAGCAGTTTGCCTGTTAAAGTTGATGAACTATTATTTAGAAAAGAGTAAGAAGAAGGCCTTAACCCATTCACTGCCAAACCCGTATATATATATATATATACGTTTTGGTGCAGTGTGTACTTCACCGATCTTACTAATGAACGCGGTATAGTGTCATGCTTTGAGATTCTGTGGAAATGCTCAAAGAAGTTCTATACGGCAGAAATACCGCTCCATTTTGCGTGTTTTGAAAGCAGTCTGGTGTTACTTCAGCTTCGTTGGACTGGAACATCTTTCCCGTTAACGTGTAGCCATCCTGGCATCTTGAAGTTTACATTAATCTCTTGTTGACGAAGAAATTTAATGTTTCCTCATAAATAGTGATTCTGAAGAGCTATATTTTGATAATGATGGTGGAGAACATCTAAGTGGTGATATTGAACTACAAGAAAGTGCAAGACAAAGTAGTAATGATGAATCTCATGCAGAATTGTCACCCCTTCCTTAGATAAATTATTTTTTCCCCAAATGTAAATGATTTTAATAATACCAGTTCTTGGATCAACAATTTTATATTATGTTTCAGTAACACCATCACCGAGCAGAGTAGCTGCGCATATTAACATGCTACGGCTATGGAGACAAGCTCTGCACCCGGCAGGCGAGTGGGTTCGAACCTCACCGTCGGCTGTCCGGAGGATTTCTTTTTTGTGTGTGTGTGGTTTACCTTTTGCACTCCCAAGCAAATGGCGGGACAGTTCCTATTAATAAACCACAGCCTATTTCTTCCACTTCCTTACCCAGTTTCATTCACCATCATTCATTTCATATTTATTATCTTCTCAACTGAGGTTTGCATCGGGAAGGGCATCCGGCCGTAAAAATATGGTGTAAAATACAATCTCACTTCATCCCGATCCCGTATTGGGCTGCGGGGCTAAAGGGATGATATGCATTCCATTAATAGTATCAGTAAAAATGTATCTGTAAAAGTGCTTCTTCCTGAAAAAGAACCCAGCCCAGAGGGCTCGCCTGGTCATCAAAACTCGGCAGTGAAAAGGTTAGGAAATTCCAAGAGCTTCACAACAAGGAAACTAAGAAAATACTGGAACATGTTTGCACAAGATGGCTATCGTTGGGAAGGTGTCTGCAGAGGCTGTTAGAGCAATAGGATCCACTACTTGTTTTCTTTAAAGATTAGGTGCTTGTTAATGCTCAGTGTGCATCAACTACTACCTTAACATCATTTACGATCCCAACAGCCGAGCTTGGTAGTTCCGAAGACCATGAAAAGAGGAAAACTACTGAGTTGTCAGAATTAGTCGCTCCCAAAAGATTTGCATGTGTCTCAAAATCTTTCACTGCTGTGCTAAAGAATAAGAACAATATTCAAAATCGTGAAGAAATTTTGTTTATGGTTCTGTCATCAGACTAAGGCATACTGTGCCTTCCTGTATGCTGTCATTCCTTTATTTGAGAATCTCAGTTCTGCACTTCAGAGTGCTTCCTCTCACATTCATAAACTACTAGAACTAATGACGAACCTGTTAAAGCAGCTGCTTTTCAGAATTGTTAAACCAAAAGTGATCAAGAGTACTCTATTGAAAGTTCCATATCATTCTATTGAGAATCAGAGAGAGACAATGATGAGCTAGTCATTGGCGTTGAGACAATGAACTTGGTGAAGAAACATAATGATAGAGATAAATGAGCATTTTCATTATTAACAAGTTCCCTCTCAATGATGAAGTACTGAAACATGCAAAGATTGCAGATGTTTCAAAAATTGAAGATGCCCAGTTTTCTTTTGTACAGTTCTTTATAGAAACATTTCCATCATTGCTGCTGAGGAAGGACAGTGAGTCAGTTGAGTATGTAATGAATGTGCTTCAGAACCAATTTGTAGCTCTTCAGATTGATGACTGTGCTCCTGTTGAGAGTGAGAATCTGACAGATGACACCAAATGGGCTCGCTTGATGAACATTCCTGGAGCTGATGGTGTTTCTAAGTAGGATCGGATATTCAGGCTAATGTTTTCTGTTTTGACTGTACCGCACAGGAATACTGAGTGTGAACATGTGTTCAGCTTGGTGAAAAAGAACCAAAATCAGTTTAGGTCCTCAATGTCAAATTAAATTCTGGATTCTATTTCTGTTTTGAAAACCAGAAGTACTGGTCCATGTCACTCGAGTAGTTTTCCTCCGGAATTTCTGAAGAAAGCAAAGAAATCAACTCATCTCCATCTGTCTCTTCAACTTGTGATGGATAATAGCCTGCAGCCTGTGAACTTTATAGAATTTTGTAAATGACTGTACATGTTTAGTTTAATTTTAATGGTGACATTCATATTGTGACTCGCAAATTTAAAGTGCAGAAAAACACTGTTTATGTACTGTGTGAACTGTTCCACTGTTAAGTATGAGCACGCATCAAGATGTAACTTTGTGTAAGTATTTAATTTCAGGGGTGACCCGATCATAACATGTATTTAGCTTGTATTAGAATTGTTTGTAATCTCACCCTCTTGCCGTCCTTTTTCACTATGTTTCAAGACTGTATTGCATGCGCGTGTTGTTAAAATTTTTCCGCTTTAGGATTTTCGGGATTTCTCTTTTTTAAAGTTGGCAGGTATGATGATGTAACTTTGCAAATTTTCACCTCCTCTTCTGATCTTTTAAATTGCTATTACAGCTTCTGAATTTTGACCAGTTTGATTTTTGGTGATATATTTGTTAAAAAGAAAGCACTGCAAATACAGTAATTTCCGTTCTCTAGGACAGTATCGTAATTACTTCGGTGATTTGCGCAATCCTACTTTTGAGTGTAAGTTAAACTTCATGCTTTATCTGGCAAGTATAATTTTTGCAGTCATTTCTCACTTAGCAGTCAGCTCTAAAGCTGGGAACTCGGGACAATATTTGTCTCGCATGCCTGCCAGCAACTCAACACGGCTGGTCAGCTGATCGGCTTACTACGTTCTTGTACTGAAAGAAATACTAAGTGATCTTCCCATGGACGCTATCATTGCAGAAACAATGCTAACATTTCTGCTAACTGAAGCTTTTGAAATTCTAGCATTGTCTTCAAACATTACATGAAAAGTACTCGGTCGTGCATTTAAAAAGTCTTCTGTCTCAAATACACTTGACTGCACAGCTGCGTGAAGACAGTGATTAAGAATAAGTGACAATGAATCCGAATCATCTGATTTATTCTTTATGCTTTGTGTGCATAATTATTATTTAAAATTTTGTTTTGTTTCTGATTTCACTGGGGTTAGCTTACAATTGGTGTTGACTTACGCAATAATTGAATAAATACAGTAATTGCCAATTGCCCTAAAGTGTGGATGAAGGTTATTCCTCTTCTGGAAGTTTCGGGTAAATCAAATAAGAATCCTCAAAACATGATTTGTTACGCAGAAAGATTCAGTCATTCCTCTACCTGTAAATTTCATATTACTGTTCGTTGCTGTTGGACTAAGGTCTGTGGAAGACATTGTAATTTTTGGATGTTGCTATTTTATCAGGTGAAGCGTCCCGGAGACAAGAATGTCCGCTGTACCATCCTGCTACTTTTGGATTATCAGCCCTTGCAGTTCAAACTGGATCCTCGACTCGCTCGGTTGTTGGGCGTCCACACTCAAACTCGACCCGTCATCATCTCGGCTCTGTGGCAATACATCAAGACTCACAAACTACAAGATGCTCATGAACGGGAGTTTATCAACTGTGATAAGTACTTGGAGCAGATTTTCACGTGCACCAAGATGAAGTTTGCTGAAATACCTCAGCGCCTTAATCCACTGTTGCATCCACCAGACCCTATTGTCATCAATCACACCATAAGGTTTGTAAGCAAATACTGTATCTACTCGCATATTGGACCTTATAGTTTTCCCTTTTTGCAGCTGCAATGTGTGAAAACCTCCCGTGAACATGTGATCTTTAGGCCTGCATAACATTAAATGGTGAGCACTTGACTCTTTTTCCTACATACCATATTTACTCACATATTGGTCGCACCCCAGTTTTCCCCTTAACATTTTGGGGAAAAAATTCCTTGCTTAATGAACACATTTCATTGTGAACAAAGATGGTCTTTGGAGGTAGTATTTAAAATCTTAAAACTGGATGGATTTTTGTATGCAATGAAACTAGTAAACAGAGATCAACAGCTGCACACTCTGTTGTGCTGAGTATGTAATACTGTACCCTTGCTGTGAAGCATAGCATTTACAGTATAACCCTGATTTTGCGTGACCTTGATTTAACATAAACCCACATTCAATAGAAGAAATCTTCAGTCCCGAAAATTATTCCACAAGAGCAATGCAATTTTATATTTGATTTAACGTAATACACGATAGGGCAAAACTCGCATGTAGCGTTAAGGAAACGTTAAAATTCTCAAATATTTATTTGTATTCGTTTTGGTTATGGGACATTAAGAACCTATGAAAAAGACGTCATAAGCTTGCTGAGGATGATTCAAGGCAGAAGTGAAGCGGGCACTTAGGACTGAAGTGAGATGTCAGACTCCAATACACATCCGACCGCGGCCGTTGTAGTAGAAGAGAACTGCTGTTTTAATGACAACCTTTGAAAATTCCTATATTAATCTGTGCAGTATCCTTTAGTTACAATGAGACCCTTCTACTTATTCATCCGTTATTACAGGCAGATTCGGGCATGTTAGTTTTTATCTTTTATCAATATTCGTACACTTCTCCAGCGTTTATATTGAATGCGATCGATCATCTTCTGTATCGATTCCTCGCTACGTGTGAGCGAGCCGATCTTGAGCGAGCCTGAGGTCTCCTCACGACTCTCAACAAATGGTGTAAACACACCTCGGAATAACATGTTTTCATAATAAGTGCAATGGCAGCAGTTCTTAACTCCTTAGAAATAAAGGCTGCAGTAAACGATTGCTTAATTTTAATACTGTATGAATGTATGTTCAGTCTTCAGCCCTAAGGCTGGTTGGATCCTCAACAGCTCCGCCATCAGCTGTCATACATGGCCTAGGCATCACTGAAGAGGCATTCTAGGGAAATAAGTGAGGTAGTTTCCAGTTGCTTTCCTCACCGAGCCAGAAGTTGCAATTTCATATCAGTCTGCCAAGCCCGCTGACATGCATGCACCAACCGACCCTATGAGCAACATTTTCACATCAATTATAGCAGGACTGGCTGCAGAAGGAATGGCATTACTAGCATTGCTCATACCTCACTCACTTTCATATTGCCAAATCCAAGGATAAGACAGACAGTTCAGTGAAAGTAACAAAATTGCTCTAGCTCATACCAGAAGACATAGTGCACTGTACCATGAATGCTGCCTCGCTCTCTTTATAAGGGAAACCCTGGCCTTGGAGTAGCCAATCAGAACGCATGAGTCCGCCTATCGCCACCCAGATTCACCAATCACAACTCTTACTACAGTCGCAAACTTTAAATACTTCCTCGAATACACACGATCGCGAATCTTCCATTTCCAGAACAGTCAGAAAATACTTTCTAGAATACATAACCAACAAAAGGCAACACACCCTGTTTAAAAATTCATGTAACAACTTTCTGGATACTTCCAGTAAATATAGAACTGAAATCTACTATTTACAAATACCATATGTTATCAAATATTACACTGTACAGGTTAGGTCATTACAAATAAAACATATCACCACACTTCAGATCATACAGTAAGTACTACGGAAGGTTTACAAATAAAGTCTTCAGTAAACACTTTCCACTTTCCAATTTATTCTACACCTGTGACAGATTTAATATGTTATTTTCTTTATAATATAGTTTTTGCAGTATTGTTTCCACCTTTCTACAGCTTCCTTTTTATATCCGATGAGGTTGCCATTTTCATCATGTGTGTGGTTTAAACTCTCGGGTAATGCTGTGCAGTTTTTGTAGAAGTCAAATGTCTGAAAGTATATGATTTTCCACCTGTTCAATACAAATTCAAATGTGATATATATTGAAATGTCACATTTTTTTTCATAAATATTAGGGACCGGTTTCGGTATATTTATGCCATCATCAGCCTAAAGTTAGATAAACAAGGACACAAGTAAATTACATAGATGTTAATACACAAATAAACTTTCTACCAGATTGGCAATTCATAATAGCGTTGATATATACAAAATTTTGAATGTATAAAAACATATATACATCTTATAAAATTCACAATAAAGGTAAAATTGATCTATTTACAGTTCTGTGATATCTATTACATTTTTTGGTGAAATAAAACTGTTGATTTCGGTGTTAAAACTAACACTATTTTGGTAGGTATTTCGTGAAATAAATTGTCATACTGATCGATGTTTCTTGTCAAATATGTCTTATGGTATGGGGTAAATCTAACTAATTTTGTGATTAGGGGTTTTAAAGTGAACACTTGTAATGTATTAAATTGTTATTAAACCTTAGAACAACCAAATATACAAAATGTTATAGAAATAAATACCGGTAAGCCTATATAAATCACTGAAACCTCGAAACGAAGTTAGGCGGAAGTTAGGAATTTATACATAGCCTACACTTTTTTGCCGGTCATGTGGTGTAGGGGTTGCGTGCCTGCCTCTCGCCAGGAGGCCCCGAGTTCGATCACTTTACAAAAGAAAATATTTATAAAATCCTCCTATCAATACAAGTCAAGTCATCTGTTAGATGAAGCAAAGTCTATACATGTTTCAGCCTAATCTCAAGGCCATCTTCAGTAGTAAAACAGTGATTACATAATATACAAACAAATTAAAAATCGTAATGATATGAAGTGACAGTGATCATGATTAGTGAGTTAAAAACACATTGAGGTACAAAGTCCTCTCGTCTAATAGATCTTGCTGACTGTTAAAATAAAAACACTATGCTGAGGAGTGTAGTGAGACCGTCAATACTACGAATAAAACGTGTATAACATCTGTAATGAGAAAAAAAGGAATATATGAGTGGATGAAAAACAAAAACAAGTTAAAAATGATGTACGAAAAGAAAACTCGTATGACTTACTTGTAACTAAAAGTTGTCGTCTCGAATGGAGATGACCTTGTCGGTCTCAAGTCACATTGACAACTAAGCCTGTGTGTGGCTTACTGTGTATCTGTGTCAATGTTGTTGGGAGGGGTAATGGAGGGGGAGAGGCAAGGAGGGAGGGACGTTGTGATTCGCGGAAGGGGGGTGTTGATGGAAGGGCGGGTCTTGTTCTAGAATGTCGGTAGTGAAACTCTTTTTTTATTAATGAACTGTTCGCAGATGAGCGGGACAAAGGTTTCCAATAAAATATTTTTCTTTTCGTTGATTTCATTCAAGTTATAGATGGAATTGTTATATTGGTCGATATCTATATATATATTCTCTAATATATTAAGTAAGGGACCTTTCTGTTCGTAATGCAGGATCTTTAAATCTTGATCAATTGTTGTGTATTTATGATTTTTCTCTCTACAATGTTCACTCATGGCTGAGTAGCGATTATACTTTAGGGCATTAAGATGTTCGGAGTATCTTACATTGAAACTGCGGCCTGTTTGCCCAATATACGTTGAATTTTAATTTGTATATTCCAGAGTTTGAAATTTTTTTATTGCTGTTGACAGTATGAGAATTAAAAAACATTTTTGTATTGGTGTGAACGGTCTTGAAAGCTACTTTCAACTTGTGTTTTTTAAAGATGTTTGAAATAGGATATATATTATTATTATTAAAGGTAAATGTGGTGAACCTCTCTGTAAGGGGAGATTGTTTTTCTAAGGTAGTCTTGGGTTTATTTCTAAATTTATTGAGAATTTTATTCACGAAAGCTTTACTGAAACCATTACCTTTGGCTATTGCATAAATGGTGTTGATTTCCTTTCTAAAATTCTTACGGGATAAAGGCACATTAAGAGCTCTGAAAATCATACTATTGTAAGCTGTCTTCTTCTGTGTCCCTGGGTGTAGAGAAGTTTGGTGGATTGTGTTTATTGTGTGAGTTGGCTTCCTGTAAATATTAAAAGAAATGGTTTTATTCTGATTGCGAGTAATAGTTAAATCGAGATAATTAAGGGAATTGTTGTTCTCGGATTCTATCATAAACTTTATGTGTGGATCCAGGTTATTAAGTAATTCAAGAACGGTGTTGCTGTCAGTAATGTGAGAATCCAGGATAATAAAAGTATCATCCACATACCGAGTCCAATGTTTGATCCCATTAATTTTACCTATAATGTGAGTGTATTCGAGGAAATCTACATAAATATCAGCGAGGATTCCCGAGGCCGGTGACCCCATAGGAAGACCCTTCTGTTGGTATATGATGTTATTAAAAGTAAAGAAGCCATTATTTAATGTAAACTTGAGGATCTGAATAAACTCTTCTATCTTTTAATTTGTTTGTATATTATGTATCACTACTGAATATGGCCTTGAGATTAGGCTGAAACATGTATAGACTTTGCTTCATCTAACAGATGACTTGACTTGTATTGATAGGAGGATTTTATAAATATTTTCTTTTGTAAAGATTGCTCAAAGGCAATAAGTCCGTAAAGAAGATGTGTGTGTATGTGTATATGGAAGCGCGTAAAAGAGAGTTAAGAACAATGGCAGGGAACGAAAATACATTTTAAAATGTAAATTAGAAATACGATGAAAACCTGCGTACCTTCTATTACGGAGTGAACGACTTGACCAATCTACTACGAGAATACCTTTCAAAAAATGCTGCCTTATATGACGGGTTATAACTGGCGTAAGAAAATGTAATCTCGAGATTTGCCGGGCTGAGTGGCTCAGACGGTTGAGGCGCTGGCCTTCTGACCCCAACTTGGTAAGTTCGATCCTGGCTCAGTCTGGTGGTATTTGAAGGTGCTCAAATACGTCAGCCTCGTGTCGGTAGATTTACTGGCACATAAAAGAATTCCTGCGGGACTAAATTCCGGCACCTCGGCGTCTCCGAAGACCGAAAAAGTAGTTAGTGGGACGTAAAGCAAATAGCATTATTATTATTATTATTATTATTATTATTATTATTATTATTATTATTATTATTATTATTAATCTCGAGATTTTAATCCCAGTTAGGTACTGATATTGAAGATCATAGATTAAAATCACGAAAGCTTGACATAAATCGTTGTCCATAACTCTTAAGACTCCCCTTATTAGGTTTTTTGGTGATAATCAGCAAACGTAAGCACAGGGAAATAAGACAATTGAAATGAGTTTCGTGCATCTGTCGATAGATAGCACCACACTCGAAGGCGAGAAGTCGCTGAAAATCAGTCTAGCCAACTTCGTATACGAGTGTCTAGCTCCGGGTAGCTACCTAGCGCTTGCGCAGAGGATGTTGGACGCAAGCCAAAGTACCAGCCGATTTACACCTCCAGGTAGTTTACCTCCCGGGTAGCTGCCAGCCACTTTACCAGCAGATGGTAGAACCGGCCCTTAATCGAAGAGACTTCTTCAGCAAGGGTGTCTACTTTTATCTGAAATGTGTTATCAAGAGTTTTAATTTCAGATTGTAAATCAGTTTTCAAAGCTTGAACATCTTTGCAGAAGGCGGTGAGTTGTGTGTGTGTGCTATCCATTTGACTCGTGAAACGCTTGTCCATTTCGACTTGTGTGGATTTCATAAGTCCCACTTCAGCATTGAGTTTGCTTACGTCCGATTTAAATGAGTCCCTAAGGCTCTCCAAGATTTGTGCCATTTTTATTTGGGCCTGCGAAATGTGTCCATGAGACTCTTGGAATTCGGCTCGAAGTTTTTTTAACCCTCGGACACTCGTGCTAGGAATAGACTCAGCGTTACTCGCGCGGGCTACATATGTAGCCCAAATTGATATTCAGTCTGAATGCCTCATGCGCTATTTTTAGGTTTCTTTGCCAATAATATCATAAATAGTAGTTCTAAACCAAATTTGAAGAGTAGGCTTTTCTTTTGTTGAGAAGGGAAAATAAACCCTTGAAGAAAAAGTTGATTGCCTCTCACACTAAGGGAAATCTACCATGGAATAAGAAATAAAAGAATTACAGCTTTTATATATATATATATATATATATATACACACCCGAATACCTACATTAGAACATATTTGCATGATAAATAAAAACAATATCAAGTTAGAAAACTGTCATAGAGTTTCTGTGAGCATTTTAAGGAATTTTAGCACTCTATCAAAGCACACATTTTTGTAGTATCGGTAAATTTTGCATCACGATCATGTTCAGACTTGTCTCATAATTCTCCTATTTTTAGCTGTGGTTATCATTTGTATTGCTGTCTATAAAAGGTTCTAAACATTCAAGTTCAGTTTCCCAGTACGAGCAATTCCCTTAGGGCCAGGAAAGTGCACGATCATATTATGGGCTCTTGTACGCACATTAGTACGTGCATGATCCCTTAGCCACTTGAAATTGTCCTTGGCAATGAACCATCTGGAATTATTGCGGCCGGTACCTGCATCCTCATTCGTCGCTGGACACTTGAGCGGGGTATCTTCCTCACTGCTTGTACCTTCTTCAGATTCAGTTTGGTGTATTTTGTGTGTAAGTATATCCTGTTCACTATCACCGACAACACACTATCACTACTTTCTCTATGAATTGAGTTTTTATTTCTCCTAACTTGGATTCGACTTTGTCACTGGAATCCTTGAGCCCCTTGTCTAAATTAGCATTTGCCTCACGAAATCTTTGTTCAAGATTAGCAGTTGATTCAGCAAATCGATTATTAAAGGATTTATCTGCCTCTGCAAATCTTTTCTCTAAAGAAGCTTGTGCTTCATCGAACCTTGAGTTAAGGTTATTAGCTAACGCTTGCATTTTATTATGAGTAGTTTTTATCTGCTGACCTAGTTGTTTGTTAGCCTGATCAACCCTAGTACTTGATTGATCTATTTTTGTATTTAATTGAGTATTAGATTGATCTAATATTGTATTCAATTGATCATTTGATTCCTTGATTTGAGTGCGAAGAGCTCTAATTGTTGCTTCTAAATTCTCCATGATGGAAAAAAATATTTATACTGAACTTGAGCATTAATTATCTATTCTGAGGATCAAAAATGCAATTCACGGTGCGTAATCTGACAATGCTTGCGTTTTTCAAAATATGTTCTTACGCTATAGTTTATCATGTAAAGCTAAAGTATAACTTTATTCAATATCCTGTTATTTTTCGTATAATATCCTATAATATCCAGCACAGTTCCTTTTGAAATCCCTAAGTTGGCCTTCATTTATTTTTACACACGGTGAGTCGCTACACATTTGTTGCTAGCGTGATATATCTCCTTTCGAGACCCCTTAAGTTGGCCTTCATTAATACGTCTTTCGCGACCCCTTAAGTTGGGCTTCATTTAGTACTCCTTTTGCGGCCCCTTAAGATGGGCGCAATTAATACCCCTTTCGCGCCTCCTTAATTTGGGCTTCATTTAGTACTCCTTTCGCGGCCCCTTAAGATGGGTGCCATTAATACCTTCTTTCCTCTCTGTTCGAGGAAAAGTTGATTTTCAAGAGCATGAGGTCTTTCAAAGGGGTGCCTAGTCCTTACGAGAAGTTACAGAGAGGGAGGATCGCAAGGCGAAATAATAGATCTTATATCTTTCTCTCATTTATTCAATCTCTGGAACGTCACCCTATTATATCGCCGAATCATATGTATTTACTGGAAAATAATCCCAATTTTAACAACAGAATATCGAAAAATCAAGTTGATCAAGTAAAATTCAACTGAATGTCTTTCTCAGTCAGTCATGTCCATCATAACTTTCACGGCATAAATTAATAATAAAGCATGTTGTAAGTAAATAAGAAATCCTGAAGTCTTTTCTATTAGCACTTGCGGTTTCAGATTAACTTTCTACATAAATTAAATAAAGTAAAATGTGTAATTCCTTCTTGTAAGCACATAAAACTCAAATATAAAACACTTGAAATTAAATCTGATCTTCTGGTATAAAGTTCTGAGTATTGTCCTATTTTTTTGTAACTTATTATGCACTTGACGTAAATATCGTAAATTAAGAGTTTATGATACACTTTCACTACGAATGAAGCACTCATTTGAAATCCTAAAATTCCAATAAGTGAGAAAATACGACATTGTGAGAGCACACTGTTATTTGAAAGTCTGTCTTTACTTTGGAGTGTAGTAAAGCGTTCATTTACCAGGTGTATGAAATATTAAGTAAGTGAGCTTTTGATGTTCTTTGTCAGTAAGGACACTGTTTATAAAAGTTCTGTTCACAGTTAGATTTATGTTTTTGAATGGAAAAAAGCACTGATATCACCTGACATATGTCTTCTTGTTGAGCTCGAACAGTTGAATACTGCTCTGCAAGCAGCAGACTGGAACTCGGCTAACAGCCAACACCACGGTGTTCCATGGTACCACGTTCCTGGAACTGTCCCTCGTAGTACCAAGTCCACGTAGTACCAAGTCAAATCTACGTCGTTCTCCGTCGATCTCCATCGTCTCGAGTCAGGATTTCTCATGTTAATAAAAGAGTGGCTTTAACACGAGAAAGTCCAACTGACGAGGTTGAAATGTGCACCTTTTGATTTGCGCTGTTAGAACTGATTATGATTGTCTCATAAATAATCACCATTGACTGGATGAGAAATATGTCGAAGCACTGTCTATTTCGTAATCTATAATCTCCATTTCCGTATTGATGAATTGCACAATTAAAAATAGGAGAGGATTTCCATCAGTCAATACTTATTTATTGCATATATTAAACTACAGGACCGGTTTCGACCTCATAGAGAAGGTCATCTTCAGCTGAACCATACATATTTATATAATGAAGCTTTGATTAAGATTGTGTTGTTAAAGGAATGCTATATGATGATGATGATGTACATTTAGTCACATACAAATGGGGCACGTCTTAGCATGAACTGGCGTATATGTCATTCTGTACAATATTGCAACTGTATGTCTAAAATATTATGTTGAAGGTCTTAAAATTAGTGTATAAAATATGTCTTTACTTAAACTAACTTCTATATATATATACAAGATAAATACAATATATAAAAACACTTCATGCATATGAACATTCGTTCTTGCTTGTTGGTCAGTACATAAACTAACTTCCGTATTTTTAAGTCTTATTTACAGTTGTACATTTTAGCTGCTATTCTTGGAGTTTGTAAAATTGCATGGGTAAAAAGTTTTGTCTTCGTGTGTATATGTGGGATAAAACACTTTCAATTTTAAAAAGGTGCCAAATGTATGGATGAAATTCAATTAAAATATGTTCAGCTCTGCTGTTTGTGTTGCCCTTTTATTGGAACCAATTCATGTTGTCCTGTGGCGTACGTAAATTTGGATGACATTGGGTTCAAAGTAGTGGCTCCTTTCCCATTTGTAGTTGTGCAATGATGTTATGTTTATCTGTGGAAGATAAGATTAAGTTATAAGTGATATCGTGTTGGAGGAATGTCTAAGGGTTATGTGTGTGAATTGGAGTATGTACTTACTGTTGTTGGTGTAGCTGAGTTGTGTTTGACGTGCGAGCCTGTAATGTACTACTTCGTGTTCTTCTTGGGCTCATACTAGCTGCTGTGAGGGGAAGGGAATGAGGGGTAGGGAGAGTTGTTGTTGTGGGGGTAGGGGTGGAGTTCGGTGTGTTGTTTGGTGTTTTTCTGTTGCGTGTCGTGTTCTGTTTATCGATTAACTTAAGGTAAGGGTTTTTTAGGGCAGGGATAACTGTATTGAAGATGATGTTAGTTTTTTTCTGTGATTTCATTTATGTTGTAATTTGGATTGGTGTACTGATCTAGAGTGGTGTAAAATTCTTCTGTTATGTTGAGCAGGGGGCCTTTGGGGTTTATGTTTAGGATTTGCATATCGTTATCGATGTTTGTAAAACTGTGTTTATAGTCTGTGACATGTTGTCCTATTGACGAAAAATGATTGTGTTTCACCGCGTTTATGTGTTCGTTATATCGGGTTAGGAAGTTTCTATCGGTACGTCCGATATAGCTTGTCTCGCAGTTATTACATTTGATACGGTGTACCCCTGAGTGGTTGTATTTGTTGTTGCTGTTGATTGTCCTGACGTTGTGTATGATGTTGGTACTATTGTGTGTAGTTCTGAATGCTATTCTTAGGTTATGTTTTTTAAAAATGTTAGTTATGGGGTATACGTGTACATTATTGAAACTGAATAGTGAATAATCATTCTTGGATTCATTTACTTTTGTTAGTTTGGTTTTGGGTTGGGATTTTATTTTGTGAATGATTTTGTTAACCATTTCCTTCTTGAATCCATTGTTTTTAGCTATGTCATGAATTAATTGTAATTCTTTGTTTAGATCTTCTTTTGTTAACGGTATATTGAATGCTCTGTGTATCATGCTATAGTAGGCTGCTCTTTTGTGTATGTTGGGGTGAACGGAATCCGTTTTAATTGTATTTGAGGTATGCGTGGGTTTTCTGTATATTCTGTAAGAAAGGTGGTCATTATATCTAGTTGTCGTTATGTCCAGGTAGTTCAGTTTGTGATTGTTTTCGGATTCCATGGTAAATTTTATATGGGAATCTATTGTATTGAGTTTATCTAATATATCAGTTTCATTTGTGGACCTATTGTCGAGGATGATAAAGATGTCATCAACAAATCTACACCAAAAAAATATATGGTCTATTTTGTTAATGAATGTGTGCTCTAAATAGTCTATGTAAATTTCGGCGATTATCCAGAAGCGGGAGATCCCATCGGTAAACCCTGTTGCTGATAGATAGTATCATGAAATTTAAAGTAGTTGTTACTAATGGCAAAATTAAGTAATTTAATGAACTCTTCTATTTCCAAAGTGCTTAGATTGCTATGACTTTTTAAGTTAGATTCAATGATTTCTATTGTTAAATTGTTAAATTAAATAAAGTAAAATGTGTAATTCCTTCTTGTAAGCACATAAAACTCAAATATAAAACACTTGAAATTAAATCTGATCTTCTGGTATAAAGTTCTGAGTATTGTCCTATTTTTTTGTAACTTATTATGCACTTGACGTAAATATCGTAAATTAAGAGTTTATGATACACTTTCACTACGAATGAAGCACTCATTTGAAATCCTAAAATTCCAATAAGTGAGAAAATACGACATTGTGAGAGCACACTGTTATTTGAAAGTCTGTCTTTACTTTGGAGTGTAGTAAAGCGTTCATTTACCAGGTGTATGAAATATTAAGTAAGTGAGCTTTTGATGTTCTTTGTCAGTAAGGACACTGTTTATAAAAGTTCTGTTCACAGTTAGATTTATGTTTTTGAATGGAAAAAAGCACTGATATCACCTGACATATGTCTTCTTGTTGAGCTCGAACAGTTGAATACTGCTCTGCAAGCAGCAGACTGGAACTCGGCTAACAGCCAACACCACGGTGTTCCATGGTACCACGTTCCTGGAACTGTCCCTCGTAGTACCAAGTCCACGTAGTACCAAGTCAAATCTACGTCGTTCTCCGTCGATCTCCATCGTCTCGAGTCAGGATTTCTCATGTTAATAAAAGAGTGGCTTTAACACGAGAAAGTCCAACTGACGAGGTTGAAATGTGCACCTTTTGATTTGCGCTGTTAGAACTGATTATGATTGTCTCATAAATAATCACCATTGACTGGATGAGAAATATGTCGAAGCACTGTCTATTTCGTAATCTATAATCTCCATTTCCGTATTGATGAATTGCACAATTAAAAATAGGAGAGGATTTCCATCAGTCAATACTTATTTATTGCATATATTAAACTACAGGACCGGTTTCGACCTCATAGAGAAGGTCATCTTCAGCTGAACCATACATATTTATATAATGAAGCTTTGATTAAGATTGTGTTGTTAAAGGAATGCTATATGATGATGATGATGTACATTTAGTCACATACAAATGGGGCACGTCTTAGCGTGAACTGGCGTATATGTCATTCTGTACAATATTGCAACTGTATGTCTAAAATATTATGTTGAAGGTCTTAAAATTAGTGTATAAAATATGTCTTTACTTAAACTAACTTCTATATATATATACAAGATAAATACAATATATAAAAACACTTCATGCATATGAACATTCGTTCTTGCTTGTTGGTCAGTACATAAACTAACTTCCGTATTTTTAAGTCTTATTTACAGTTGTACATTTTAGCTGCTATTCTTGGAGTTTGTAAAATTGCATGGGTAAAAAGTTTTGTCTTCGTGTGTATATGTGGGATAAAACACTTTCAATTTTAAAAAGGTGCCAAATGTATGGATGAAATTCAATTAAAATATGTTCAGCTCTGCTGTTTGTGTTGCCCTTTTATTGGAACCAATTCATGTTGTCCTGTGGCGTACGTAAATTTGGATGACATTGGGTTCAAAGTAGTGGCTCCTTTCCCATTTGTAGTTGTGCAATGATGTTATGTTTATCTGTGGAAGATAAGATTAAGTTATAAGTGATATCGTGTTGGAGGAATGTCTAAGGGTTATGTGTGTGAATTGGAGTATGTACTTACTGTTGTTGGTGTAGCTGAGTTGTGTTTGACGTGCGAGCCTGTAATGTACTACTTCGTGTTCTTCTTGGGCTCATACTAGCTGCTGTGAGGGGAAGGGAATGAGGGGTAGGGAGAGTTGTTGTTGTGGGGGTAGGGGTGGAGTTCGGTGTGTTGTTTGGTGTTTTTCTGTTGCGTGTCGTGTTCTGTTTATCGATTAACTTAAGGTAAGGGTTTTTTAGGGCAGGGATAACTGTATTGAAGATGATGTTAGTTTTTTTCTGTGATTTCATTTATGTTGTAATTTGGATTGGTGTACTGATCTAGAGTGGTGTAAAATTCTTCTGTTATGTTGAGCAGGGGGCCTTTGGGGTTTATGTTTAGGATTTGCATATCGTTATCGATGTTTGTAAAACTGTGTTTATAGTCTGTGACATGTTGTCCTATTGACGAAAAATGATTGTGTTTCACCGCGTTTATGTGTTCGTTATATCGGGTTAGGAAGTTTCTATCGGTACGTCCGATATAGCTTGTCTCGCAGTTATTACATTTGATACGGTATACCCCTGAGTGGTTGTATTTGTTGTTGCTGTTGATTGTCCTGACGTTGTGTATGATGTTGGTACTATTGTGTGTAGTTCTGAATGCTATTCTTAGGTTATGTTTTTTAAAAATGTTAGTTATGGGGTATACGTGTACATTATTGAAACTGAATAGTGAATAATCATTCTTGGATTCATTTACTTTTGTTAGTTTGGTTTTGGGTTGGGATTTTATTTTGTGAATGATTTTGTTAACCATTTCCTTCTTGAATCCATTGTTTTTAGCTATGTCATGAATTAATTGTAATTCTTTGTTTAGATCTTCTTTTGTTAACGGTATATTGAATGCTCTGTGTATCATGCTATAGTAGGCTGCTCTTTTGTGTATGTTGGGGTGAACGGAATCCGTTTTAATTGTATTTGAGGTATGCATGGGTTTTCTGTATATTCTGTAAGAAAGGTGGTCATTATATCTAGTTGTCGTTATGTCCAGGTAGTTCAGTTTGTGATTGTTTTCGGATTCCATGGTAAATTTTATATGGGAATCTATTGTATTGAGTTTATCTAATATATCAGTTTCATTTGTGGACCTATTGTCGAGGATGATAAAGATGTCATCAACAAATCTACACCAAAAAAATATATGGTCTATTTTGTTAATGAATGTGTGCTCTAAATAGTCTATGTAAATTTCGGCGATTATCCAGAAGCGGGAGATCCCATCAGTAAACCCTGTTGCTGATAGATAGTATCATGAAATTTAAAGTAGTTGTTACTAATGGCAGAATTAAGTAATTTAATGAACTCTTCTATTTCCAAAGTGCTTAGATTGCTATGACTTTTTAAGTTAGATTCAATGATTTCTATTGTTCGTTTTGTGGGAATGTTCGGGTACATGTTTATTATGTCAAATGATGCGAGTTTGTGATATGGTTCAATCTTTAATCCTTTTGTCCTATTACAAAAATCTATTGAGTTCCGTACTGTTTTATTAGCTAAGAATAAGTAGTGCCTTTTGAGAAATCGTTGAATAAATTGCGAAAGTTTATAGGTTGGGCTTGCTCTGTAGTTAATAATAGGTCTGATTGGAATATGTTCTTTGTGTATTTTGGGATAAGCTTTAGAGGATTCTATTTCTGTTAAAAGAAAGTGTATGTTTTTTAATAAGGTTTTGAGGTTCTTTTGTATGTTATCTTGAAAACATTCTTTGGTTTTCAATATGTATTGGTTTTTGTCGATATTAACTGTGGTATTTCCCTTATCGGCTTTCGTTATTAGTAGATTATTCTGTTCTATCTTATCTTTGAGTTTGTTTATGTGTACTTTATTGGTTGATTTATTATTTTGGGAGTTACTGTGAATTTTGTCGATATATTGTGGAGCCTTTTTTAAATATCATATCTGACTTCGTCTCGTAGCTCATGTGGGATTTTCTGTATGGCGTTTTCTATTTCGGTGATAGTAGTTCTGGAAAGTTGATGTGTTACCCCAATTGTGCTTGAGTCCCTTGGTCAAGATAACAGTTTCCATTTTGTTAAAAGTCCCATTTGTGAGATTTTTTACGGGTGGGTAGAATTTGTGTTCAGTGATTTCATTGGGAAAGGTAGGAGAGTTCGTGTTCAGAGTTTTGGTTTTTGGGTTTGGTTTGGATGGTTGTTTAAGTGCTTCTAATTTCTTATTTAGTGTATTCTGTTTTTTGGTGGCTAAGTTCCTTATTTTTTCTGTCGTAATCTGCTGAAAATCATCCCAATAGCTATGTGGTAACTCGTTAGATGCCTTTAAATGTATTCGGTATAGTTCATTGTAAATATGTTTTTTTTTTTTAAGGTATAAAAACTTTATTTCTTCTTTCAGCCAGTTTTTGTTTGTTCTTTTTTGCGTATTATGAGTTTGTTTGGTGTGCCTGTGTTTATTGTTGTATTTTCTCAAGAATTTAGGTGTTAATTCATTTTTTAGACATTCCTTCAGAAAAACAGTGCTCTTAATCGCATTCGTTAGTTTGATCTTTAAGTTTCGAAATCTATATGAGTTCCGTTTTGCCTGGTTGGCTACGATATCGTAATCTATAATCTTTATTTCCGTATTGACGAATTGCACAATTAAAACTAGGAGAGGATTTCCACCAATCAATACTTATTTATTGCATATATTAAACTACTGGACCGGTTTCGACCTCATATACAAGGTCATCTTCAGCTGAACCATACATACATATTTATATAATGAAGCTTTGATTAAGATTGTGTTGTTAAAGGAATGCTATATGATGATGATGTACATTTAGTCACATACAAATGGGGCACGTCTTAGCGTGAACTGGCGTATATGTCATTCTGTACAATATTGCAACTGTATGTCTAAAATATTATGTTGAAGATCTTAAAATTAGTGTATAAAATATGTCTTTACTTAAACTAACTTATATACTGTATATATATACAAGATAAATACAATATATAAAAACACTTCATGCATATGAACATTCGCTCCTGCTTGTTGGTCAATACATCGACTAACTTCCGTATTTAAGTCTTATTTACAGTTATACACTTCAGCTGCTATTCTTGGAGTTTGTAAAATTGCATGGGCAAAAAGTTTTGTCTTCCTGTGTATATGTGGGATAAAACACTTTCAATTTTAAAAAGGTGCCAAATGTATGGATGAAATTCAAGTAAAATATGTTCAGCTCTGCTGTGTGTGTTGCCCTTTTATTGGAACCAATTCATGTTGTCCTGTGGCATCCGTAAATTTGGATGACATTGGGTTCAAAGTAGTGGCTCCTTTCCCATTTGTAGTTGTGCAATGATGTTATGTTTATCTGTGGAAGATAAGAATGAATTATAAGTGATATCGTGTAGGAGGAATGTCTAAGGCACACCAAACAAACTCATAATACGCAAAAAAGAACAAACAAAATCTGGCTGAAAGAAGAAATAAAGTTTTTATACCGTAGAAAACAACATCTTAACAACGAACTATACCGAATACATTTAAAGGCATCTAACGAGTTACCACATAGCTATTGGGATGATTTTCAGCAGATCACGACAGAAAAAATAAGGAACTTAGCCACCAAAAAACAGAATACACTAAATAAGAAATTAGAAGTACTTAAACAACCATCCAAACCAAACCCAAAAACCGAAACTCCGAACACGAACTCTCCTACCTTTCCCAATGAAATCACTGAACACAAATTCCACCCACCCGTAAAAAATCTCACAAATACGACTTTTAACGAAATGGAAACTGTTATCTTGAGCAAGGGACCCAAGCACAATTGGGGTAACACATCAACTTTCCAGAACATTACAACTACTATCACCGAAATAGAAAACGCCATACTGAAAATCCCACATGAGCTACGAGACGAAGTCAGATATGATATTAAAAAAAGGCTCCCACAATATATCGACAAAATTCACAGTAACTCCCAAAATAATAAATCAACCAATAAAGTACACATAAACAAACTGAAAGATAAGATAAAACAGAATAATCTACTAATAACGAAAGCCGATAAGGGCAATACCACAGTTATTATCGACAAAGACCAATACATATTGAAAACCAGAGAATGTTTTCAAGATAACACTTTCCTCATCAAACGTAAAGACCCGACTAATAACATACAAAAGAACCTCAAAACCTTATTAAAAAATACACACTTTCTTTTAACAGAAATAGAATCCTCTAAACCAGGATCAGCCAACTGCGTGTACGTGTGATGTCAGGTAACACGTCACACACTCTGCTCGGGCAGCGAAACAAAGTACTTAGTACTGTAACGGAGAAGTGAAGGCTAGAGGGACGAGGGTAAACACAACGTCATTCGTAGGGGGAGGCCAAAGGGCTGCAGGTAGTACAATGCGGTTATGTGTAGTACATATTTCTCTCCACATAATTTATTGTAACGTAACTTTGTTATGAATTAACATAAAAGTTATAAAGCAACTTTATTTCTGCATATACAAACTAAACTAGCTTTTTCCGTTGAATCTTCGGAACTGATATTGAACACAAAATTGCTGTGTTTTACAATATCACCCACCGTAAAAAAAAAATAGTGCTAATTGGAACAAACAGCACAGTTTTACAACAAAAATAGTACAGAGATTAATCTCTAAACTAAAAACATACGTTTTATCTCATGATATCGATACTCAGTTGCCACTGGCAAGTTTCTTGATTTTTGTAGTCTTGTTTCGTTTACTAGTTTTACAATATTTGGAGTTAATGTTTGAGGAAATACTAAGTTTAAGAGCACACTTCAAATCGTGATCTGACAACTGGCTTCAATGTTTTGGTTTTGTTGATTTAAAATAGAAAAGATTCGTTCACAGGCATACGTGGAACCGAAAATACTCAGCGTTCTCGCTGCAAACCTATGCAGTCGGGGAAACCTTTTTTTAATATTATGAGCCTAACTACTCCATAATTATGCCCTACCATAGAAGGTGCACCATCTGTTGCTACTGAAACTAGTTTTGCTCCATGGCAAAGAAGCATTTTCAACAACACTTACAATGCACTTGAAAATGTTGATGCCTTTCGTGGTATTCTTCAAAGGCACTAAATCCAGTATTTCCTCCCAAATTTTATAGTTTTTGTCAACCCCTCGTATGAAAACGGCTAGCTGGGCTGTGTCAGAAATATCTGTGCCCTCGTCAATTGCTAAGGAGTATGCCCGGAAGCTGTTTGTCAGTTCTAATAATTGTAGGTGGACATCATCAGATAGGTCTTGAATTTTTGTCGACACTGTGTGCGCAGACAAGCTGGTAGCTTCGAACTCTTGAATGATATATAGACAAAATTCCTCACCTGCTAGAATTAAACATTCCTTTCCGAATTCACCACCACTGAACGGTTTAAGTTTCTTTGCAATTAAATATGAAATTTTTTAACTCAGTCGAACTGCTGACTCACTGATCGAATGCTCGACATGGTTATTTAATTTACCTTTTAGTTCTGTAATTACACGTACCCTTTCCTCGCCTTGATATTGATCATAATCTGCAGCTTGATACAAACTGTAGTGGCGTTGTAAATTATATATTTTTACGTACTGTAGCTCTTTTCTACAAACTGTACATTTTGCTGTACCTTAGATCATTTTCAACAAATAAATATAGATCTTACCATAAAGATAAAAAGATCGGAGGTGTAGATAGCTTCTCACACCGTGGTGTGCCCGGTTCGTCCATACTTATGTACTGTCGTGTACCACTAACACCATACGGCTGAGGATATTGATAGGTATGTCAAAATCATAAAAAACCTTTATTCGGAATTTGATCCTAGATTTAACAATTTGGAGTGTCTGGAAACTTATATTCAACTTTTAACCACGCCATTTTCAGTTGTTGCAGATAACGTTGATCTAGAGTTAGAGTTATTAGATTTACAGCGTGATAGAGAAGTAAGAGATACATTTTTAAATAAGAAGGATTTGTGGGGCTTTTTGTGAAAAGTGTCTATAAAACCCGTAACCACCAGCACGCATGGCACTTCACGTGTTTACTACAAAGCGAGGCTGTCTCTTCGTCTCCAGTCTACCCACCTTCTGCGCTCTTACGTCACATGGGCTCTCCGACGTCACACGGTCTCTCTTACATCACACGCCAGTCAGTTGGCCAACCTTGCTCTAAACTTATAGTAATGAATCCTCAAATACCCACTGCTAAAGCTTATCCCAAAATACACAAAGAACATATTCCAATCAGACCTATTATTAACTACAGAGCAAGCCAGACCTATAAACTTTCACAATTTATTCAACGATTTCTCAAAAAGCACTACGTATTCTTAGCTAATAAAACAGTACGGAACTCAATAGATTTTTGTAATAGGACAAAAGGATTAAAGATTGAACCATATCACAAACTCGCATCATTTGACATAATAAACATGTACCCGAACATTCCCACAAAACGAACAATAGAAATCATTGAATCTAACCTAAAAAGTCATAGCAATCTAAGCACTTTGGAAATAGAAGAGTTCATTAAATTACTTAATTTTGCCATTAGTAACAACTACTTTAAATTTCATGATACTATCTATCAGCAACAGGGTTTACCGATGGGATCTCCCGCTTCTGGTATAATCGCCGAAATTTACATAGACTATTTAGAGCACACATTCATTAACAAAATAGACCATATATTTTTTTGGTGTAGATTTGTTGATGACATCTTTATCATCCTCAACAATAGGTCCACAAATGAAACTGATATATTAGATAAACTCAATACAATAGATTCCCATATAAAATTTACCATGGAATCCGAAAACAATCACAAACTGAACTACCTGGAAATAACAACAACTAGACTTGATGACCACCTTTCTTACAGAATATACAGAAAACCCACGCATACCTCAAATACAATTAAAACGGATTCCGTTCACCCCAACATACACAAAAGAGCAGCCTACTATAGCATGATACACAGAGCATTCAATATACTGTTAACAAAAGAAGATCTAAACAAAGAATTACAATTAATTCATGACATAGCTAAAAACAATGGATTCAAGAAAGAAATGGTTAACAAAATCATTCACAAAATAAAATCCCAACTCAAAACCAAACTAACAAAAGTAAACGAATCCAAGAAAGATTATGCACTATAATGTACACATATACCCCATAACTAACATTTTTAAAAAACATAACCTAAGAATAGCATTCAGAACTACACACAATAGTACCAACATCATACACAATGTCAGGACAATCAACAGCAACAACAAATACAACCACTCAGGGGTATACCGTATCAAATGTAATAACTGCGAGACAAGCTATATCGGACGTACCGGTAGAAACTTCCTAACCCGATATAACGAACACATAAACGCGGTGAAACACAATCATTTTTCCTCAATAGGACAACATGTCGCAGACTATAAACACAGTTTTACAAACATCGATAACGATATGCAAATCCTAAACATAAACCCCAAAGGCCCCCTGCTCAACATAACAGAAGAATTTTACACCACTCTAGATCAGTACACCAATCCAAATTACAACATAAATGAAATCACAGAAAAAACTAACATCATCTTCAATACAGTTATCCCCGCCCTAAAAATCCCTTATCTTAAGTTAATCGATAAACAGAACACGACACACAACAGAAAAACACCAAACAACACACCCAGCTCCACCCCTACCCCCACAACAACAACTCTCCCTACCCCTCCTTCCCTTCCCCTCACAGCAGCTAGTATGAGCCCAAGAAGAACACGAAGTAGTACATTACAGGCTCGCACGTCAAACACAACTCAGCTACACCAACAACAGTAAGTACATACTCCAATTCACACACATAACCCTTAGACATTCCTCCAACACGATATCACTTATAACTCAATCTTATCTTCCACAGATAAACATATCATCATTGCACAACTACAAATGGGAAAGGAGCCACTACTTTGAACCCAATGTCATCCAAATGTACGTACGCCACAGGACAACATGAATTGGTTCCAATAAAAGGGCAACACACACAGCAGAGCTGAACATATTTTAATTGAATTTCATCCATACATTTGGCACCTTTTAAAAATTGAAAGTGTTTTATCCCACATATACACAGGAAGGCAAAACTTTTTACCCATGCAATTTTACAAACTCCAAGAATAGCAGCTGAAATGTACAACTGTAAATAAGACTTAAATACGGAAGTTAGTCGATGTATTGACCAACAGGCAAGAACGAATGTTCATATGCATGAAGTGTTTTTATATATTGTATTTTATATATATATATATATATATATATATATATATATATATATATATATACTAAGACGTGCCCCATTTGTATGTGACTAAATGTACATCATCATCATATAGCATTCCTTTAACAATACAATCGTAATCAAAGCTTCATTATATAAATATGTATGTATGGTTCAGCTGAAGATGACCTTGTATATGAGGTCGAAACTGGTCCTGTAGTTTAATATGTGCAATAAATAAGTATTGATTGGTGGAAATCCTCTCCTATTTTTAATTGCACTGTCTGTTATCATAAATTACGATAATTGAAAAATAAGAAAACACACTTCAACGCGTAGTTTATGTTGACACTTACTGTACACTGTTCGTATTGTCAAGAACAACTTTCATTCGAAGCACTGTTTATCAAGGCTTACATTCAGAACAAAGAATTAAATAAATAGCTCTCTCTCATAATATCTCGTAATGTTCCTTTCACTGTCACAGTTCTACAAGTATTCATGTTTAACTTTTATACTTCACAGTATCACTGAATTACGAAGTTCATTATACGGTCTATCCACACGGGTTATTTCAAATGGTACAGTCTGTTACGATGATACGCGAACAGTCTTTCGGCAGGAATTAAAGTGTTCTAGGCTCTGATAATACTCAAAATAGTCAACGTGTTGCATCCTGCACTCACAATATTCTAAGTAGAAGTAGTTCAAGATCATTACAATTTAAAATAGCCGTGTTAACTTTGAGTTTGTTCAAGTCATTCACACGAAAATTGAGATATTTGTCAAGTCCAAATATTGGCGATTTGTTACAAGTCTTATGAGTTATACATACGTTAATTTCCTAAGTTTGAACGTCTGACGAATTGCAAGTCCAACAATTTATAAGTTTCTCACTGGGATTCGCAGAAACTAAGTGTCAATTTGCAGTCAAAATTGTGTAAGTATGACGATGTTCTGGCCGGATGAATACTGAGTTCGACTCGTCGCGTGCAGCATGACATGCGAGTCAGCTGTGAAGAATGCGAACTGAATTGCTACGGTCTGGTCTGCTGCTTATATTCCGTACGACCCAAGGTTGCTTGCCACGTCACTGGGGGAAGTGTGATTGCTTTCTCGCTTATATCCTTTGAATGCCGTTATAGATTTTATTGAAATTAACATATATTTACGTTCAGAACATGAGCTACACGATGATGTAGGTCTTATTTCCGTATCTTTATCAGCTGAAAAGTTAGAAATTTTCTCTCCAGTACATTAGAGAGAGAGGCGTGCAACATGTGGCTGTGACGTCACCCACAGGTTCATTGCTCGTGACGTGTCCAGCTTGCCACGAGGAACTTTGTATTGTGCTCGCACAAGATGTCGGGCATACGAACATATATTTCTGCCGCCCCTTTTCCATATATTCCGGCAATTTTAAAATAATGTACTGGGCTGGAACAGTTCCTGGTGCAACATACTCTTCAAACAGGGAACTTGTCATCAAAGCTGACTTGTTGCTGGTGTACTTGCACGGTAAATTCCTGACATTTTTTAAACAACGTGGCCTCCTAGATTTCCCTATCATCACTTGAGGTAGTTTTTCAGTTCCTTCCATATTAGCACCAACCAATACTGTAACTTGCACTTTACTTAATTTCACCCCATGGCAAGATTCTCCCTTCAAAAATAGAGACATATCCGGAATAAGCTGGTAAAAAAGTGCGAATTCAGCGAGATTAAAAACGTTGCAAGGTTTGCTTATTTTAGCAGGCAGAACCATTTCCTTCCACGCTTCCCTTTCCTCCGCAATTTTTGTTTTTTACCGAACTCGATAACTGCAGTCGCTTAAGTGCGGCCGGTATCCAGTATTCGGGAGATAGTAGGTTTGAACCCCACTGTTGGCAGCTCTGAAGATCGTTTTCCATGGTTTCCCATTTTCACACCAGGCAAATGCTGGGGCTGTAACTTAATTAAGGCCACGGACGCTTCCTTCCCACTCCTAGCCCTTTCCTGTCCCATCGTCACCATAAGACTATATGTGTCGGTACGACGTAAAGCAAATAGCAAAAAAAAAAAAAAAAAAAATGTTTTGTGAACGATGCAGGTTCTTTCTTCGCTATAATGCCATTCAAAGTAGACGGCGGCATTCCCAGCTCCTTTGCCAAAGCAACACGGGAAAGTGTAGATGACTGCACTTTCCTTATTATCTCCACTTTGTCTTTCATTGTTAGTTTCTTTCGCTTGATCTCTTTCGTCTGAGTTCCGCTCATTTTCACTTAAAACGTTTGTACGTTGATATTACAAGTACAACTAACTTCACCGACTCCTGTTCATACTAATTACGACGCTACACTATGCTTGGCAATCCGTAGCTTGGCTTACAAGACGCAAAGACAAGACGTGTACTACAGTTTGTTAGCATGTGCTTTCTATCTTCCTCACATCCCTGACACCTGCTTCGGATAACGGCAGCAAATGGGAAATCTGGAAACTTATTCTTAGAGATTCTTAGAACCAAGGCCTAAATCGCTCCTGCATTCCTACTGGTTGTCGCGGCAACGGGCGTAGTTTCTGGCTGTTTCGCAAGTACCGCATGGCCAAGCCAGTATTGAGTTTATTTTCCCGTTTCAATCCTCTTCATGCCATAGGTAATGAAGAAAAGAAACACAGGTTTGAAGTTGCAGAAATGAGTGCATGGAAAAGTGTCTGGGGTATTACGAAGGAGTTATAAAGGCGCAGTACCAGTGCTAGAACATCTAAACGTAAACAGTTTCTTTCCCCGAGAGAATTTTATTTCATGTCTCCTCATCCTTGTGCTACGTTCTAATACCGCTATGTAATTATTACAAGTGACACGATAATACAATGTTTAGCTCGTATAAAGGTAAAATTAAAAATAACTTTCAATTTTATGCCAACACGTGGTATTGTAATGCCTCTGTGTGCCTCCCACCAACACCCAGTTGGCTATCAACATTCTTTCAACTTCGTAAACGATCGGGATCTTTCGGCCGGCTGTTTGGCGGCATGTGTATCAGCTGGCTGCTGGCAAGTCAGCTGTTTCCTGCATAGAGTCGGAAAGTTGTTTTTGTTCACCTCACTAATAATGGACACGGAAAATCTTATCAGTTTAGTTCAAAAACGTAATTTCCTCTACGATAAGACCCATAAGTATTATTGCAACAACAATGTAAGAGAGAATGCCTGGAAGGAAATAAGCAAGTAAATGAAAAATCAAACAGGTTAGAATATTGAATTTTGTGGTAGATTAACAGTAATGTTGTGGACAAATACACTTTACGGTTTTTAATTAATGTTTAGGCCACCTCGATTAACGACTTCACCCCGTCGCGGCCTGCAAATTACTGCATCAAAGTTTTATCAAACCATCCATTGCATTTTTTTTGTTTCCCACGTAGAATCCCATTCGATTCTATTCCACTAGATGGAAGGGTGGAGTGGAAATTTTGACTGATGGGTTCGATTTGATTCCACAAGGTGAGAGTGAGCATCCGGTGTCCGTGTTGTCAGAGCATGACGTTGTATGGCCTGGCAAGCGCGAATAGTCTAACACATTGCGTGCAACTTGTGCAGAGACTCTAACCACGGGCTGCTTCGAGCGGACGTTTTCTATCTCAAGGGGCTCTAAAATCTGAACTATTTAACCAGGAAATATATTTACAACAGAACACTTTAAACGGGAAAAATATACATATATCTTAATGCAACTGATCAAGGGACCAAGAATATCACACTTCTTAGGCGGGAAAACTTCTTATGTGGGAACTTCTTAACCAAGTTTCACTGTATGTAATAGATGACTTAGCCGAACATATTGTACTCCGACTACCCCTTTATTACTATGAATTAAACCCAATAGCGATGGTGTGGAGCCAAATCAAACATTATGTTGCCATCCTGAACTCCACTTTCCAACTTTGTGATGTGAGTAAAAACCTGAACACAGTATTTTGTGAGGTGACAGCTGATCAATGGCCAGCTAAACTCTTTCCAACGAAAGAATAAAGTAGACATAAACAAACATTTCGTATCACTCCATGAGATCTATGTGGCTCGCTGCCTACTCTTTATGTAAATATGAACATAAAGAAAATTGACTGATATAGACGTTTTGCCTGAACATATTTGATATACAGTTACAAAAGTAAATTATTAATTTCATTCCTTTATTTCATCTATGGACCAAGTATACACAATCCACCAGATCTTCTATCTCTCAAACTTACTCCGTTTTCTTTGCATTGCTTCCAGATGTTCTTGAGTCTTCGACTTCTCCTTTGTTGTTCTTTAACCCAGATGTCGCATGACTTCACTAGTTCTCCGGCACATCCCTTACTCTCGCATTATTCTTTCTCAAAGTGGTTATTTCCCATACATCTCCATCTTGGATCCCCCGGTTCTTCTTGTCCTTGTGAACCTCCATAAGTCATAAAAGTTGGGCCTTCCACTTTTCTTGCAGACTTAAGTATCCTGTGTGCCAGTCTCTTTGGATTCATCCTCTTAATTTGCCCATAAAAATGACAGTTTTCTTTTCCTCATAGTACTGTAGTTGTTATCTTCTCAACTTTTTCTTAAAGTTCTCGATTTGGTCTAAGGATTTCCTTTCTCTTTTTTTCAATGACTGCGTCTGTTACTTTCATCGTGGTTTCTGCTGCATATAGCGCTGTGCTCTCACCGCCATACAATAATGTTTTAATTTTGCTTGGATGGATATGGACTTGGATTTATAAGTTCTATAACATAATCCGAAAGCCACTTCCATCTTTCCCACCATTCTGTTTATAGCTTCTTTCTCATTTCCATTCGGGGTGAGAATTTCTCCCAGGTGCTGGAATTTTTCTAAACATGGTGGATTCCCCCAAATTATGTGAGATCTGTTTTGTCTGAGTCCATATATACAGTTTTATCAAAAGATATTCTTAACTTTGATCGCACTTTTCCACATCCTATCTCTACCTTATTCTCTTGTTCCCTTTCGGTCATTCTTGATCTTCATTCTCTGATGACATTTTCCAGGATACAATTAAACAAGCGGGTGAAAGGCAGTCGCCTTGTCTCACATCCATTTTTATCTCAAATGGTTCTGAGATTTGCCATGATATTTAACAAGTAGGCCTGCTTACATGACTGGTACCAGTATTTCATTAATTCGAACTTGCAGGAGGATTGATTCCCTGTGGATCGGACGATTTGCTGCAACTTGTATCACTAAAATCCTCCCCTAATTTAATAACCAATTTTAAACTACAGTATCTGTGGCACTTTCCACATCCCACATTGTTTTCTCTTTGCGCACCACGAAACTCTTTCCAACAAAAGAATAAAATAGACTTAAACATTTCGTATCACTCCTCGAGGTCCACATGTCTCACTGCCTGTTCTTTATGTAAGTCGATCAGTTGCCTAACCTTCTCCTTGGATATATTTATTTATTTATTTATTTATTTATTTATTTATTTATTTATTTATTTATTTATTTACAAGTTGTTTCATATCGCACTGACACAGATAGGTCTTACAGCAACAATGGGATAGGAAAGGCCTAAGGACTGGGAAGGAAGCGGCCGTGGCCGTAATTGAGGTACAGCCCCAGCATTTGCCGGGTGTGAAAATGGGAAATCACAGCAAACGATCTTCAGGGCTGCCGACAGTGGGGTTTGAAACCATCTCCTGGATGCAAGTTCACAGCTGCACGCTCCTAACTGCACGGGCAACTCACCTTGGATTTGTTAGCACTGTGCTTAAACACGAAAAAAATGCCTGTTTCTTTGACTTGACGGTAGTCTCTCACCATGCCTTTGATGTTGTATGCCCTTCGTTAATCCATGTCTCATCCAAGTAGTATAATTTCCGCCCCGTTGACTAAATTCTGTTACCCCGCCAAGATAACGCCTATGTCACGCCTCTGTCCACAACGACACTTTTTCAATTTCTGCTGATACTCTAAACCTATTTCTTTCAGTAGTATGTGAAGGGTGGATGTTTTAAAATAAAATAAAAATATGTTCACTTTTTTCTGGATAGCAGAATGAACAAAGGACTTGTGTAATGGTCATCTTTGAGAGATGTGTGATGACTAATCACAAATTTGGTTTTGCACCTATTTAGGAGTACTGCTAACCACCCAACATGGGAAAGGCCATAGAAGATGTGGGCTAAACGTCCGTAATCACACTTTTAGCCTGGCTGGGCAGCTGCACCCAGCGGATCACCCCACGTGCAATCATAAAATTACAATCATTTACAGTTGGAACATGGATTATCAGAACACTCCTGGATATAAGTAACAATGACAGACGTGAAAGACAAACAGCACTTGTCACTTTTTTTAAATGATATTTGTTTGTGGCGTCGACCTCTAGAGATCCTTTGCCACTACTTGCACCATATGATATGAACCTGCGTGTAATTGGAATTGTGGAAGTGTAGAGTGTTGAATATGAGGAAAGCAGCGTTAAGGAAAACAGAAACACCTGGTCCCCAGACCGAGGACTTTAATAATTTATGATTAAAAACCCTTGACCCGGCCGGGAATCGAACCTGGGGCCGCTGGGTGACAGGCGGATGCATTGCCCCCTACACCGCGGGACCGGACGCACTTGTCACTTACAAGCTCGCTAAACTGGACATTGATGTTGCCACCTTGAGTGATACAAGATTGTCTGGTGATGGTAACGTTGCGCAGTTTGGATCAGGCTATACCATATTTTGGAAGGGAAAGGAGGAAAGTGAAACTCGTATGCATGGTGTTGGGTTTTCTGTAAAAATATAGCTGGTAAATGCCCTCCAGCTCACTCCCACAGCAATCAGTGAACGGGTTATGACTCTCCGTATACCACTCGGAGGGGATATGAAGTTCAGTGTGCAGAAAAGGAGTGTGCAACAGTAGATTACTGCATGGAAGAGAAGGAATGCAAGTTGCAAATAATTAGGAAGTATAATAGAGTTAGGTGATGCACATATTTTATCTTCAAGTGTTAGAAGCAAGAATGTACGTATTATATATCATATGAGAGGAGTGTAGCTAAAAAAATGTAAATTTGTTTCCTTATCCTGAGGTGGTGCAGCTCTTTTCAGACACACCCCCATCAGAGTTGAGCTGTGTGTACATTGTTAACCACACACCAACCCTCATGTCAATCTGAATTCCTGGCAGGATGGCAGCTAATAGCAGTAACCATTACGCTGCGGAGGTGGACAGAAGGCAGGCGAGCTCCAGGAAGAGACAGAAGACAAGGGAAGTACTGGAAGAGTATGGACATATTCAGAGGGGAATGCTCAAGATGTAAATGGGCAGGGAAAGAGTGAAGGGCTGTGCGAGAAGTCTGGAACAGAGAATGACAGGAAACAAAGGAGAAGCAGACCTGGCTGTTAGCTGGAAACTGTGTTAGGTGATGTGTGTTACATTAACATTAACATACATGGCTCATGCTGTGACGTGGAAGTGGTGAAGTTATTTTCTCTGTTTATCTGAAGAGCTTAAAAGTCCGAATTGTTGGTTGAATGGGCAGCGTACTGGCCTTTGGTTAACCTTCATTGGTTAATACCAATGGCTCCGGGACTGGTTGTTGGTACTGTCCTCAACATCCCTGCAACTCACGCACCACACATAACACTATCCTCCACCACAATAACACGCAGTTACCTACACATGGCAGATGCCATCCACCCTCATCAGAGGGTCTGCCTTATAGTCCTGACGCTCAACGCATACCCAAGCGGTATCTTCTGATCTCAAAACTTGGCCCACCCTGGTAATAATGAAGGTTGTCAGTCTGCCCACCCTAGCGATAATGAGGGTTGACAGTCGGCTCCTTTCCTCTGGACACAAAAGGCGTGTGTCGTTTAAAAGGCAAGTGAGCTCTGTCAAAAGCAAGGTTGTCATATTTTGCGTCGATTATTTAAACATGTTAACATTTAATTTATTCTAAAGTCAAAATATTAATATAAAAACTTGATAATGAACCACAGCACAAACCAATATCACAGAATAATTTGTTTCGTGCTTAACCCGTGTGGTGGTCACAGATGTTGAAAGAAAGAAGGAAAGAATGAAAGAAAGAAAGAAAGAAAGAAAGAAAGAAAAAACAGGAAGAAGGCATTGGCAAATAAACTCGACAAAGACTAAACTTAAATTAATACCAAAGTATGCCCATTAAAATATTAATTTTATGCTGCTAATATCAGTGTCTCCCTTTCAGTAAAGAAATGAAAAGCGCAACAATTTTCTACAATTTGTTTTATGTCGCACCGACACAGATAGGTGTTATGGCGACTCTGGGCTAGGAAAGGTCTAAGAGTGGGAAGGAAGTACCTGTGGCCTTAATTAAGGTACTTCCTCAGCATTTCCCTGGTGTGAAAATGGGAAACCACGGTGAACCATCTTCAGAGCTGCCGACAGTGGAGCTTGAACCCAATATCTCCCCGATGCAAGCTCACAGCTATGCGCCCCTAACCGCACGGCCAACTCGCCTGGCAAAGGAAAAGTAAAATCATGAACTAGGGACTGTGATAATAATAATAATAATAATAATAATAATAATAATAATAATAATTGTCCGCCTCTGTGGTGTAGTGGTTAGTGTGATTAGCTGCCACCCCCCGGAGGCCCTGGTTCGATTTGCGGCTCTGCCAGGAAATTTGAAAAGTTGTACGAGGGCTGAAACAGGGTCAACTCAGCCTCAGGAGGTCAACTGAGTAGAGGTGGGTTCGATTCCCACTTTAGCCATCCTGGAAGTGGTTTTCCGTGTTTTCCCTCTTCTCCTCCAGGCAAATGCCGGGATGGTACCTAACTTAAGGCCACGGCCACTTCCTTCCCTATCCTTTCCAATCTTCCCATCCCCCACCAAGGCCCCTGTTCAGCATAGCAGGTGAGACCGCCTGGGCGAGGTATTGGTCATTCTCCCCGGTAGTATCCCCCGACCAAATGTCTCACGCTCCAGGACACTGCCCTTGAGGCGGTAGAGGTAGGATCCCTCTGGGTCAGAGGGAAAAACCAACCTTGGAGGGTAAGCAGAATAATAATAATAATAATAATTATTATTATTATTATTATTATTATTATTATTATCGGAGTATGTAGTTCGACAAAAAATAGCCAGCAAACTTAGCTACTTTTAAAACAAATGCAGTATTTACCTTACCTCTATTCGTCGTCCTCGTCATTGTCTGCTAGGTGAATTACAAATCTATCTTGGTTGCTATCCATGTCATGTTTCATGTACTTCTCTTCTGTCTGAATGGTGCTTTGAACACAAGCAGACCCCCTCTCAGGACCGATCGTTCCAGCTCCTTCACGAAGAAGTTGACACACACTAGCACTCAAAGTTGGCGTAACATTATTTTTCCTAACATACGTCTTCTGCTGAAACCAGATCATTTCTGTGGGGTTTAAAATACAGTGATATGGAGGGAGTCACAAAACTTCGTGTCCACGTGAGGCTGCGATCTCCTCTACAGCGTAACTTTTACTGATATTGGCTGATTTGATTTCCTGCAACATAACTGCCTTGATGGGTACAGGTTTTGGCACGGGAATGTTATTGTACTCCATAAACTTAATGTCCTTAATATTAGTGTTCATGGAAGGAAACTAATCAGCTGCCATGAATGATAGCTTGCGTTGTCCATCACGATTACACATTTTCGGTCACGTGGTAGGTTCTCTAGAAGATGAGACCTAAACCAGTTTTCGAAAACTTGAGCTGTCATTTCGTCATGGCTATCAGCTTTGCAGTCTCCAATGTTTTTAGCCGATAAATAAAGGCAATTCTCAACCCAGCCCTCACTGCCTCCAGCATGCAATACCAGAATACGCTTGCCTCGCGATGTTGGTGCTTTCAGTATGCAATTACAAGTTCCATCATCCCACCCTTTCTTCACAATGTCATGAATATCGTACCAAGTTTCATCTAGATAGACAACTCTGCATCCCTCGGAACGCAACTTCCGGAGACGGTCTATGAATTTATATCGCCAAGCTACTATTCTAGCAGATTCCATTACAATCTATTTTTTTCTTCAGAATACGGAAACAAAACCCAAGTTTTTTCAACAGCTGTCGTAGAGTAGTTTTTTCATAAGGAAAGCCACACACATTTTTCAAACGTTTTAACAGTTCCTGTACAGTTGGTGACTTACCTTTAGTAAAGAATGCATATACCTCGCGTCTCACCAAGTCACAGCAAAAATCATCAATTTTATTAAAGATAACCGTATTATTACCACACTTTTTCGGAGTTGTAGGTCCCCTCTTTGCTATTTTACTTACAGTTTTCCTGTTAAGTTTCAACATTTTAGCTGTCTCAGAAATATAACCCTTGCGAACATTGTTCTTCATAACGTATTCGTATGCGTTACATACCAGCCGTAGACTTTGCTTACTTAAAGTTTTAGTCGCCTTTCTTTTCTCCGCGGAACGACTACTACCCGGCTGAGTATCACTCGCGGGCGCGAAACCATTGCTGCTCGGCTGAATATCAATCGTGGGCACGGAACCACTGCTACCCGGCTGAGTATCACTCGTGAACACAGAACCACTGCTGCTCGGCTGAATATCACTCGCGGGCGCGGAACCACTGCTGCTCGGCTGAGTATCACTCGCGGGCACGGAACCAGTACTACTCGGTCGAATATCACTGTTACCGGTGCTCGGTTGAGGATCGTTTGCATGCACTGGCAGATTTAATTCAGGACTTTCTGATGCGATAATTTCCAGGTGTGATTCCCATGGCCTCCACATTACTGCGTGAAGCGAAGTGAAAAACAACACACTTCACAAATATTAATTAATGAAGCAAAGAAATAATCCAAAACTTTCAAACAGCGAACAAAGCAAGTGTGAATTGTCTGAGCTGAAAAGAGAGACTGACGTCTATTTAACAAGAGGTGCATTGGCAACAGAGCTGTGAGGATTTCTGAAGGGGAATGCGAACTTCCGTTTTAAAGCCCACTGCCGTCATAAATCACCCCCTACTAGGCAAGTGAGTGGCCAGGGAGATCAAACGTTTACCGAACTCTTTGAATGCCGCAGGGTACGCGTAGCCTGTCTCAGCTATACAAGGGGTGCACTCATCTAGACATAGCCACATGAAATTATTATTATTAAGATATTAAAAAAAGTGTGCTTACAGCTAATTCTTTTTGACAAAGAACTTTTAAGTCATGTTTTACACTACTGTAAAACCTTGTTAAGACGTTTCTGCAGGGGGCAACGAAAACGAACGCGTTAAGCGAGAGAACGTACTACTGAATATATGAATAAAACCTATCCAACAGGGATATGGAAGCACTAGATAGGATTTTTTCCGACATGAGGTCATTTTATGTCGTGTATCCACAAGGTACAGTGAAAACTATATCTACCATTTTTAAAGATGAGAGGAAAGTATTAAAAGGTGTGAAAAACATGAGAACAAATATGAAAACATTTTCTGCTGAGGCTTATAAAATAACAAGTGCACTGAATGGTGTGAAAAACACCAAACAACAAATATGAAAACATATGCATGGGGTCCAATAAAAATATCCAAGTATTATTGCAGATAACACTTTTTCTAAAACAAATGTTAGTAGAAGCCTTTTATTTCGGAGCAGTGGGTTATTAAACATTATTTTCTGGTCACACTTTTAGACAATGAATTGGAGGTTACACCCCACCATGTATGACCGGGAGGAATGACTTTGACTGCCATTTTGAAAATATTCGACCAAGTTGAATGATCAAATTGAAACTTGAAGGTGCAAGTTCAACCTCTCCATGCTTAAAGATGCAGATGCCAGTACACTCTCTGGAAGGTTTTAATTTCGTCTTCATTAGTATAGAATTTTATGACCTTTTTCGTATCCATGTCTAGGCTATCACAAGACAAATATGCACCACGCTAGTCAATTTCACACGATTATGTTCCTAATCCAGACATAGGCTAAATTTCTAACTTCTGAATGGATTGCAAAATAGAAACCCAGAAAGGCTCACTTTTTCCATAACCACGCAGTTGTGGCAACGGCTCTTACCCGAATTGTGAATCACGTTTCTTTCACAAGGAATGACAACATTTCCAGAGCTAGGAAAAATGTGATTGTACTCGTAGTAAGCGGTAACAGCAAAAATTCATGATGCGATAGGTGTGTTTATATGTTCCTAATCCAGATGTAGGCTACCGTATTGCGCAACAAAACTTCACTGTACCACTCAACTCAAAATACATTTCTAACTTCTGAATGGAATGCAGAATACAACCATAAACAGACTCACTGTGTTATTCAGTATTCTCACTGCTAACCAGCAAGCAAAACTGAACATTCCTGAGGCCAATGGCTTGTTCCCTGAACCTGCAACTTATCCTGTGAAGTTCAGGAATTTAAGGCTTTTTTCTGTAATCACGCAACTATGGTGACGAATCGTATCCGAGTTGGAAATTACATTTGTTTCACAAGGGATGACAAGTAACATTTTCAGGGCTAGGAAAAATGTGATTGTACTAAGCAGTAATAGTGAAAATTCGTGACGCGAAAAGGTAGGTATTTTTATATAGATTTAATATGATGAGAATCAGGACTTCGAATATACGACATGCTAAGCAGGAAAACGCGTTAATGAGGAACGCAGTAACAAGGTTTCACTTTTATTTGTAGAACCCTTGTTCCAGAACTACTTACATGGCATGTTTTAATTTAATTGAATGCTGAGAAAGGTATTTCTCTATTCTTCATTGTAGTGTGGAGGGTGCTGAACAGAAGCAGACTGCGTGCTATGACATCGATGTTGAGGTTGACGACACGCTCAAGACGCAGATGAACAACTTCTTGTTATCAACTGCAAGCCAACAAGAAATTCAGGTGAGTTATTGTATTATGCTGTCACCAGGATTAAAAGTGACTATAGGATATGCTGACCCTTGCGAATGAATCAGAACACAGCAATATCATTATCAACCATTGTCCTCTTCATTACCTTGTAGTCCCTGTACTTACCACATACTGTCTCTCTTTCCCAGCACTTTTCCTTCAAAAATGTTTGTTGGGAATTTACCCTGTCTCAGTAGATGGCCTACAAGTTTTATCTTCTTCCTTTCCATCTGGTTTTCATTCACGTCTTTTAAAACTTGAAAGTTTGATTCCTATCAGTCCAGCTTGTTCTGGTGATCTTCCTCCATATCCACTGCCTCTAGCAGACTTCTCTCATTTTTCTGAACTGTCCAGCTGGAAAGCTGAACGATGACATATTTATCGTATTTCTCGCAGTATATCTTGAATCCTTCTTAATAGCTAGTGTGTTTTATAAGTTGAATTCCACAAGTCTTTTAAAGTTCATTATTATGATACCACTCTTCAGTTAGACTCATATTGTATATTTTTGTAAAACAGTCCAGTTTTTCAAGTCTCTTCACAGAAAGCCACATCATGCTGAAAAAATTCTGTTTCGACCTGGAAAAGTTTCTGAAGCTTTTGAAGAACTCTTTTCTAGTACTGGTCACCTTTCGTGGTACCACTGACTGGCACCTTCATGTATAAAACACCCCATGAAGATATTTTTGGGGTGTTTTACTGTTTGTTGCAAATGTTCTGAATTTGTCGGCTTATTCTATTCTTGGCATACACATAAAACTCCCTGCCCCTGTACTTCAAAGTGACTTTAATCAGAGGAAAACTTTCTTCCAGTGTTCTTTTGTTCAATCCTGTTGACTGTGGTCCCACGAGAGATGGTGTCTTCACATTTTTCCTTTTAGAAGGTGTTTGAAGGTTCACAAGCTTTCTTTCCACCTGCTTGAAGTGTACAACGAGCATTAGTTACTGCCGTCGTTCAGTTCATGAGCTGTCCACAGTGGTGAGCCTGAGGCAGATGTGCTATTGTACTGATTTCATGCCAGTGTTGTGGTATTAAGGTTAATGGCGTGTTAGGCTTTGGTTCAAGGGGGTCTCGATCGGTTCAGGGATTTTAACTTTCCTTGGTTAATTCCAATGGTTTGGGGCCTGTGTGTGTGCGCGCGCTCGCCGACTTATGCATTAGGATTATTCTTGGGTAGGGCTGCATTTTCATAAGAGCATAGAATGCCTATCAGACAACAACTCGAAAGACCTGCACCAGGCTTCGGAGGGTACACGCCGTTATTATTGTTGTTGTTGTTGTTATAATATTTGAATTTGAATCTCATTATTATTATTATTATTATTATTATTATTATTATTATTATTATTATTATTATTATTATTATTATTATTGTTACGGAGATATCCGTGGTAGGTAGAGGTGAAAGAAGGTGCGGGTGTGAATGGGTTTCAAGCTACGAAATTAATGTGCAATGTAAAATTAATTTAAAATTTAACTAGGTTATATTTTCTTTTCAAAAACAAGAGATAACAATCATAACAGGTACAGAGTAGCAAAAATGTAGGTACAATATTACTGGATTCGGGCTCAGTGCCCTTACTTCATAACTCTTGGGCCATCAGCCCCGCCTTACTCCAAAAAAAATTTTAGCCAAGGGGCAGAAAACCCCATTTATGCCCAGGAGCACTGGCTCCAAACATTACACATAAAGCCTGCACGAGGCATACAGAAACAAATTTCAAAGAGCGATCCGCTCTCAAAATTGTAAGCCTATCACAAGGCCACACCAAACTCTACCTTCAAGCTGTCCTTCTAAGGACGTATTCACAGGGGTAAAATACCCAACCTACGGAGGTCTATTACATGAAAAGAAGGTTGATTACATGACCTCTAAAATAACAATTTGAGAGGAGGCGATCTTGCACTCCTAATACACTTTGTTTTTAAAACCTAATCTGGCTCTGGGCCGCTAACGCAAGGGCTAATCCCATACTACAGAGGTGACTTAGAGAAGAACACTTTACATTACATAAACGAAGAATAGTTTGAGAAAATAAGTTCACCTCAAAACAAATGTGAGTGGGAGCTCGAGAGGGTAGCACTCTCTATCCCAATATGTAGCTTTACAAGAAAAAGATGAAAAGAGTAATTACATTTTAGGAAAAGGTTACATGATGGAAATGCTTCGAACCCGCCGCGAGTGTTAAACTGCCAACCTAGCAAGAAAAGAAGTTATTAATAGGCCATTACCTGGTGTTGAACGGCAGAAGAAGAAAGAGGCGCTTCCCGCCTCCTGCTATGTACTTAATACACTGAAAGATGGAACAGAAGTGGCCCGGAGACCCTAAAATCAGCAGTTTATATACTCTCGCGGAAGTTTCTAGGCGTTAGGGGAATGAAAACACCCGCCCACAATGTTTTTATTGGATAGGACCCCGCAATCGATTCAAGTTGGGGGAAGATACATCTGATTGGATAGAAATTAATTTAAGAAATTCGGGATTGGCTACATGCAAAACAAGGGGAAAGAGAGGGGTATACAGCCAACTTAAACAATAACAGAAAGAAATTTAGCAAAGAACAAACATTTGAAATAAAAATTTCTTCAACAAAATAGTTCTTTGACTCCGCACTAGGTTGCACTATTGTTGATCTTCAGTAGTGTCCTCTAGAAGAGAAAGTTCACACTTCTTACTTCAAGCTAAACAAAAACACATCAAAAGTGACACAGTTCAAAAACTCAAAATTTTCCACGTGGTGACATCTTCTGAGAAAGTAGAGAATTAATAGAATAGATAAAGTTCAACCTTCCTCCAGAAGAGGAGTTTCAACTGGCGCAACTTTTAAATAAACGGTGTAGAGGTGTACCGCCCGGTACAATTATTATTATTATTATTATTATAGTCCGACTCGTTGGCTGAACGGTCAGCGTACTGGCCTTCGGTTCAGAGGGTCCCCTCATCACGACGCGCAGGTCGCCTACAGGCGTCGAATAGAAAGACCTGCACCTGGCGAGCCGAACCCGTCCTGGGATATCCCGGCACTAAAAGCCATACGACATTTCATTTCATTATTATTGTTCCGAGGTATCTGTGGAACAGCAGAGGTGAAAGAAGGTGCTGGTGGGAATAGGTCTCAACTTACGAAATTAAAGTTAATTTAAAACTTTAATAAAGGTTATATTTTCTTTTCAAGATAAATAAATAACAGAATATAACAGGTACCAAGTAGCAGATCCACAAATTAAGAAAGTACAATTACAGTTTGTTACTGGATTTGGGCTTCGAGCTTCGAGCCCCAGACTCACAATCCTTGAGCTATAAGCCCAACTTTACCTATATACAAGGTACAACAAAAGGGGCGGAAAACCCCGATCATGCCAAGGAGCACTTGCTCCCAATTAACCAGTAAAGCCTCCTCGAGGCACACAGAAAATCCACTTTTAAGAAAGAGCAAACCCGCTCTCAAAGATCAAGCCTATTCAAAGGCCACACCAAACTCCACCTTCAATCTGCCCTCCAGGCACACAAGAACAGGGGTAATAATACCCAATCTACTGAGGCCTATTAAGTAAAGAAACAGGTCAATTACATGGCCCAAAATTCTGAGTTGAATGGAGGCGTAACTTGCACTCCTAATACTTTTTTTTTTTTTTTTTTTGTTTTTTTTTTGAAAAATGCGCACATGCCGTGCAGAATACTATTACATTACATTTACATTACATAGGCCTACACATTACTTTTCTTTGCTATAAGCTACGATGGATTTCTGTCTATTCCTGCATTTTACAATATGGTATCTATCACAGAATTCCAAGCACAACTCACACACACATTCGTCATTTGGTTCGTGAAATAATTTGTTACAGCACACCTTGTGGTGGAAACCATGGATTGCCAATCTCGTCGTCACGTGTCGCATATCATGATTAGCTTCCATCCAGGTCCTGTCTTGCATAGCAGATGTTGCATAGAAGTCCTCTGGTATGTTGTTTTTCTTCTCATGCAGATCTTGTATAAGCTGTTTGAAGTTGGTACTAGCTTGAAGTATGAGCTCGCATCTCAGATCCTCTATTAAGAAGGTCTCCCTGGTAAGCTCATACACTAGCCTCGATCTTGCATTCTGCGGGACTCCTAATATTCTCTTCAGGTATCTAGCCTTTACTCGCTCCAATTCTTCCAGCTGTTTGTATGTGAGGTATTCTGCCACTAATTCTAGGCCATACGTCAGAACAGGTAGTATCTTTAACCTAAACAAGTCCCTAGCTGTGCTGATCGATAGTTGTGTGATGTTCCTGATTTCATTCATAGCCCTAGTGGCCACCACTGCTCTAGATCTTATATGTAAACTGATACTCTTTCCCGTTGTTTGAATTGTGATACCTAGATATTTAAAATTGTTAGCCCTCTTGAGTAGTTCGCCATTGCATTTGATGTTCTCTGCTTCAGTGAGTCTTCCTCCTTTCCTAAATACTACCAATTCCGTCTTCTCTTCGTTTATCTGGATGTCGTTTCTCTCTGACCATTCACATAGTGTGTTTAGCGATACTTGCAGTTTATCGATATCTGTCGCTGCGATGGCCATGTCATCAGCGTATACGTATGTGCTTGTTCCTGCCATTCCTTTGGTGACATCGTTCGTTAGAACATTAAACAGGGTAGGGCTGAGTGGATCGCCTTGGAGGACACCGTTCGTCTGCGACAGCCAGTCAGATATGCCTATTCCATCATCTATCTGTATGTAGTTTTCTGCCAGTATATTCGATATCAGGGTCGTTGTGCTCGTTCTTCCAATTAGTTCCTCCAGTTTATCTATTAATACCTTTCTGTTGACCGTATCGAAGGCTTTTGAGTAGTATACAAAAACCACGTATAGTTTTCCTTTTGGTCTTTCTATCGTCTGTTTTATTTGTTCCAACAGGTTTTCTACTGCCAGAGTCGTGGACCTTCCCTTTCTAAAACCAAACTGTTCCTCTGGTAGAAGGGGTTCTAGCTTCTCTACCAGCCTTTTGGCGAGGATTCCTGTTAGGAGTTTCAGTAATGTAGATTCCAACGCTATTCCTCTATACGCGTTTGGGTTCTCTGTGTCTCCTTTTCCCTTGTATAATAGCTTGATTGTTGACTTTCTCCATTCGTCTGGTATACTTTAACAAAGTGAGGTTAAGTTTGTTGGAGACGTGTAATTGAAAGGACGTCCATTCGAGGGGGCAAAGGAGAGTGGAAACTTCTAAATGAGTTTCATATAGTTTGTGGTTCAGGAGAGATTTCTTTTTATGGGGAAATTTGATTTCCTCTTTAATCCAGATTTTATCGGTTTTAAGTTGAGTTGCGCGAGTTTTTGCTGTATTTCTGTGAGTTTTCTTGGAAAACTTTAGAAGATTGGGGGTTACGTCATTAATCAAGCATTTTTTCAAAAAACGTAAATCTTGCCCTAATTTGGCGACCTTTATTTTGAGAATGCAATAAAGGTTAGCTTTCTTCTTTGCCTGGATGGCATTTCCATTACAAGATATTAGAATCATTCCGTATTGACGGTTTTCACTTTACAATGGCGAAAAATGAGGGTATCCTCTTATTCAATACATCATATATTTCGTCATTAGACGGAGCAAACAAATTCAGACATGTTTCGGCTCGCTTGAGCCATCTTCAGTGAAAAAAATTACGGGGGTTGGAATAATTTACATAATATAAGTTGAAAAAATGCTAAAAAACATAATGAATTAGTAAACAAAAAAACAAAAGAGAGCTTAGACGGAAAACAAAATTAGCACAAATATACAATATTTACATCAATATGCAGAGCAAAAAACTTACTGCGACAAAATTCAGTGAAACAGGTGTTAATTTGAAATAATAATTGATACTAAAAACTGCGTTAACCTAAGAAACAAGGGAATGAGAAAACAAATGATGCAGATGGAAATGAATAATAGTAGCGCATGGTGAGGTTGTGGACTTCATAGTTTACGAATTATTGGTTTAAAAATGACAAAACAGTTTGCAATTGCTGTCAAAATCATCCTAGTGGAAACCCATCACATCAAATTGGTCAGGAGGAGAGCGGGAGCAAACATTTTTGAGAGAAACCAAGCCTGAATTAACCTGCAGGCGAAAAGCCTGTGACAAGGAGAAAAAAACACCATGAAATTTAAGGCTTTAGAAATAGCAGCATTCTCAATATCTTCACAATCTAGTGGTCCCTTTCTTCATTATTGTTTCATAATGTTGGCTGGTGTTTTGCCTTATTACAGAGGGGTCGGAAGGGCCGCATATAAAAATATGAGAAGCTGTGTTAGGTAGAAGACAGATGTATAGTAAACTGTAGTAATCTAGTGGAAACCGTCAATGAAGTTCTAATCTGTAATGGAAAAAAATGTGAGGTTGTATGAGAAACATGGGTTGATAAGTAAAAAGTGTGGAATGGTTGTGAAGAAAGCTTAAACTTACGGTGTGCAGTAGGTGGTTGTCCTCTCTAGTGACCTGGCTTTCTCAAAGTAACGGTCTCGTTCGCGTGATCGAGTCTATTGTTGGTTCGGCTGTGTTTGCTAGGATGGAAGGAGCGGAGGGGGAAGGGGAGGTGCAGGGCTGGTTTGTGGAAGGGAGGGGTGTTGAGTTGGAGAGATGGAGGTGGGTTTGTTTGGCAAATATAAGGAATGAATGTTTCAAGAGGATGTTAGTTTACTCGCCGACTTCTAAAGCTCGAATGGTGTGGCCTTCACAAAGTGATGGTCTCGGTCGCGTGATCGAGTCTATTGTTGGTTTGGCTGTGTTTGCTAGGTCGGAAGGAGCGGAGGGGGAGGGTTGGTGTGAGGAGGGGGGGGGGGGGAGTGGTGGTGAGTCAGGGAGATGGAGGTGTGGTTTGTTTTTGTTATGGAAATTCTGACAAATGTATGGAATGAATGTTTCAAGTAGAATGTTCTTTTTCTCGCTGACTTCATTTAAATTGTGAGTGCGGTTCATAAACTGATCTAAATCGATGTGGATGCTCTCGAGAATGTTGAACAAGGTGCCTTTTTGCTCATAATGCAAGATCTTCAGGTCTTTATCTATTGAAGTGTATTCGTGGCTGGATGCTTTATGGTGTTCGCTCATAGCTGAAAAACGATTATATTTGAGAGCGTTGCGATGTTCGGCGTATCTTATGACGAAATTGCGGCCTGTTTTACCTATGTAGCTGGAATTACAGGATTGGCACTTTAATTTGTAAACTCCGGAGTTTCAAATATTTGTTGTTGATGTTGCTATTGTTATTGTTGACAGTGTGTGGATTGAAAATGAGTTTGGAGTTGGTGTGGGAGGTTCTGTAAGCTATTTTGATGCTGTGTTTCTTGAAAATATTAGAAATTTGGTAAATGCTACTATTATTGAAAGTGAATGTGGAAAATTTTTCTTTTGGAGCGGAATCTTTTACTAGGGTAGTCTTGGGTCTGCTTTTGTATCTATTGATGATTCTGTTGATGAAGGTTCTATTGAAACCATTGTGTTCTGCAATGTTGTAGATGGTATTAATTTCTTTTTTGTAATTCTTGCGAGATAAAGGGATAGTTAATGCTCTGAGGACCATGCTATTGTAAGCTGCTTTTTTATGTATGTCTGGGTGCACAGAGGTCTGATGGATGGTATTGATGGTGTGGGTGGGTTTCCTGTATATATTGAAGGATAAAGTGTTGTTGCTGTTGCGCATAATGGTTAAGTCCAGGTAATTAAGGGCTTTATTGTTTTCTGACTCTATGGTGAATTTTATATGTGGGTCAGTAGAGTTGAGAAATCCAAGTACTGTGTTGCTGTTAGTAACGTGGGAGTCTAAAATAACAAAGGTGTCATCTACAAAGCGTGTCCAGTGTTGAATGCCATTGATCTTGCCAATGATGTGAGAATGTTCTAAATGATCAATGTAGATGTCTGCAAGGATTCCTGAAGCTGGTGACCCCATGGGAAGACCTATCTGTTGGTAAATGACATTATTGAAAGTGAAGAAATTGTTGTTCAAAGTAAATTCCAGAATTCGAATAAATTCATCTATTTCGCCTATACTTAAATTGTTGAATTTGGAGAGATTGTTTTTGATCAATTGTACGGTGCTGTTAACGGGAACATTAGCGTACATGTTAGTAATATCAAAAGAATGAAGAGTGCGGTGTTTGGATAAATTAAAGTGTTTGATCTTTTTGCAGAATTCTAAGGAGTTCTTTACTGATGTGTTGGCTTGAAAACGATAGTGTGACTTGAGGACTTTGTGAACGAATCGAGATACTTCATAGGTCGGACTGTTTCTGAAATTGATAATGGGTCTTATGGGGATGTCTGTTTTATGGATCTTGGGTAGCGCTTTGGCTGTGGGAAGTTTCGGATTCATGATAATCATTTTGGATTTTTCAAGGTCATTAAACAGAAATGAAATGTTCTTGATGATGGTTTTTAGGTCTCTTTGTATTTTATTAGTTGGATCTTTTTTAGAGGTTATGAAGTTGTTGTCTGCAAAAAACGTGTGTGCTTTATTAACATAGTCACTTTTGTCCATGATTACGGTAGCATTTCCTTTGTCGGCTTTTGTTATAATTAAGTCGTTTTGTTTCACTTTTTTCTTAAGTTTGTTTACTTTAGCTACGTGCACTGTGTTGGGTTTAATGGTTTGTTGTTGATTGAGGATGGAAGATAGCTTGTGTTTGACTTCATATCGGACCTCTTCTTGTATATTTATTGGTAATTTATTAATGGCCAATTGAGATTCCGCTATGGTGGAAATTAAATTATCACGGTTAGAAGGATTACCCCAATTATGTTTAGGTCCCTTGCTCAGCACATCAAGATCATCGGCATCAAGAATGATTTTACTTAAGTTTACTACAGATTGGTGAAAATCATTAGGCCTTGTGTTATTTGAGTTGTTATGTTTGCTAAGTACTGTTTTTGTTTTTGAAAGAGCATTCCATTTCTTGTCAAGTGTGTTTTGTTTCTTTAACAAAGTGAGGTTAAGTTTGTTGGAGATGTGTAATTGAAAGGACGTCCATTCGAGGGGGCAAAGGAGAGTGGAAACTTCTAAATGAGTTTCATATAGTTTGTGGTTCAGGAGAGATTTCTTTTTATGGTGAAATTTGATTTCCTCTTTAATCCAGATTTTATCGGTTTTAAGTTGAGTCGCGCGAGTTTTTGCTGTATTTCTGTGAGTTTTCTTGGTAAACTTTAGAAAATTGGGGGTTACATCATTAATCAAGCATTTTTTCAACTCTAAAAATTCACCATAGAGTCAGAAAACAATAAAGCCCTTAATTACCTGGACTTAACCATTATGCGCAACAGCAACAACACTTTATCCTTCAATATATACAGGAAACCCACCCACACCATCAATACCATCCATCAGACCTCTGTGCACCCAGACATACATAAAAAAGCAGCTTACAATAGCATGGTCCTCAGAGCATTAACTATCCCTTTATCTCGCAAGAATTACAAAAAAGAAATTAATACCATCTACAACATTGCAGAACACAATGGTTTCAATAGAACCTTCATCAACATAATCGTCAATAGATACAAAAGCAGACCCAAGACTACCCTAGTAAAAGATTCTGCTCCAAAAGAAAAATTTTCCACATTCACTTTCAATAATAGTAGCATTTACCAAATTTCTAATATTTTCAAGAAACACAGCATCAAAATAGCTTACAGAACCTCCCACACCAACTCCAAACTCATTTTCAATCCACACACTGTCAACAATAACAAGAGCAACATCAACAACAAATATTTGAACTCCGGAGTTTACAAATTAAAGTGCCAATCCTGTAATTCCAGCTACATAGGTAAAACAGGCCGCAATTTCGTCATAAGATACGCCGAACATCGCAACGCTCTCAAATATAATCGTTTTTCAGCTATGAGCGAACACCATAAAGCATCCAGCCACGAATACACTTCAATAGATAAAGACCTGAAGATCTTGCATTATGAGCAAAAAGGCACCTTGCTCAACATTCTCGAGAGCATCCACATCGATTTAGATCAGTTTATGAACCCCACTCACAATTTAAATGAAGTCAGCGAGGAAAAGAACATTCTACTTGAAACATTCATTCCATACATTTGTCAGAATTTCCATAACACAAACAAACCACACCTCCATCTCCCCGACTCACCACCACTCCCCCCCCCCTCCTCACACCAACCCTCCCCCTCCGCTCCTTCCGACCTAGCAAACACAGCCAAACCAACAATAGACTCGATCACGCGACCGATACCATCACTTTGTGGAGGCCACACCATTCGAGCTTTAGAAGTCAGCGAGTAAACTAACATCTTCTTGAAACATTCATTCCTTATATTTGCCAAACAAACCCACCTCCATCTCTCCAACTCAACACCCGTCCCTTCCTCAAACCAACCCTGCACCTCCCCTTCCCCCTCCACTCCTTCCATCCTAGCAAACACAGCCGAACCAACAATAGACTCGATCACGCGAACGAGACCGTTACTTTGAGAAAGCCAGGCCACTAGAGAGGACAACCACTTACTGCACACCATAAGTTTAAGCTTTCTTCACAACCATTCCACACTTTTTACTTATCAACCCATGTTTCTCATACAACCTCACATTTTTTTCCATTACAGATTAGAACTTCATTGACGGTTTCCACTAGATTACTACAGTTTACTATACATCTGTCTTCTACCTAACACAGCTTCTCATATTTTTATATGCGGCCCTTCCGACCCCTCTGTAATAAGGCAAAACATCAGCCAACATTATGAAACAATAATGAAGAAAGGGACCACTAGATTGTGAAGATATTGAGAATGCTGCTATTTCTAAAGCCTTAAATTTCATGGTTTTATTTTTCTCCTTGTCACAGGCTTTTCGCCTGCAGGTTAATTCAGGCTTGGTTTCTCTCAAAAATGTTTGCTCCCGCTCTCCTCCTGACAAATTTGATGTGATGGGTTTCCATTAGGATGATTTTGACAGCAATTTCAAACTGTTTTGTCATTTTTGAACCAATAATTTGTAAACTATGAGGTCCACAACCTCACCATGCGCTACTATTATTCATTTCCATCTGCATCATTTGTTTTCTCATTCCGTTGTTTCTTAGGTTAACGCAGTTTTTAGTATCAATTATTATTTCAAATTAACACCTGTTTCACTGAATTTTGTCGCAGTAAGTTTTTTGCTCTGCATATTGATGTAAATATTGTATATTTGTGCTAATTTTGTTTTCCATCTAAGCTCTCTTTTGTTTTTTTGTTTACTCTTTCATTATGTTTTTTTAGCATTTTTTCAACTTATATTATCTAAATTATTCCAACCCCCCTAATTTTTTTCACTGAAGATGGCTCAAGCGAGCCATAACATGTCTGAATTTGTTTGCGCCGTCTAATGACGAAATATATGATGTATTGAATAGGAGGATACCCTCATTTTTCGCCATTGTAAAGTGAAAACCGTCAATACGGAATGATTCTAATATCTTGTAATGGAAATGCCATCCAGGCAAGGAAGAAAGCTAACCTTTATTGCAATCTCAAAATAAAGGTCGCCAAATTAGGGCAAGATATACGTTTTTTGAAAAAATGCTTGATTAATGACGTAACCCCCAATTTTCTAAAGTTTACCAAGAAAACTCACAGAAATACAGCAAAAACTCGCGCGACTCAACTTAAAACCGATAAAATCTGGATTAAAGAGGAAATCAAATTTCTCCATAAAAAGAAATATCTCCTGAACCACAAACTATATGAAACTCATTTAGAAGTTTCCACTCCCCTTTGCCCCCTCGAATGGATGTCCTTTCAATTACACGTCTCCAACAAACTTAACCTCACTTTGTTAAAGAAACAAAACACACTTGACAAGAAATGGAATGCTCTTTCAAAAACAAAAACAATACTTAGCAAACATAACAACTCAAATAACACAAGGCCTAATGATTTTCACCAATCTGTAGTAAACTTAAGTAAAATCATTCTTGATGCCGATGATCTTGATGTGCTGAGCAAGGGACCTAAACATAATTGGGGTAATCCTTCTAACCGTGATAATTTAATTTCCACCATAGCTGAATCTGAATTGGCCATTAATAAATTACCAATAAATATACAAGAAGAGGTCCGATATGAAGTCAAACACAAGCTATCTTCCATCCTCTATCAACAACAAACCATTAAACCCAACACAGTGCACGTAGCTAAAGTAAACAAACTTAAGAAAAAAGTGAAACAAAACGACTTAATTATAACAAAAGCCGACAAAGGAAATGCTACCGTAATCATGGACAAAAGTGACTTTGTTAATAAAGCACACACGTTTTTTGCAGACAACAACTTCATAACCTCTAAAAAAGATCCAACTAATAAAATACAAAGAGACCTAAAAACCATCATCAATAACATTTCATTTCTGTTTAAGGACCTTGAAAAATCCAAAATGATTATCATGAATCCGAAACTTCCCACAGCCAAAGCGCTACCCAAGATCCATAAAACAGACATCCCCGTAAGACCCATTATCAATTTCAGAAACAGTCCGACCTATGAAGTATCTCGATTCATTCACAAATTCCTCAAGTAACACTATCGTTTTCAAGCCAACACATCAGTAAAGAAATCCTTAGAATTCTGCAAAAAGATCAAACACTTTAATTTATCCAAACACCACACTCTTCATTCTTTTGATATTACTAACATGTACGCTAATGTTCCCGTTAACAGCACCGTACAATTGATCAAAAACAATCTCTCCAAATTCAACAATTTAAGTATAGGCGAAATAGATGAATTTATTCGAATTCTGGAATTTACTTTGAACAACAATTTCTTCACTTTCAATAATGTCATTTACCAACAGATAGGTCTTCCCATGGGGTCACCAGCTTCAGGAATCCTTGCAGACATCTACATTGATCATTTAGAACATTCTCACATCATTGGCAAGATCAATGGCATTCAACACTGGACACGCTTTGTAGATGACACCTTTGTTATTTTAGACTCCCACGTTACTAACAGCAACACAGTACTTGGATTTCTCAACTCTATTGACCCACATATAAAATTCACCATAGAGTCAGAAAACAATAAAGCCATTAATTACCTGGACTTAACCATTATGCACAACAGCAACAACACTTTATCCTTCAATATATACGGGAAACCCACCCACACCATCAATACCATCCATCAGACCTCTGTGCACCCAGACATACATAAAAAAGCAGCTTACAATAGCATGGTCCTCAGAGCATTAACTATCCCTTTATCTCGCAAGAATTACAAAAAAGAAATTAATACCATCTACAACATTGCAGAACACAATGGTTTCAATAGAACCTTCATCAACAGAATCATCAATAGATACAAAAGCAGACCCAAGACTACCCTAGTAAAAGATTCCGCTCCAAAAGAAAAATTTTCCACATTCACTTTCAATAATAGTAGCATTTACCAAATTTCTAATATTTTCAAGAAACACAGCATCAAAATAGCTTACAGAACCTCCCACACCAACTCCAAACTCATTTTCAATCCACACACTGTCAACAATAACAATAGCAACATCAACAACAAATATTTGAACTCCGGAGTTTACAAATTAAAGTGCCAATCCTGTAATTCCAGCTACATAGGTAAAACAGGCCGCAATTTCGTCATAAGATACGCCGAACATCGCAACGCTCTCAAATATAATCGTTTTTCAGCTATGAGCGAACACCATAAAGCATCCAGCCACGAATACACTTCAATAGATAAAGACCTGAAGATCTTGCATTATGAGCAAAAAGGCACCTTGTTCAACATTCTCGAGAGCATCCACATCGATTTAGATCAGTTTATGAACCGCACTCACAATTTAAATGAAGTCAGCGAGAAAAAGAACATTCTACTTGAAACATTCATTCCATACATTTGTCAGAATTTCCATAACACAAACAAACCACACCTCCATCTCCCCGACTCACCACCACTCCCCCCCCCCCTCCTCACACCAACCCTCCCCCTCCGCTCCTTCCGACCTAGCAAACACAGCCAAACCAACAATAGACTCGATCACGCGACCGAGACCATCACTTTGTGAAGGCCACACCATTCGAGCTTTAGAAGTCGGCGAGTAAACTAACATCCTCTTGAAACATTCATTCCTTATATTTGCCAAACAAACCCACCTCCATCTCTCCAACTCAACACCCCTCCCTTCCTCAAACCAGCCCTGCACCTCACCTTCCCCCTCCGCTCCTTCCATCCTAGCAAACACAGCCGAACCAACAATAGACTCGATCACGCGAACGAGACCGTTACTTTGAGAAAGCCACTAGAGTTTAAGCTTTCTTCACAACCATTCCACACTTTTTACTTATCAACCCATGTTTCTCATACAACCTCACATTTTTTTCCATTACAGATTAGAACTTCATTGACGGTTTCCACTAGATTACTACAGTTTACTATACATCTGTCTTCTACCTAACACAGCTTCTCATATTTTTATATGCGGCCCTTCCGACCCCTCTATAATAAGGCAAAACACCAGCCAACATTATGAAACAATAATGAAGAAAGGGACCACTAGATTGTGAAGATATTGAGAATTCTGCTATTTCTAAAGCCTTAAATTTCATGGTGTTTTTTTCTCCTTGTCACAGGCTTTTCGCCTGCAGGTTAATTCAGGCTTGGTTTCTCTCAAAAATGTTTGCTCCCGCTCTCCTCCTGACCAATTTGATGTGATGGGTTTCCACTGGGATGATTTTGACAGCAATTTCAAACTGTTTTGTCATTTTTAAACCAATAATTTGTAAACTATGAGGTCCACAACCTTACCATGCGCTACTATTCTTCATTTCAATCTGCATCATTTGTTTTCTCATTCCGTTGTTTCTTAGGTTAACGCAGTTTTTAGTATCAATTATTATTTCAAATTAACACCTGTTTCACTGAATTTTGTCGCAGTAAGTTTTTTGCTCTGCATATTGATGTAAATATTGTATATTTGTGCTAATTTTGTTTTCCGTCTAAGCTCTCTTTTGTTTTTTTGTTTACTCTTTCATTATGTTTTTTAGCATTTTTTCAACTTATATTATGTAAATTATTCCAACCCCCCTAATTTTTTTCACTGAAGATGGCTCAAGCGAGCCGAAACATGTCTGAATTTGTTTGCTCCGTCTAATGACGAAATATATGATGTATTGAATAGGAGGATACCCTCATTTTTCGCCATTGTAAAGTTCGGCATGTTCGGGCAAACAATATCCCAGTAGATGGCGAGATTAATAAGGGGAAGGCGAATGAACTGGCGCTGAAGATGGGTCTTGAATTTCAGTGTTCGAACGGGTGGATTCAGCGTTTTAAGGAACGGCACAATATCACGTGGCAAGCAGTGTGCGGAGAAGCCGAATCAGTGAACACTAGTGATGCAGACAGTTGCAAGAAAACGTGGCTCACATAATCAATTCTTATGCACCGAACAATATCTTCAATGCCGATGGGACTGCATTGCTTTTTTAATGCCGAACCCAAACGGACATGGTTTTAAGGGAGAGAAGTGCCATGGCGGGAAATCTTACAAGGATCGGGCCACAGTCCTTCTGTGTTGCAATGCGGACGGAAGCGAGAGACTTCCTCCTCTCGTCATAGGCAAAGTTCGAGAAACCGCGATGTTTTAAAGGCATCAGGCACCTTCCGTGCAAATATAAATCGTCTAAGAATTCCTGGATGACAGGCAAAATTTTTGAGGAGTGGCTGGTATGCCTTGAGCGCAAAATGGCATGCCAGGACAGGAAAATACTTCTGTTGCTGGATCAGTGCGCTGCACACAAACATAATCTAATTTTAAAACATGTGCGTCTTCTTTTACTGCCGGCCAACACTACGAGCTACTTGCAGCCCCTAGACCAAGGCATAATTTCATCTGTGAAACGTGCCTACAGAAAGTGATTGGTGCGTTACTATCTCCGGGAAGTTGCTAGAAATATTCCGGCGGGAGAAATACGCAAGTGGAACGTAATTGATGCAATGTGGAGTATGACAGTTGCCTGGGACTCTGTTCCTTCATCGACCATCAAGAAAAGCTTCGTCAAGTGTGGTTTTGATTCGTTAAATGAAGTAGAAAAAGGAGCAGAAGAAGAAGAAGACGACAACAATGAAGATGAATGGGAGGAGTTACGGCAAAAGTCCGATGTCGGTATGACTTTCTCTGAATACATCGCCATAGACCATGCGGAGACTACTTCAGAAGAGCGGGATTCCGCCATGATGATCAGCTGTGATCACGTGACGCCAGAGAGAGATGCAGCTACAGCTGAGGTTGAACATGTCGAAGATACGGCGCAGGTGGCAACTATTCCGTCAAAGAATGATGTACTTGCCACTCTCGCCGTGTTGGATTCAGTGATAAGTGCTAGTGATGACGACGAAGCTACAGTTAAGGCTATGGCCCATATGGAGCAGTTCGTAGCTAGTGTTTATAAAATAAAGATGAAGCAACTTCTCATACACTCTTTCTTTAAAAGGCAATAAGCCTCATGTGTGACAAAAAAGCCTTACTGGATCATTAAACATTTGTGAACTATTCAGGTACTGTACATAGTTATCTATTATTCTTTATATTTGTTTAAAATGTATGTCTGGGTTTTTAATGTTTGTTTTGTTGGTGCCATGTGTTTCCCATATATGTCTGGGTTTTTAAAGTTTGTTTTGTTGGCGTAATGTGTTTCCAATTTGGACAGCCTTGTTGGCTCCCCTGTGCAAGTGCACTTAAATCAAGTAGGTTATAACATATTTGCTTAAATTGCGTCGTACATATATACAGTAGATTACCGTACTGCTTGTCTTTGAATCGTGTTTTATTTTTCCCGGGTGTGAGGTTATGTTTGACAATATAAGGCGTTATCAAAGAGCATTATTTCAATAAATGCACCTTGTTAGATACATTTAGGAATGTTTTTCCCTACGGCATTTGAAAGGTTTAACTGTGAATCAAGGTTAACTCGTGCAGTAACGGGCATTATAATATTTTGTAACGCGGCAAGGGTTGGTACTTCTGAAATGCGAATCGGCGGTTAATTCGATATCACGTAATTCGAAGTCTGATTTTTGAGTCCCAACGACTTCGAATTAATGAGGTTTTACTGTAGTGTTTTCAGTGTCAATTTTCTTTGTTCATAACATTCTCTGTCGAATCATGGCCTCGCCTTCCTATTTGAATCTTGTGTGGTGGCCCCACTTATTATAGTTGATTTCAGCCATGTAGCGGCCTCATCAATATTTCCTGCTCTTATTGCTCTTTCAACCTTATCTTTTTCTTTCATTTTCCCTTTAATTTTTTCCATGTCCAGGGTCTTGCCAAATGTTATATTTCGTCTTTCTTCTAATTTGCTACTTCTACCGTTTTCTATATTTAATTGTACTGGTATGTGTTTACGGATGACTGCTGCTTCTTTTTTCACTATGGTGGCAAGGTGTTTTGATCTAAAGCCCTTTGTGATTATTCGGTCTATTGTGCTAGCTCCGTTATGCCCTATGTATGTCCAGTCCTCCTGTCTGTTGCTAATACATTTTTAAAACCTATTTGGCACTAGGCCGCATACACAAGGGCTAATCCCATACTAAAGAGGTGACTTGTATAAGAAGACTTTATTACATTAAGAAAGGAAGAAACGGTTGTGAAAACAAAGTCACCTCAAAACAATAGGAGTGGGAGCTCGAGAGGGTTTAGCACTCTCTATCCCAATTTATAGTTCAAGAGTCGAAGTTTTACCAAGTGTCTATTACATTTTAACGATAGGTTACATGAGAAAAGTTTTCGAACCTGCCCCGAGGGTTAAACTGCTGAGCTAGCAAGAAATAAAGTTATTAAACGGCCATTACCTTTTGGATGAACTGCTGCCCGAAGAATGAGGCGCTTCCCGCCCCCTGCTACATAATCACACTAGGAGAGATGTTACTGAAGTGGCCAGGAGGCCAGAAAATCAGCAGTTTATATACCCTCGTGGAAAATTCGAGACCTTTCATGAATGATTACAACCCGCCCACAAAATTTTTATTGGGTAACAGCAAAAACTAATACACCAGACGAAGAAGAAACAACTTATTGATGGAAAATTAATTACAGAAATTCCTCATTGGTCAAGTTCAAAACAGGCGGAAAGAGAAGGGTTATACTGCCAACCCAAACAATAACTGAAAGAAATTTAACAAAGAACAAACTTATGAACACCAAATTTCTTCAAAAAAAAGTTCCTTCACTTCGCACTAGGGTGCACAATTGTAGTTCTTAAGTAGTGCCATCTAGAAGAGAATGTTCACACTTCTTACTACAGAGAAAACAAAAACAAATCGAAATCGACATAGTTCAGAACACTTCAAAATTTACAGTAAAGACATCTTCTGAGAAACCTTAGAATTAATGTGGTTGTTAAAGTTCAGGCTTTCTCCAGTAGAGGAGTTTCAACTGGCGCAATGTTTGAATTAGCGGCGTGAAGGTGTACCGCCCGGTACAATTATTATTATATTTGAATGACAAACAGTACCTAAATACAGTACCTGTATTTTATTATTTTGCTTTTCCCCTAATTTTTACGTCGCCTGCATTTATTGTTTTCCCGCATCCATCGTCATTTTCCGCCTTCCCCTTGAAAAATGATTGATCGGGGGTTTTACCGTACCTATTTTTGAAAAATGTTATGATGCACCTTGTGAGAACTACAGAGGGAATAGCATTGCTGTGTCATTGCATGAAGATTTATGCAAAAATAATTTTATATAAAATCAAGAACAAGATGGATTCACAATTAAGAGATGAACAAGGAGGATTTAGACCTGGAAGATCAACTATTGATGCCATATTTACAGCTAGACAAGTAGTAGAAAAGAAATGGGAATTTGGGAAAGACATCACAGTTGCATTCAAGATATACAAAAGGCTTATGACATGGTAAGAAGAGAAGAGATATGGCAGGGTCTGTATGGAATGGAATTGTCAAGAGAAATGCAATTCAGAATTAGAAACATGTATAACAAACGTCTGAACTGTGTTATAATAGCAAAAATCAAAATGGTTTAGAACAGACAGAAGAGTTCGACAAAGAAGTGTACTTTTATCAGTGTTCTGTAATATAGTGATGGATAACATTATGAAGAAAGTTCACCTGGGGTCAGCATCAAATGAAATGGATATCATAGCATATGCAGATGATGTGATGTTATGGGAAGAAAATGAACAAAAATTGGAAGAACAACTAAAAACCTGGCAGAGGGCAATTGAAGAAGCAGGCATGGAAATAAGTGTAGGTAAGGAAAATCAGTAGAGAAAACAGAAAAATGAAGGATGTTAGGTGTAATGGAAAGAACTAGATGCTTTAAGTACCTAGGAAGTAAGCTAACTGGGAAAGGAAACATCAAGGAAGAAATATCAGAAAGGATAGGAAATTGCTCATACTTTTATTGCTGTGTATCAGACATAAATTAGAAATTGGAAGTTACCTACCAAAGCAAAAATCATGATATATAAATCATATTATTTGCCAATATTGACCTATGGATCTGAATGTTGGACTTGGACAAAATAAAAAAAAGATCTGTGTAGATTACAAGTGATGTACTTTCTACGAGGGATCTTGGGTAAAACAAGCAGGGACAAGATAAAAAATGAAACAATATGAAATGCTACAGATCCACACCCTGAAAGAAACTATGGAGAGAAATAGGCTGAAATGGTTCGACCATGTCAAAAGAATGAGACAAGAAAGATTACCAAGAAGAGCTCTGGAATGAACATAATCTGGAAGAAGACCAAATGGAAGACCACAAACAAGATGGAGGGATCATGTGGAGGACGATGTAAATCGAAGGGGACTACAATGGGAAATAGTGATGAACAATAGACTGTGGGAGGAAAAAGAGAAGATTGAAAGAGGCTCTGTGAACGACCTGGATAAGCAGAAACTTTCAGGAAGGAAAAGAAAATTCATTCGAAGTTCTTATCGTCTCACTACCAGTACTAGTTTCGATCAAGAATCTGATCTTCAGCTAAACAGATCAAATAACAGCACAAAACACATCTAAGAACTGAATACATAAAATTGTCTAAAACATGAAGGTGAATTATGTAGTTAAAACAAGTCAGAAGGGGACTATGAGAATCTAATCAGAAAAAGAACACAATGAACAAGAAAAGGCGTACAAAATGACAATCAGTGGAGTTGAATGTTTGTAAAAGGTTGAGTATAGAGTCCATGATGGTATTGGCACTGGCCGCATGGACTCCCACTGAACATCAAGGGATATCCTTTCACAAGCCACATTCACTGTACTGATCGATATGACTCTACTGTATGTTCAACATAACGACTAGGACATCCCTTTGATACCTAACTTCTCCTGTTCAGCATTCAAAGGACTTCACTACAAACTTTAACTCTTTCCCGCGGGTTGCATAGTAAGAGTCGCATATTGTCTCCCGCGGGATGCATAGTAGAGCATACTCGACTTTCAAACTAGCTTCCTCTGCCATCTGTCTGTTAAACGTATAACTTCTTGGAACCAGTGAATTCCCTACGCTTCCTACATACAACTGACTTGCACGTAATGCCAAAGTAAAGTGATTTTTATATGTTTTCTTAGATAGAACAGAGAACTGCACATAACCAGTTGAGTGAAGAGGATATTTGTTACAAATTAGATTAATATGTTAACAAATGCAGTGGTGGTGAGTTTGAAGTTGTAGGTATAATAATAAAAATGGTGAGGTTAAACATTCGGGACAGAAAGTGAACCTGACGGAAATCGAAATATGGTATATTGCACAGGACAGGAAATGGTCATTCAAGTACCATCTCCTTTTAATATATTAGGCCTACTTGGACAAAAAAACAATTATCAGTTAATTCCGTTTTGGTCTATGGACCTCTACGTAATTATTTGATATTCTAACTAATGTCATTTTATCTTCCAATCCAATTCACGGAAAAATAGTTTTTAATTTGTATATCTGAGAGGCAGTATGATTTGCTATCTAAATACAGTATCTTCACCTGACAGATTCCGAAAATGAAAACAAAAAAATGGGGGGGGATTCAGGGTGGTGAAGTCCTGCGTTCTCTGCAATACCAGAAAAAATAAGAGCCCCATTGGGTTGAGAAATTCAGATGACTTTAAGAACAAGCAATTTAACTTGCACCATGCTGGATGCTCGTGATGTATCATTCCGAACTGGGAGGTTCCTGTGTGTAATTAGGTGATCTCATTGTATCAATTTAGAATAAGTATAGTGTATTTTCCCTTGTTGCAACATTTGAAACCAATATCTTAATTGGTTTCTACAGAATAAAGTATTTTCTGAAGGTACTCCACAGCTATACCTGAGAAGCAAATTATTACTCTAGGTTTCACTGGACAATGAGTCAAAGATAGTCCGTGGGAAGGGGTTAAATTAAACAGAAGACACCTGACAGCCAACACAGAAGTTTGCATAAGCAACTAGTGTCCAAATAGTCACATGATCCTGATGTTTTTCTTATATATTGTGGCACACCAACAATCGCAGAGGAGGGCAACCAATCAACAGGCGGCACAACACCGCAGCCCAAGTCCGCGATTGCTAGCGCAACCACCAAAGAGATAAGAGGCTCTTCCCAGCATTATCACGCCAGCTACTTAGAGAAGGGCCTTGATAGAACACAAACACAGGAAATGGGAAGTGATGGAAATCTGGGCGAAACCAATAGGTTAACAACCATAACAGAGGGTGGAAGGAATATGAGGTAGAACAATTCACAATAATGACACACTGTCACACTTAAAAGGACGAAAATATAATTTGATTCAAAAGAATAATAAAGGTGGGTGGTGCAATTTAAAATATAAGAAAATTAAAACAAACATTATCCTTTAAGAAAAGAGAAAACTGATGACAAGGCTCGTATACCAAAACACAATCGTAGTCACCGTACCAATAGTTACAACCAAATTTTTCTTTTAGAAGAAATTTAACAATATTTCCCAGACACAATTAACTTCAGTAGTTTTAAAAGCTTCATTACAATTAGCTAGTTTGTGACAATTTACTTGTTAATTACAATTTGTTTGTTCGAGCTCAAACCCATCCTTCCATAAGGGAAATCATAAATAACTCAGGTGCACCAGTAGTGGGTACGCGCGTCCCAATAAAATTCCCCAAAATGATAATTTATTACATTTTTGAAATCCCTCAGTGAACACGGAAGTGTTTCAAATTTAAACCTTCAACCGCGTTCCCTAACTCACTAACATTGTCCTCAAGAAACATTAAGGAAGGCAAATTTTTAAAATTAGTAAAGAGCCGACATCAAAAGAAAAAGAAAGAATTACGGAAGGAAATCAATAATAATAATAATAATAATAATAATAATAATAATAATAATGTAGCACAATAATGTAGAAACAATTAAAACTCATCTTGTGACCAGATCATCACATCACCAACACAGGTACGCCATGCAACAACGAACGTCTGCACGTCACGAGTATTGTTAAGACACTCACACCGCTACAATGCAAACTTATCACACCGTTACCAGAAAAATAAAAGAAAGCATACCAACAACAATGGAACAGAAATGGAGTGAAGCTCCATATCAGTAACATTAACTGAAATTCAGGGAAAAGAAGTTTTCAAAATAATAATAATTTGAAAGGGAAAATTAAATTAAATTCACTTTGATCCAAAACACACTTCAGTATTCACTAAGGTTTTAAAATAATTTTAAATATCCAGTTGCCTTTATGAGGCTAATGATACAAGATACCACACACACTTTCACTTGTCACAGCTTAAAGAGCAAATCATTTTAAACCACACTGTTCCGGTGACGCATAAGTATGTGCATCAATAAAAATTATTGGTAGGGCATATATAGATTAACGGAATTCAATAATGGAAGATGCGACCGAGAATCGCAAATAAGATCAAGATAACTCAATCTAACGGTCACAAGATCGATATTACAATAATAGTATGAGCATTAGCAATTTCTGTATCCTTCAGAAGGAAGAAAATATAAAGAATCTACCTAAAATCTCAAATTAACAAATATAAATTTGCGAGACTGTCCAGCAGCTAATGTTTTTACCAAGTAGTTTCGAAAACATTGCATTTATTACGGCCTGGAACCCATCTTTATCACATCACCAAGATATGACACAATATAATATTAACCCAAGCAGATTTGGGAGAAGAAAGCCACAAGACTGCTTACGGAACAAGCACATTGCTCACGACTAGATTATATAAGTTCTCGACGTAAGGCAGTTATTATTACTATTATTAGTGCCACACATAAATATCAGCATATCAAAGGGGTTTTACACGGGAATCTTCTCAGAACATAATTTGGCGAATACACATTACTCTCCTGCAAGTAGTATGTCGAGGTTGTGACTCACAAGACGTCTCCCGAAGGAATTATTATTAATTCAAAACATCGATGAAGGTAGCCATGTTGGCGTATACTCACTGCAGAATAATTCCCAGAAGATTACATGGAAAAATCTGTTGGGGTAGATATGATGCCAGACTATCACTTACCAGAGTGTTGACGAGGACTCTTAAATACTCACTTATACAGTTTGAGTTTGGTGCAAAACATTCCCAAGGAAAAAAGTATACTCAGCTGCAGGCACTCGTCGTCACAAAAAAAGGTTGCATTTCACACTTACTTACAAGTTACAATTGCACCACCACCACATAAATGTCATTACACAGGCCTACGCCTTCCTTCACAATCACCTTACGGTGGTTTCCAATTATTCTTGCCTGTCATAGCGACTGGCAGGAAGCCAAGCGACATGACGCCTGCACTAGCCGACCGCTGGAACAGAAGTGTTCGCCTGGAATGATGGCCGCTAGGGCGCGCAATGCAGAACAGTTGACTATCGAGCAGCGGACTACCCAGTAACAACCTCGTAGACAACAACGTTCAAATAAAAGTCCAATGGCGAAGCAATTGCCCACAGTTATGTTACAATTTGCACCAATAAGAATCCCAACAGTACAACAATTAGCTGCCGCAAAGTTCCCTTCTTTAGGGGCAAGATTAAACTATAGTTTGCATTCCCCCTTTTTTATGAATTCGTACATAATCAAATTTCCGGTGTAGCGGTGATTTCCCGTAGTCCTTAAATTATACCGCTACAATATGTTATTAGTTAATTGCAAGATTGTTTTTGTATTCACATCTATTATCTAGGCTATATGTTTGTATCCACATGTTTAACGTATTGATCTTACGCGAATAACAATGCCATTGTTCCTCGGCATGTTTTGTACTCTTATAGGATTCTATTGGAAATACAGTGAAACTCTGTTAAGAAGTTCCCGCATAAGAAGTTTTCCCGCCGAAGAAGTGTGATATTCTTGGTCCCTTGATCAGTTGCATTAAGATATATGTATATTTTTCCCGTTTAAAGTGTTCTGTTGTAAATATATTTCCCGGTTAAACAGTTCAGATTTTAGAGCCCCTCGAGATAGAAAACGTCCGCTCAAAGCAGCCCATGGTTAGAACCCTCCAGTCTCCGTGCAAGTTGCACCCTGTGTTAGACCGTTCGCGCGCTCGCGGTGTGTGTCTGGTGTCATGGAACATGTGCGGGCCTGCCAAGGCCATATGACGTCACGCTATGACAACATGGACAGCAGATGCTCACTGTCTTGCTCTCACCTTGTGGAATCGAATCGAACCCATCAGTCGAAATTTCCACTCCACCATTCCATCTAGCGGAATAGAATCGAACGGGATTCTACGTGGGAAACATAAAGCACGCAATGGATGGTTTGATAAAACTAATGCAGTAATTTGCGGGCCGCGACAGGGTGCAGTCATTAATCGAGGTGGCCTAAACATTAATTAAAAACCGTAAAGTGTATTTGTCCACAACATTACTGTTAATCTACCAAAAAATTGAGTATTCTACCTGTTTGATTTTTCATTCCCTTGCTTATTTCCTTCCAGGCATTCTCTCTTACGTTGTTGTTGCAATAATATTTATGGGTCTTGCCGTAGAGGAAATTACGTTTTTGAACTAAACTGATAAGATTTTCCGTGTCCATTATTAGTGAGGTGAATAAAAACAACTTCCCGACTCTACGCAGGAAACAGCCGACTTGCCCCAAGCCAGCTGATACACATGCCGCCACAGCCGGCCGAAAGATCCCGATCGTTTACGAAGTTGAAAGAATGTTGATAGCCAACTGGGTGTTGGTGGGAGGCACACAGAGGCATTGCAATACCATGTGTTGGCATAAAATTGAAAGTTATTTTTAATTTTACCTTTATACAAGCTAAACATTGTATTATCGTGTCACTCGTAATTATTACATAGCATTATTAGAACGTAGCACAAGGATGAGGAGACATGAAATAAAATTCTCTCGGGGAAAGAAACTGTTTACGTTTAGATGTGCTAGCATTGGTACTGCGCCTTTATCACTCCTTCGTAATACCCCAGACACTTTTCCATGCACTCATTTCTGCAACTTCAAACCTGTGTTTCTTTTCTTCATTACCTATAGCATGAAGAGGATTGAAACGGGAAAATAAACTCAATACTGGCTTGGCCATGCGGTACTTGTGAAACAGCCAGAAACTACGCCCGTTGCCGAGACAACCAGTAGGAATGCAGGAGCGATTTAGGCCTAGGTTCTAAGAACCTCTAAGAATAAGTTGCTAGATTTCCCATTTGCTGCCATTATCCTTGGAGCAGGTGTCAGGGGTGTGAGGAAGATAGAAAGCACATGCTAACAAACTGTAGTACACGTCTTGCCTTTGCGTCTTGTAAGCCTAAGCTACGGATTGCCAAGCATAGTGTAGCATCGTAATTAGTATGAACAGGAGTCGGTGAAGTTAGTTGTACTTGTAATATCAACGTACAAACGTTTTAAGTGAAAATGAGTGGAACTCAGAGGAAAGAGATCAAGCGAAAAGCACTAACAAAGCACTAAAAGACAAAGTGGAGATTATAAGGAAAATGGTGTCATCTACACTTTCCCGTGTTTCTTTGGCAAAGGAGCTGGGGATGCCGCCGCCTACTTTGAACAGTATTATAGCGAAGAAAGAAGAGATCTCTGCTTCTGCAGGGAATACTTCAGCAAATTGTAAGGAAGTTAAATCTGAAGAGTACGATGAAATAGAACAAGCTCTGCTAATATGGTTTAAACAGCATCAAAGTTTAAACATTCCTTTCAGTGGGACTGTTGTGCAGGAGAAAGCCGCTTGCAAATTAAGGGTACCTTTTACCACGTTGAACGGGTGGCTGGACCGCTTTAAAAATCGAACCGGTATCGTTTACAAAACAATTTGTTGCAAAGCAGAGAGTGTAAGTGCGGAGGAAAGGAAAGCGTGGAAGGAAATGGTTCTGCCTGCTAAAATAAGCAAACCTTGCAACGTTTTTATATAACTTAATATGTTCTCTCCTTTTATCAAATATATTTATAATACGGTATGTTCAATTATTTTACTTTATCTCTAAAAATATTGTCATGATAATCGAATTTTTATATTGTGGCTTTCTGTTAGCAGCTCTTATATATCGGCCTGTTTCAGTATTGTTCACAAACAAGGAAATCTGTTGGCTGTGTGTTTCACATGTATTTCAAAGTACAGAATAAGTTTTTGGGCGTTGTCCCTTTTAAGAAGTTTCCTGCTTAAGAAGTTTTTTTTTTTTGCAGTCCCTTGAAAAACTTCTTAACAGAGTTTCACTGTACTAGCATAGATGCTCAGTGTGTTATTTTTAAGTTGAAATGTTGATACCAGTTTATTTTAACCTTAAACATCCCGATTTAAGTGGGAGACTCCCAGTTTCTCATCGTTTTTCCCGATCTCCTGATTGCCGGGACCAATTCCCCAATTTTCGGAGCATGTTCAGTAATTTTCGTATTATTTTAAAATCTTGCGTGTTTCCTCATTCTGTCAATATATGGCTGAGTATGGCTGGTCGATAATAGTTCTAATAATTACAAGCGGAAGGCAGTACAGGACACAGTGGCCAACCATGTGCTCCTCTTTGGTCTATAATACAGTCAAATACTCAAATAGTTTCATAATAAGAAGTGGAAGTCACAAGCGAGTAACCTAATCTCAGAAGTACCACGCCATAGACGTCTATCCAGGACAGGGCCTGCATAAGTGCTCGTGTTATGTCATGTAGTAGTGCTTCTTGGTTGTATGTCTTAATATTTGTTTTGGCCAAAATGTAAAAAAACAAAATTTGATGCAGTGTTTAAAAACACTTATTAGGAAGAGTTTCCGTATTTCACTGAATCCAGGAAGAGGCCAACGATCACATTCTGTACTATATGTAGGTTTGATTTTTCAGTTGTGCATGGCGGGAAGTGCGATATACTCAAACATATGCAAACGAAAAAACATACGGAGAGTGTCCAGTGTGTAGAAAGAAACTAGGAACTGAACTTTTCATGTAAAAACCAAGATGTAAATCCTGTGTCAAATGCTGAGGCTGTACTTATGTTTTTTATCGTAGAACATATCCTGCCTGTAAACTGTGCAGAGCACGCAGGACCTTTGTTTCGCAAAATGTTTCTTGATTCAGAAATCGCTAAACGATATGGGTGTGCTAGAATGAAAACAGTGGCTATCATTACAGAAATGTGCATGGAAGAAAGGCCGAAAATTGTATCAAATTTGCTGGCGAATGCATTTTTTGTTGCTAGTGATGGTAGCAATAAAAGAGACTTGAAAATATATCTTATTGTTGTAACATTTTTTAGGCCTGAACTCAGTGCAATTCAGAGTTGTCTACTCTCTGTGCCTAATTTAGAAGGGGATGCTACTGGAGCTTACATTGCCAATCTTTTGCTCTCAACTTTTCAGGAATTCCGAATTCCATTAAAAAACTGCCTAGTTCTTGGTGCTGATAATGCTCCAGTAATTAATGGTAGAATTAAAGAATAGTGTGGCAGGATGTTTGAAGCAGGAAAATAGAAACATGGTCACCATAGGCTGCTCTTGTCATCTAATTAATCTTGCTGCAGAGAAGGGTGCGGTGTGCTTGCCTGTAAATGTAGATGAAAGTACAGTATAATTGATATATTTTATTATCTGGAAAGGTGTGCAAAGAGGAAAGAAAAGTTCAGAGAATTTTAGACTTTACTCAACACAGAGATCAGGAAAATTCTGAAGCATTTGCCTACTTGATGGTTATCACCAGGGCATGGATTTTGATGACCTAAAACTGTTTAAAGAATGACCTGATTGCAAATATCCCATAAAATGACCCTAAAATGTAAAAAAATTGATCTCAAAATTTGAATGAAACTGACATAATTTGCAAAAATGCAAACAGACTAAGTCGTATGTTGAAATGATTTTAATAGTCACCTCATATAATTTATTTACTATTTCACAGATACGAATTATTTGCACACAAATACTGGTTATTATTTCAGTCTTACTCCCAAGTTCTGTGTTCTTTTCTTCAAGGAAAATAACACTTCATGGTATGTGTAACTTTAAGGCTGCAACATCTGAAGAACAAAAAAGAGAGAATTTTGCTGTTAGATACTCAAATTCTTTATCGAATTACAGGCTTACCTCACTCCGCGAAACCAGTAGATGACTGACCATTCGTAGATTCTGACCATAACGTTTTTGTACTTTGAAAAGCTACTTTCACCATCTATGGATGCTATTGGAGCATACTTGAAGTGTACTAAATCACAGGGTGCAAGTTCTTCTTCAATGCCAATCAATAATGCTGAAATCTTCACCCGCCAAAATCCGGGAGATGGAGCACAAAACATTAAAACCAGAGTTCTTGTCAAGAACACGTTACAGTTTGTCTGACACTGCCATACCAGAATTGTCACAAATGCATTTTAATTCATCTGTGGCTGTTCTGACTAAACTGATAATTTTTCCAGAGCCACGCCCCTCTGCTGAAGACATGTAATAATTGACGGCAAGGAACTGAAATTTGCTTTGATGCACGCTAGGTTTCCCTCCAATTGTGTATCCGAAAACAATTCTTGAGCCATCTGAATGACCTTGACATCTTGTACATCGAAAGAATCTTTTACATGCTTCACTGTCTGAAAATGGTCACAGTAGTAAATACAGGCGTTGATCCACATACCCCATTGTGTGATGCAAGGTTGTGGTGGTAATGGAATGTTGGGTGCTTGGAATCTGAAAAATTCCCTGCGTGATGGAGCCCTAGTAAATACCTTCTTAGTTAGGGACACAAGCTTGTCGACTTCGGGGAAATTGATCTGACTTGTTCGGCCACTCTGTGAAAAGCTTGAGCCATTGTGGTTACATGTACCATTTTTCAGTAAAATGCTTTGATTGCATTGACAGCTTTAACTATGTAAGGCGCTGCATCACAAAGAGCAGAACATCATCCACCCTCGGGCCATAGTAGCCCCATCGGTTTATCGAAGAGGCGACATATTGTAGAATGGTTCACAGATTGCAAAACTTCGGTCATGAACAGAAATATTTTTCCAGGCCTATCTACTTCTAACGTACCCACGATAACATTGGCAATGTAACGGCTCTCTACATCACTGGTTTCATCGATTGAAGGTAATATTTTGTTTCCGCACACTTCTTCTCTGATAGTCCTTATTGTATCGGCATAGCATTGGGATACATAGTTCTTTCTCAGAGTAGACTCGTCCAGAATTAAACAGCCCGTATACCTTTCAGAGAAATCTCTCAGAGCGGAATGTTTGAAGAAACCAAAGCTTCACATTAGTCTTTACAAAATACAGAGGAGGTACCGTCATCGGAGGATGACTGTGAGAGTAACAGTTGAGAAACTTTTCGTTTGCTACTATTTTGGACTCCATGCATGTGCTTCTCTCGACCGATATGTTGCTGAACAGTAAATCTCTTATCTCCTGCCACTTTCACTTCACATATTTTGCAGAAAAGAATTTCACCATCGGTGGTAAAAATATCCTCGCCGAATTCCAAAATTACTTGTTTGAAATGAACAACTTTATATAGCCGGCATTTTAAATACCCTCGAAAAACAATCGTGGCCGATAACACAAATCCACTTAGTACACGTATGGTTGCATTGAGGTACTTAAACAGACTGGCATTACTGGGCCTACTGTTGTCTGTCTTCCTACCCCCTTGATTTCAACATCGCTTCTGGATTAGGTGCAAGCGCAGGTGTGTCTGCTGGAATGTGGATATTCCAAGAGAAATAAGGGTTGAGCAAATTTGTGAAGATTCTCATGTCTTTGTATTCATCCTCACTTTCAGTTCCTTGAATATCCAGTACCACATGCAAAAAATGCGTCTTAAACCATAAAGAATGTGAAAAAATTATAATGACACAAAAAGTGAGAAAATGACCTAAAATAATGACGAAAAATGACTTTACAGTATATAATTTATATAATATGGGGGCCATGAACAGGATTTGTATATAAGTTAGCAATGTCTGTGGTGAACCATTTAAAATATGACATGTCATCAGAATCTGGGCCCTGGATATCACTAAGAAGGTGTTTACATAGGATTTTGCTGCAGTCGGACCCTTTGGTTACTTTATTCAGGAGCGAATTTGTGAGTAAGGATTCTCAGATGGGAACTTTGAAGACTTACAAAATTCCTAAGTAGTCTAAGTGCAGATGTCTTTCACCTAAAAGTAAATGAAACTGCTGATAACACTAAGAGCCATGCTTTGTCACGTGAAGGATGACTGTTCATGTTCCTTTCATCAAATTTATATAAATCTTTTTGCCTTTTTGTCTGAAGTTTTAATGGATATCCTTGAGAACATGTAATTTACAAAGTTTATTCCACCTACTCAATACTATTCAGTAATTGCAATGTCTATAAATACATTACAATATGTTATCAAGGTACTAGTTTTGACCCTATGTGGGTCATCATCAGCCTAAGATACACTTATGGATTTGCCGAAGTCCTAAGACAAAATTACGTTGTGGAAATAAAATTTAAAAGAATGAACTGTGTATGTGATGCAATAATGTACATATAAAATGATGGAGTGATGAAATGTTATATATAAAATATGTACTGATCACTGACAAATAAAATTTTCAGGATTTACGTCAATTACAATTAAACTGTAAGAATAGTATCACACAATTGTTACAAAAATTATTAAAATATGCCCTTATTAGTGAATACTCTAAAATAGTACTTTAAAAGTGTAATATGCCAGTTGAATGCGAAGTCCAGATACTTCTATTGAGTTCTAAATTTCAAGTGCATCTTCAGGTAGAGAATTGAAAGTTGAACATTGGCGCAGAGGGTGTCTGTCTTGCTTGAGGTCCAATATTTCTGATACAGAAATTAAATGTAGATAAAACCATAAGACATTCTTATAATATAATGGATTCTTGCTGTGGTGTGAGGAAAATTCCCAATCCAAGTTGGAACCAATAGAACCTAATGAAGAAAAAAATTGGAATTCGCACGTCACCCGCTCCACTGGATTGCTCCTCCCCTCACAAACTTTCTTCCCCTCCTATTCCATGCTATTCTCATTCCCTCAGTTGCACTTTGCCGGTCAGGTCGTTCACATTGCGCGCAAGGTGAGTACTCATTGTTTTCTTTCTTCGTTTTTCGCCATTCCCTTCCTTAAAATATCACGCGTAAGGAGTAAGGTTATAGGAAATGCATTGTTTTAAGAAGTTGATATCTTTTCCTAATTTAGCAATCTTGATCTTTAGGTCCATGTAAGAGAAGGCTTTATGTTTAACTTGGTTAGCTTGTGCATTTAAAGATAAACATTTCATGATGTTCTGTATTGAACTGTATCACAATTAAATTGAAATAACAAATAATGTAGTTCAACCTATTCAATACAAGTAAATAAGAAATGTGGTGTTACATTCTTAAATTTCTTCAAAGTTGTGTCAGAAAAACCCATTCTTCTCCTCACACATTAAAAACCCAAAGAATAACCAACAAAATTTGGTTGAAAAATGAAATCCATTTCTTATACAAGAAAAAAGTCATTTTTAAATAACAGAGATTACTGTATATGAAACACACCTAGAAATTGCTAATCTTCTCCCAAATGCACAATGGCTAGGGGCTTTACGTTGCACCGACACAGATAGGTCTTATGGCGACGATGGGATAGGAAAGGCCTAGGAGTTGGAAGGAAGCGGCCGTGGCCTTAATTATGGTACAGCCCCAGCATTTGCCTGGTGTGAAAATGGGAAACCACGGAAAACCATTTTCAGGGCTGCCGATAGTGGGATTCGAACCTACTATCTCCCGGATGCAAGCTCACAGCCGCGCGCCTCTACGCGCACGGCCAACTCGCCCGGTAATGCACAATGGAACCTCTTCCTTACTCAAATTGATAATAAATTATTTCATGAATTGTCAATTAAGCAACAAACCCTTGAGAAAAAACTCAACATTCTAAAGAACAATTCCATCCTCCCATTCTCAATTTATCTAAAACAACTCTGAGGGATGATGAAAACTTAATTCTTTCTAAAGGCCTCAAACACAATTGGCCCAACCTCAATACTCTCAATATAGCCACCAATTTAATAATTGAATCTGAAATAGCCATCGATAAAATGCCGACAGAAGAACAAGATGAAATCAGATATGAAGTAAAAAGAAAACTTGAAAAAATCTTCACAAAAACGCTTCCCTACATCATAATAATAATATTAATGATATTAATAATTTAATTAATGACAATAAACGCATTTTAGATCTTAAAAAGAAAATCAATGACAATAATCTCAACATTACCAAATCTGATAAAGGCAACACCACTGTCATAATGGAAAAAACTGCCTACACAGCAAAAACTAAAGATTTCATCAACAACTCTTCTTTTTCTATAGTAAAAAAAAGACCCAACCACTAAAATCCAACGCCTGCTCTCAAACAAAACTTAGAAAAACACTTCCTTTCTCCTCAAAGACCAAGAAAAAACTAAATTAATAAATATGAACCCAGGCCTACCCACTGCCAAAGCACTTCCAAAAATTCATAAAACTAACATTCCCATCTGCCCAATAATCAATTAAAGACCCAGTCCCTTATATAATACTTCTAAATTCATCCAAACATTTTTACTAAAAAATTATCAATTTTTATCCAACAAATCTATCAAAAACACTTCTGAATTAATCGGCAAATTAAAGAACTTTGACAACCAACCAAATTTTTCTCCCCATTCTTTTGACATCGTAAACATGTATCCTAGTATTCCAATTTCCAAATTATTCCCCATAATAAACAACTTAAACAAATTCAGTAATCTGAGTAAACTTGAAATTCAATCTTGAAATTGGTTCTCAACAATAATTATTTCACCTTTGATAACACCATTTACCAACAAGATGGTTTAGCTATGGGCTCACCAGCTTCAGGTATTCTAGCCGAAATATACCTTGATTTCTTAGAAAACACAAAAATTAATAATAATAAAAGTAATAATAATACTAATAATTTCTCTAATATCCTCTTTTGGGCCAGATATGTTGATGACACATTAGTACTCTTGCATGAAGAATCAACCAATGCAGCCTCTACACTTCTTCTTCTTAACAACATTGACTCTTAACATTAAATTCACCCTTGAATCAGAACACAACAAAACTCTTAATTTTCTAGTCTTAACTATAACTAGACATCCTTCTTCTTTAAGTTACAAAATTTTCAGAAAGCCAACCCAAACAGAAACCACAGTATGGCAGGACTCTTCACACCTTCAAGCACATAAACGTGCTACTTATAACAGCCTTATTTTTCATGCCTTCAACACTCCTATGTCTAAAAAAGATTTAAATAATGAATTGAACACCATCCGTACTATTGCTAAATTTAATGGCTTTAACAACTCTTTCATAAACCGTATAATCAACAAATTCAAACACCGTCCTGAAACTACATTATCAAAAGACAACCAAACCCACTGCATTTTCCACTTTTACTTTCACTCAAGATGCTTATAAAATAACTAACATTCTTAGAAAACACAACATGAAAATTTCTTTTAGAACCAATAACAGAAATGTTGATATTACACAACTCTAAATCACTAAATAATTCTAATGTTTTTTTCTAAATCTGGAGTATACAGATTCAAATGCAACAACTGCAGCTCCTCGTACATCGGACAAACTGGCCGCAACTTCAACATCAGATACTCCGAACATATCAACGCCATTAAATACAACAGATTCTCTGCTATAGGACAACGCATACAAGACTCCAAGCGTAATTTCACCAATATTGAAAAAGACATAAAACTACTCAAAATCATTAACAAAGTTCCCCTTCTAAACACTACTGAAAATTGTTTTATTCACCTTGACCAATACTTCACCCCTAATTTCAATTTAAACGACATTTCTGAAAAACCCAATATCCTATTTGACTTCCTGATTCTTCTTCTCAAAAATTCTAAATTTCTAAACCCAAATTCAATTTTTCATGCCTTACAAAGTTCCTACCCACGATTTCTACCTCCTATAACCCACCCTAAACTACCCCTCCTTTATTTCCCTATCTTATCCTTTCCCATCCTCTTTTAATTTCCAATCCTTTTAATTTCTCATCTACTAATCCTCTTCCTTAATTAACTTATCGTATCTTTTCTTTTCACCTCTCCTCTCGAAAAAAATAACAAAAAAACCCCTACTTTCCAAATTGAAATGTATACTAGTATATTATAGTGCCACCTGCATTTTGGGTCTTTATATTCAAATTTAAACTCAAGCCTTGCGCTGCCTTGGACTACCTCAATTACGACCTAAATTCTTATGTTCAAGAAGTAGTGCACTGTGCATATACGTTTTTCATTTGTTTCCGGTATTGCGCTTTTTACCATTTTTCTCTTCACAATTGTTTTTTATGTCAACTGTTCTAAAGAATCTACAAGATCCTAATTACATACTTCATTTATATTAAATTGTATTTTATATATATAGATATATACATTTTCGCAACCGAAACAATTACAGACTGGATCACTAAGCTATTCACCGAGTTCCGTCGACATTTGAAAGCACAGTGCCGGACATTGAATATGTTGCGCTGATCTTCAGGAGCTAGCAATTTGCTTCAATCAAGCGACTCGTCTTCGACTTCTGCACAGTTCTGGGACTACATATCTACTAAATTGTGCTGTGACTTTGCGCCTGATAGTATATGCAGGCTGACTCACTTAACTTTTCTCCGCTTCTCATAAACGTTTTGAGACAGTGCCGAACTTTGCGTGTGTTTTGCTACTATTCAGAAGATTGTGCCTTAAGTGACTGACATTCTACTTCTTCTAAATTTTACGATTTAAAATCGTGCAGTGCCTATCCCCATTACCTTATATTGCTTCTTCAACTGTTTTTGTTGAAGACTCATTCTTTAATTTCTTATTTACCTATGCATTGTTTTCGCATTTTATTTGGCTGATGATGACCCAGATTGGGGTCGAAACTGGTACCGCTTCTACTTATAATTAAATAGGAATGTAACACCACATTTCTTACTTACTTGTATTGAATAGCTTGCACTACGTTATTTGTTATTTCAATTTAATTGTGAACATCAATTAGTCATAATGTATTCAGAATGTTGAAGAATGAGAAGTCACATGTTCCTAAAGTTCAGGTATGTCCGGTATTTAGTATTCACAGATACATAATGAAATATATATATATATATGTAGCCCAAATAGAGTTGTTGATGTATTGAATTGTAATGAATTAGTACATGTTTTGCCATCAGTGATATGTCATAATACATTGCGATTCGATGCCAGATATATTCTGATTTTTTTACTTATGAAAGTTGGCATGTCTGCACCAGGATCTCAAGCTAACATATTGCCAGAATCATTATGGACTCTATACTCAACCTTTTACAATCATTCAGCTCCACTGATTGTAATTTTGTATGCCTTTTCTTGTTCATTGTGTTCTTTTTCTGATTAGATTCTCATAGTCCCCTTTTGACTTGTTTTAACTACATAATTCACCTTCATGTTTTAGACAGTTTTACGTACTCATTTCTTAGATGTGTTTTGTCCTGTTATTTGATCCGTTTAGCTGAAGATCAGATTCTTGATCGAAACTAGTACCAGTACTAAGATGATAAGAACTTTGAATTCATTTGCGAGGTACTTTTAATTATCTCAATTCTGATGTATTGATTAGGTGGATCTATAACTGTTATTTATGTGAATAAAAATTTTTTAAATTTCAATGCTGTACACCCTTGATCTTCATGAAGCACTGTGTGGCTGTTGTGCTGCGGTTAGTTATGTGACCAATCAGCCGTGCTAATGCAGGAGTGGGCTGATACAAACTTCTTTAAATGTACTAATATAATTTTTTGCATAAATAAATGACTATTTTGCGTGTTGATTTAAAGAAGTTAGATGTTCCTTTTTCTGCTTTTGAACAATGCCAATCTAGCCTATATCATGTAAAATCTTAACGTGTTACAGGCGAGTAAATATTTATTATATTACAGTAGATGAAGTGCACAGGTAGTAAAGTATAGTAAATGGCGAACTATGAAGTATTTCCTCGGAAGTGGATCTGAGTTGAATATCACAGTGAAAGGAAAAATATCACATTCAGCTGAAGTTGAATGTTGCAGTATAAGGGTTAAAGACAAATAGCACATTATAACATCCCTGTATGGGGTTAGGGATTGTTGCCTTGCTTCCTACCTTACTGGGGGCCACACAAAGTCTGTTCTCATGACCATGGTTGCTATCCACGTTTGATGATTTCTCAATTATCGTAATTCCAGTCTAATCAGTCTGTTATTGGAAATTATACAGAACATTTTCCAGCATTCTTGGTTGCCAGCGTTTCGCCTCAGTGTGCCAGTTAGGGCTCATCAGTTGGTAAGTAGCACACGTACCAAGACATGGCTAGTGCATATAGTGGAGACTAGGCTACTTGGAGCCTCACGCAGAGACTTGACATCTTTCACAAAATTTGTCGCCCGCTAGGCATCCTGAACCTGAAATATTTGTCCTAAATGAGTAAATTCATAATTCCTATATAATCGGTCCATTATTGGACATGATCAATTTTCCAGCTAACTCATTCTTGGTTGCCAGCATTCCTTTATTGTTCATTCTGTCTGGCTTGGAAACTACCTCGCTCATCTCCCTTGTACACCTCCAAAGTGATGCCATGGCTGTGGAGCTGCTATAGGTCCAGCTAGCCTTTGTGTTGAGTGCTCAACATTATTTTTATAGTCTAGCAGGAGGGAAAATGCACAGAGACGAGCAGGTCAATGACAGAAGCATGGGAATGAACGACATTCATTATAGTTTTTCTTTCACATATTTACACAGATGCAAGGTGAATGGAATACACAATGGAACTTTGGGCGTTGTATTGCCAAATTACCACTCATCCCTCTTATGCATGGGATCCGCTCTTGTGTATAGTTATTTCTAACTATTAAGGACTTGATCTCTTTTACAAAAATTGATGCCTGCTCTGGGTATTCGTAGCAGATAAGGTACTAATATCAGAGATCTGTTCACAAGCGTGGAGTCAGACTTTTTGAGTGTTGTGCTGTTCATCAGAGTTGAGGCGCAATGTTGTCCTAACTAGCACTCCCATGTGCTCATCTTCACTCTTGACGTGGTCTAGCTGCACAAGACTCGGCATCCTTCAAGGCATACAGAGCTTTCTTGTGCTGTTGACTGAGGTTGGCCAGCTTTGTGTCTTCTTATGTCACTGAAGTAAGGAATATTTGTTGGCAAAATCCTGCATTAATTTTGTTAATTTTCCTTTCAGAGTCTGGACAACAAGATCCATGAAACTGTAGAAACGATCAACCAACTCAAAACCAATAGAGAGTTTTTCTTAAGCTTCGCTAAGGATCCACAGCAGTTTATCAATAAATGGATCATCTCGCAGACAAGAGATCTCAAGGTGAGAGTTAAGTTTTCACTCAGTTGCCTGGTTTTATCTTGTGTTCAGTAGTGATTTGACTGTTATTTCCTCCTTTCAGACAATGACAGACGTTGTGGGTAACCCAGAGGAAGAGAGACGTGCTGAATTCTTCTACCAGCCTTGGGCCCAGGAGGCTGTATGTCGGTACTTCTACACCAAGGTGCAGCAGAAGCGGGCAGAGCTGGAGCAGGCTCTGGGTATTCGTAGCACATAAGGTACTAGCACCAGAGTTCAGTTCACAAGTCTGGAGTCAGACGTTTTGAATTTCACAGTGTGGGTCATGTAGCAGTGCAGGAAATGGTCCACTGTCAGCAGCCTTGAAAATGATTTTTCTGGGGCTTCCCATTTTCATACCAAGGCAACAGCCGGTTCCTAGTCCTATGCTATTCCATTCTTACACAAAACTTATCAGCGACAGTGTGATCTACAAACACTAGCAAAAAGTATATCTACTGTCTGAAATTGTGTGTTTGGATTAACCATGAAATTTGGAAATTAAGTTTATCATTCACTGATCTCTGTCTTTCCCTTTTTTACCCTTGATAGCATGTGGTTACATGAGGAGTAGTGGAAAGGTTTTCGCTGTGCCGACGAGTCTTTACCCAGCTGTGAACTATACAACAAGAGTCCTTATCTCGTAGGTGCTTGTCTTTGAGATCTCCCCCATGGCACCTTCCTTTGTAAGAATTTGTTTGGTGTACTGAGAAGCCTTCATTGTTTGAGATTAGAGTTCCCAGGGAGATGAATATCCCCACTAATTCAAGCCTAGCTACTCTATTCGTGAGGCACATTGTTCTCCCTATCCACAGTCATGACTTTCAATCATGACTCTTGTTGTTGTTGTTGTTGAGGCTATACTCCCTGCGTGTTCTTGTCATATAATGTAAAACAAGAGCTAAAAGGTTTCCACCTGTTCAATACTTTTATATTGTTACCTAAAAAAAAGTTACATATATTTGAAACTAGTTTCGGTTTTGCTAGAGACCATAATCAGTCAAAATTATAAAGTTAAGGCAAGACATGAAATATCTATATATATAAAAATGAATGTTGGTATGTCTCAAATGAACTCAAAAACTACTGGATCGATTTCCCTGAAGATTTCACAATTTGTTCTTATTACTCCTGGGAGAGTTTAGAGAGTAGTTTGAATTAAATCCGATGGGTATTTTTTTAATGATGTTAATGTATATGTAATGCTATATCATGATAGTCCGGTAAGAAATGCTGTACATAGGAGGATGGGAACACGCCGCCATGTTTTATGAAGTACCTTTCTTGCTAGGAGGTTCATGACCGTGCCTGTTATTTGGAAATAGCAATCCAACATGCTGTGATCAAGATATACTTTTATGTCATAGGACCAACTTTGATAGGTCTGCCCACTTTGGAGAATGTAGCTGTATAATAGATGTAGAATAGTGGAATGACACGAGTTATCACCCACTCCTAATGAAAAGCAACTGGGGATTCCCAACGAGCAAAGGCAAGTGTATACCTAAATAATCTATATATACGAGTATATGATGGTTTGTGCCACATCTCCTCCTAAACCACTGGAGCATTTTCAACCAAACTTGGTACACTTCTAACTTAGTATCATGAAACAAACTGCGTTGCGGTAAGACATGCCAAGCACAATAAGGAGCGAGGGGGGTGATATAAAAATAATCGAAAATAGTGTCAAATCCATACTTTTCGTGGTCGATGAGATGCATAGTGACACTCCAGAGTTTTTTAAAAGTCCAAGTTCAGCCCCTTTGTGGGAGTGTGATATAAATATAATCTAAAATAGTGTCAGATCCGTAGTTTTTGGGGTCGCGGAGATTAATTGTGACATTCCAAATATTTTATCTCTTAAGGGTGAGGGGGGTGAGAGGTAAAAATAATTGAAAATAGTGTTGAATCCATCGTTTTCATGGTCACTGAGTTGAATAGTGACACTCAGGGTTTTAAAGTCAAAGTCCAGGCCCCTTTGGAGTGGGTGGCGAGGGGGAGTGAAATATAAAAATAATTGAAAATATTATTGAATTTACAGTTTTCGGGGTCGCTAACATGAATAGATAGGTAAATAAAAACCTTTATTTTCTGTGGCGAAGTTAGGGCTCTTGGCCCTTACTTACACTCAACCACACACTTATTATTTGTTATTACAATGACAATGATTAACTTAAAATACTAAGAACTACAAATAACACCAATTTTTAAGACAAAAATAGTGACACTCCGAATTTTTTATCCCTTGAGAGTGGGGGCTGAGTGGGGAGGCGGACACAAAAATAATGGAAAGTAGCGTTGAATCCATAGTTTTTTGGGGTCACTGAGATGAATAGTAACACTCCAACTTTTTCGTAAGTTCTGAAGTTTTATGGGTCACCCCTTTGTGCAGAGGATTGAGATATAAAAATAATCTGAAATAGTGTCGAATCCGAAGTTTTGGGAGTCACTGAGATGAACAGTGACACTCCAGAATATTGTTTTGGCCCAAAACAGTCCCCTTTGGCATAGGGGTCAGAAAGGGGGGGGGGGGAATGACAGAGATCATGGATTTATGTGCGTAATTTTTCAGCATAGCTGTCAACTAAATTTGGTGCAGACATCACTTACTATCTGTGAAAAATGCCATGGGGGCAAGATGCTCCTAGAAACTCTAGGGGAAGGAGTGAAATAAAAACCAGTCCCCTTTGGCATAGGGGTCAGAAGGTGGGGGGGGGGGGGGAGGGAAATGACCGAGATCATGGATTTATGTGCGTAATTTTTCAGCATAGCTGTCAACTAAATTTGGTGCAGACATCACTTACTATCTGTGAAAAATGCCATGGGGGCAAGATGCTCCTAGAAACTCTAGGGGAAGGAGTGAAATAAAAACGACCAATAATAGTGTCGAATCCATAGTTTTCAGAACTACTGGAGTGATTTCAACCAAACTTTGTACACTTGTGACTTTCTGTCAGAAGACAAACTGCATGGAGGTATGACAACCCTAGCACCCCTAGGGGTGAGGGTGGGAGTGTGTGAGATGGAAAAATAATCGAAAATAGTATCGAATCCATTCTTTTTGGGGTCGCTGAGATGAATTGTGACAGTCCAGATATTTTAGAAGTCCACGTTTAGCCTCCTTGTGTGTAGGGGGTGAGAAAAGGTGAAAAAATGTTCATAGCTCTCAACCAAAACTGATACAAGTATGACTTACTATCTGGAAAATAATATGTTGGGGGTAAGAGACCCCTAGCCCCCTAGGGTAGGGGTGAAATGTGAAAACAACAAAAAATTACCAATATTTGTGTCAAATCCATAGTTTTTGGGGTTGCTGAGATGATCTGTGACACTCTGGATGCCGTTTAAGACAAAGTACAGTCCTAATCGGCAGGGGGATGAGAACGGATGAAGAAAGGAAAAGGTCCAAAGTGGCCGAGTTTAAGGACGTGTGAAACACATATGACTTACCACCTGGAAAAAGAATACTATGGAGATGAAACATCCCAACCAATGCACGGGGTGGGGAATGGGAGGGGATGACGTGGGAAAATAATGGAAAATAACGATATTAATGTCAAATGCATTGTTTATGTGCTGCTGAGACAAATTGTGACACTCTGGACACCGTTTAAGTCTACGTTCAGCCTCCATTGAGGCGGGGGTGCTGAGAGGGGCTTAAAAGTCAGTAGTCTAAAATGACCGGGATTAGTGTTAAATTCACTGCTTTTGGGGTCACAAGGCTGATTGGTGACAGTCGCAGTGACAGTTGAAATCGTGTAAATCATATCAATAGCATGGCAGGTAAATGGGCCTACACATAGTTATCATTTAATATTTTTTTGAAAGGATCAGATACTTCCCAGTTAAATCGAGCTTCCACAAGGACAAAGTTTTACTAGAAAATTAAATAATCTAAAACTAAATAATAGACCATAAAATATCAGTCAACATCTCCTAAAGGAATTCTGTAAGAATACATTTCTCACATAACTAGCTGGCAATAAAAATCTTAAAAGGTAAACCTTTAAACAAACTATCCAGCCAGCACCGGGAATTATGGCCAGTAATAGATAAAACTTATGAAATAAGAGTGTGGTGTTTTGATGAGTGCCATCAGCGTACCTTAGATTGTTGATGGTTTTTCCTTCCACTCTGATGCTGCCATCCATCTAGGATTATCCTCATGATGTGTTCAGAGTAGTTGTTATGTAGTATAGTATAGTTCACAAAATGTATTGTTACTTTGGACTTAGAGGTGTTCAAGAACATTTCAGTGACCCATAACCTTGGCTCTGTTGTTAGTAGAAAGTGCTTGGAATCCTATCTTTCAAAGTATCACTTACAAAGTCAGTCTTTCACTGATAGCTTACATTCTTTATTTCTAAAATTTCACATGCATTGGCCATGATTCGAACTACAAAAAAGTAAAGAAAAGGAAGAAAAAAAATTATGAAGACATGTAAAACGCCTGGATGTTGAATGATTATGAACAAATACATAAAACTGAATCTAATCATACGTCACCGATTAGTTAAGAGAAAGGTGGTTTAAATAGGACAAACTAACAATTAATTAACACGTTCCCTTACTTATTACGATTACTTAATGTTACGTCGTATCGGCCCACCGGTGACCCGATGCTGCCTTTAGTTATTATCGGTTCGGGTCACCGGTGACCTGACGAATTTGACTTTGTTTACTCCCTAGTATGAAATCCTAAACAATGCATGTGCACTTGTTGTGTGCATTATTGTTGAGGAGACATTCCAGCATATTTACCGGCGACAGTGTTCCGATTCAACAAATGCGTGAAACAGAAATGACCCCGGAAATAATTGGGTCACCGATGGGCCGATCAAAACTAGCATTATGCCTAGATCCTTTACTTCAATTGGAACACTATGTTGCCATTAGTTAACGGAAATTCATAACTAGGACGTAGTTACTTACTTCGCAATTCTTGGAAGTTCGCACCGACGCATAAGAGTAACATGTTTCGGGGCACATGGTGACCCGAACTGCACGGAACGTGTTAACAACTAATTAACAAACTTCATTCATAAGAACTTTGGCATGAAAAAGAGGGGTGGATGGGGTCACGTGATTTAGCTGGGGAGGAGGCCTTGGTTTGTTTTGTGTAATTAATCAATCATAGCTATTTAACTGGTAGGTGAGGTAATAAAAGTAGTAACTGTTGGTTTTCATTACATGTTTTTTTCACAAGTGGCATTTGAATTTTTGTGGATGGGAATTTCATATCAGTATCCTCGTGCTTTGTTAGCCATACCTGTACCAAATTTCAGTTCTCAATCCATCCAACCCCTTTATTGCCAGTCTTTTGCAGAGAAACATGACGGGCATCAATTTTTAAAAATGCACATGTCAACCAAATTTGAATTTTTGCATATGAAGCCATCCTACAGTAAAGTTAATCTTTTTTTTTTTTTTTTTTTTTTTTTTTTTTTTTGTTTAACTTGACTACAAAATGATATGTAGACACCGTACAAAATTATTTCGCTCTTGAAGTCTTTGTATTTTTATCCCATTTCTTTTGGGGTTGGCTCTCCTAGTTGAAATTCGCCAATTCCTTCCATCCTGGGTTATTATTAAATTTATTTTGGCTTCCCGTTGGTAACGGACATCCAAGTTTGATGAGGGCTTCCTCAATTTTTAGGTTGAGTTCGAATTTCCACTACTGTCCAAATCATGATCTTTGGGCTTGTCATCTAAGCTGCTCTCGGAAAGTTTGTCGGCCATGGTACTGACTCTGAAATTGTCGTTTCTCACTTTGTCTAATTGAGTTATTCCATCAGCCCATCTTGGCAACAGAGACCAATATGGCTGCTCTTACTCGTTTCACATACATTACCCTTTATTCTTATACATAGTACTCCAGGCAGGTCTCTCCATTTCATCCACCCAGAGTTTATATGATGATGTCTGTGTTTGAAGTCTCAGTAGCTGTTGTTACAAAATGTCTGACTCCAGACTTCTTGACAGAAGTGTAATAAACGATACTAACTTCTGTTTTTTTATTCTCCAGGATTTTGTTCATAACATCCCGGGACTGTTCGTATGGGCTTTGTGAATGAAGATAATGCATCTACTTAGTGCTGGCGGTTACAAACAAGGCCCATAGTATTGTACAAGTGAAGAAAAGGACTGTTGTGATACTTAATCGCAAGCAAACTGCTGTGCAGTGTAACCTTCCAAATGAAATGAAATTCAAGGACAGTTAAATGTTGCATACCATACTACAAATTCAGGTAGTGCAGCTTTGTTCCTGTAGCATTTAGACCTTTCATTCCCCAGAAAGATGTAATTAAGAACAGTATAATTGAGAAGTACCTCTTCTTGTTTTTACATGAATTTTTTTTTTACCTGTCTGAGAAGTGTAACTGAGGTGTCAATCCAGTCCAGTGTTTTCTTGTAACAAGGTACGGATTTGTGTAAACAAAAGGTATTTTGTAATTATTTGTCTGGAAAGCAGTATTGAAAATTGTAGTTCACAAAAGACTGTTCTATATAAGATAGTTGTGATAGGGTGTTTGTTATAACATTCTTTATCATTCTTAGGAGATAGGAATACTCTCAAATTCCCCATGAAATATATCACTGGTAGTTCAATCATGTTGGTTCTTTTTGTTTTTTTTAATTTGGCAAACATTTTCTGTACTTGTGGTGCCTTGACCACAAAAATGAATTTTGAATTTTAAATGTTTTATACCAGGTCACTGTGTCATTCCAGTGGCCATCATCATCATCATCATCATCATCATCATTTGCCCAGCCACTGGCCAGGTGTCTTTGTGTCCTGTCATTCCACCCGCTCTCTGTTCCTGTCTTCTCAACACAGTTCTTCTTGATCTTTTGCTGCCCACATTCTTCTGGATATCCTTGAGTCGTCCTTTCATTTGACCTGTCCATACCATCCTAGTTGACATTCCTCTATCCTCTTAGTTCTTCCCTCTTCTTGTAACACCTTTTGTACTCGTTCATCTGCACTCTGTTAATATCTCTAGGATAGTATTGGACGTTATAGGTATGATATATATTATGTACATCCTTGTTTACAGATCAGACTTTTAACACTTGAAGACGTGCATGTTCCATCACCTAGCCCTGTCATACTTTCTATGTAGTTGGAACTTTCAGTCCTTCTTCTCCATGCAGTATATGTATTGTTGCCCACTCCTTCATTTCTTCACGTTGAACTTCGATCCTTACTGTCATTATCTTATCCATCACAACAGTGAAAGGGCATTTCCCTGCTTTAACCCCGCAAGTTGGCAATTTAACCCTGAGCTGATCATTTCCCAGGCAGTATTTAAATTGAAGCTCAACAGCGGTTTAGACACCATCAAGTTAAAGAATTCATTATATTAAATCTGCAAAACATAATGTAATGAAAAGTTTAGGACTACTTACCGTGATCATGTCCAATGTTTTTCAGTAATGTGTGATAACTGCAGTTCAGTGTTTCTCCATAACCATACAAAATATTTGCAAAAATATATACTGTAATTTGGGTAAGTTCCATTTTTGGTAATTGTTTAAGATTTATTTACAAAATAAGCGTAAAATAGTTACATTGGGGATGTAGGCAGTCTAAAAATTATCGTGTATAATTTCCAGGAAGGGCTGAAATTTAAAGTCTTATATGTGTAAATATCGCAAGATGAATTCAAACCTATTCCTTGCCATTGTTTGAGGGAATATAGGCATTTCTAAAAATCCATCTCTGGTGAAATAACCTTCAGGGTGAGTTTATGAATTATCCCCATAAACATTACAAGTCCCAAGAACACACAAATTTCCTCCCATCATTGGCTCCCACTTTCTGGCTTGTGATTTGGTTTCGAGGGGGCATCAAGTATACCTTCTACCACGTACTATTTGTCTCTCAAACACTTAGGTCCATCACTTTGTCGTCGGGAAAAACAGCAGAAAACGGTCTGAAACAGACTCTCAATGCTCTTTTTTTTTTTTTTTTGCCCAGGGAATTTCCTGTATGCTCATGATGAAATTACCTCACACCACAACCAGAGAACAGTGGACAAAGTTATTACAGCTGAAAATGTTTCTTCATCTGTGCTGTCTGCCACTTCTGCAGTAACTTCTTGTTGTGCAAAGTCCCTGTCCGTATCACTACCAAAAATATCGCTCCCTAATACATCACTTCACCTACAAACCCAATGATACTTGTGCATGCAAGAGAATGAGACGGCCTGGACATTCTTCTGTGACTGAATATGCTCTATCCTGCAAAGGGAAAAATACCTGTGAAGTATTTGCTTTCAGTACTTTCCCTCAAGTGGCAACAATTTTAAAGTTCACAAGGCTTTCTCAAAATGGCAGGAAAGGACATGGTACCTTCTAAAGCAACTTCCTTGAAATACAAAAGAATGCATTTCATGTTTTATCCCTGATCTGTATGAGTCAAAAGTGATATCTATCAGTTTTGTATAAATTTTAGTTATGAAACTTCTTGATTCATAAGGTGAAAAGAGATTCCCCCAAAGTAGCAGTGATGTGTGTGTAATAGGCATCCTAACTTCTGCCCGGATCAGCCGTACATTGTGTGTCGAACAGGCTGAACAAGTATAGTCCATGGGACATACAATGTATGTCGAACAGGCTGAACAAGTATAGTCCACGGGACATACAATGTACAAGTAACTAATCTCCTTTTGTTCCGTATTGAAGATACAATAAGTAAACTCTTTCAAGATTAAAAATATTGTGTCCACCTATTCAATTGAATAGGAATAGGGATATGGTCTGCACTAATTCATTAGATGAATGGTAAAACAATCTCAAATCTTTGATTCAAATTTTTAGTAACCTAAATTTTTGTAAGTTTAATGTACCTTTCCTACTACATTTTTTGAGATACAGTGATGAAACTTGGTATGCTTCTATAAACCATTATTATAAATAACTTCCTGGAATATATATATAAAGAAAATATTTCGGATTTTATGGGGTAACAAGTCACTATACTTGAATAGGTGGACACAATGTTTTTAATCTTGAAAGAGTTTACATACAATGTATGTCGAACCGGCTTGAATTGTTAAAACACCCTTTATCTAGCTTGTTCTTCAACACAACCCATGGCACCTTGGTATGTCTCCTTCACTCTCTCTACAGTATGCCTCCATACCCCTTGGCTTTGTACACTGTTTTTTGTCTTTTCTGTATCAAGAAAGACCATCTTTACTTTGTTCATAATGGCATTATTGATGGTGGCTCTCATTAGTTTTAAAACCATAGAATGATCACAAAAGTGCTGCAGCAGTAAAAACTTGTGAATTCAAAGTCTTTTAGGTACAAAATTCAGTTGAATGGTTTTATTGGTTAAGCAGGTTAAGGGGGGATGTATGCAAAATTGCACTTCATTAAAAGAATTATTGTAACTCCCAGAGTTTTAAAGATAATGTTATAGAATTTGATATGCATGGTTATCAGTGTTCTGGACATATGTGTGTTAATTTTTGTGGTGATCACTTAAATGGTTCCTATGCTAGGAATATTTGAACTTTCTGAAACATGTACCCTTAAAATGTACCCTGTTTAATATCTAAAGAATAATTTGAAATTGTGGAAGAAATGGATATCTTATTTACTTTTATTTTTTAGAACAATTCAAATTTGACGGACTAAATATGGATAAAATATAGTGACTTGTTAGCCCATAAAATCTGAAATATTTTCTTTATATATATATTCCAGGAAGTTATTTATGTTATAATAATGGTTTATAAAAGCATAACAAGTTTCATCACTGTATCTCGAAAAATGTAGTAGGAAAGGTACATTAAACTTACAAAAATTGAGGTTACTCAAAATTTGAATCAAAGATTTGAGATTGTTTTACCATTCATCTAATGAATTAGTGCAGACCATATCCCTATTCCTCAGTTTCCTCTTCCTCTGATTTCATCATTGTGGAGTCAGCTGTAGCAATTCAGCTGTCACCTATGTCCTTTAGTATTGACACTGTGAAGGCTCCTGGCTGCAATCCTGGTCTCTCAAAGTCTTTATCCTCCCTATATTTCCATTGTTAAACACTAAACAAGCATCATATGCTGCTATTTTAACCAAATTTGAAGACACAAATACAGTTTTGGGGCATCTCTTCCATATAAGGGAGTTGAAACTTTCATTAGGATTCTGGGTTCTGCCATGCAAACACTTCTGTTTCAAATCTGGATTGGCCAGAATCCTAAAGGTTAGCACGTGCACAAGCTGAACGAATAACTTCTGACAGAATCCTCAAATCTATGAACCTAAACCCACTTGAGGATTTATCTTCCGTCTTGTATTCATCGAACAAAATGCCTGTATCAATTTTTGTCTTAGCAGCACTGGATTTCTTGCTCGAAGTACTACGCATACCGGTATCGTGTTCTGTACCTTGCTCTGGTACATTTGATTTCTTTTTCGTAAACCGAGAAGCACGGTCCTTTTTTACTTTCTTAAAAACTCTTATGTTCACCTCGAGGCATACTGTTACTTTCGATAACACAGAACTCACAAAATCAGCACTTGGTAAATCGGTTATGAAACCACAGCAACACATGTATATAAACACATTGTCAGACAAGGAACTGGAAGAATGCAGCAGCCATACTTTTCCACAGCCTTCTCGATAACAGGTTTCCATGGAAGAAAGACAAACACGTGGAAATTCTCTATAAGAGAGAAACAAAACTCTTCCTACAGAAGTGGGTGTGGCAGTATTCAAGCAGTTACAGATACTCATCTTCCTAACATTTACAGATGGCATTGAACTGTAATATTTTGGAATTAAAATCCTTTGGAATTAAAATCCTGACATGTTAAGGTATATGATGAGCAAATAAAATTTGCTATTGTTAGTCACTGGAAGGAGTGATGCAAGAAAACCACCCAGCATTTCTATGGACTTAAGTATTACTTCTATGGTTGACAACTAATTAGGTGGAGAGAGAGGCATTTTCAGGAAACTGTATTGAAGATAAGTCAGTGGGTGTGTGGTGTTTGCAGGTAGATTTGTAATATTTTATGTTCCCTTTCCATTACGTATTTAGTGGCCTGTGATTAAATGCACATGCCAGCTGTATATACCAATTCCTGATGGAAAATCTCTGTTGTGTTCAAAGAGTTTTTACCGTTTTTGTCTGTAAGCGACGAGTTATACCCAAACTTAATTACCCCATTTTATGAATACTTTCCTATATGCTGTGCACTTGTACTTTCCATTGATGTCCAGTAGATTGCATTTATCACAGTTCCATTCTGCAGTACTCTCTCGACATAAAACTTTTTTTTTTTTTTGAAAAGTTATTCTTTACTTCAGTTTTGATCTTGAAGAAACTCCCTTCAGGTTGAAGTTTCAACAACTTCCATTTTATGGATAATGGTGGAAATGTGATAACTACTCCTTTTTTGAAAATTGATGAGCATCAGTCCCATTTTAAAATAAATATATATTTAATGCTGGATTATGAAAAAGAAAGTTGAAATGTAATTAGAGTAACAATGTACTTTGTAGCCCCTGTGGAATATTGTGTTTCTCTGTTCATTTTATGAAGTAAATTTATGGAGAAATGAAAATAAAGAAACCTAGCGTAATTTTTTAAATTTTAAAACGATCTCTCTACCAGAGCATTTCACAACATAATGAGATCTCATCCTACTTACAACACTAATGAGAGATTCCATTATGACCAACCCAACCCATGAAGATTTAGCGTACTGGAGCAGGGCGAGTTTTGCTAGTGGCTTTACGTCGCACTGACACAGATAGGTCTTATGGCGACGATGGGATAGGAAAGGCCTAGGAGATGGAAGGAAGCGGCCCCAGCATTTGCCTGGTGTGAAAATGGGAAACCACGGAAAACCATCTTCAGGGCTGTCGACAGTGGGATTCGAACCCACTATCTCCCGGTTGCAAGCTCACAGCAGGGGGGTAACACGTGACATACTGGTAGCATGATCAGCTACAGGCTTGCTGTTACTAGTGTCTCCGGTGTTAGAAAGGGAAAAGCAGCTGAACTCTCTGCGTTTGATAGAGTGCAAATTGTGATAGGGCCGGGCTGAGCCACTCAGATGGTTGAGGGGCTTGCCTTCTGACCCCAACTTGGCAGGTTTGATCCTGGCTCAGTCCAGTGGTATTTGAAGGTGCTCAAATACATCAGCCTGGTGTCGGTAGATTTACTGGCACGTAAAAGAACTCCTGCGGGACTAAATTTTGGCACCTCGGCATCTCAAAAAACCGTAGAAGTAGTTGGTGGGACATAAAGCAAATAACATTATTATTGTGATAGCACAGCAGTTCTGAAACGGTGTGGCTTGTGTTCTGCTTTCATGCCACTGTTGTGAGCACCTATTGAAAGTGGTCCAACAATGCCTCATTCATTTGTATATCGACAGCGGCTCATTGCGGACTGACCACGGTGCCACAGCTCAAGAAATTACCAACAAGTACAACTATGCCAGGCCCGCATTTCATCAAACACTGTTGCGCGTAGGACTCCAAAGTCAGTGACCCAATGCTGATTGGAGTCTACCGAAAGCGGTGCATGAGGGGGCCCAAAATAATCACCACTGGACTGTGGATGATTAGGAAAAAGGTCGCGTGGTCCAAAGAATCCAAATTGGTGGTTCGTCTCATCAGACTGCCGAGTGCACGTATGCCAATTTTCATTGGAGGCTATGGCACCTGGTTGCACAAAGAGGCGGAAACAGGCTGTTGGAAGAGATGTGATGATCTGCACATGGGACACACTGGGACCTATTATTTCGGTACATGAATCCCAAATAGCTATCCGGTATCTGCACGTTGTTGGGAACCAAGTCAACAGTGTTCCCTGATGGTGATGGCCACTCCCAACAGGACAATGCCACACTGCCAGGATTGTGAAGGACTAGTTTGTGGAACATGATAGTGAATTTGCTTTAATGCCATGGCCCCCAGATAGTCCCGATATGAACTCCATTGAACATTTGTGGTTTGCTTTGTGCTACATCACCACTGACCAGTGGTGTATGCCACCTACTGGAGGACCTTATACCCCAGGATACCTTCCACCCCCTTGTTGAATCGATGCCTCGTCGAGTGGCTGCGGTTGTGCGGGCAAAAGGTGGTCGTAATGTAATGGCTCATCAGCGTATTAGGCAGGACAGATAATGTGACTGTAACCTTTACATTGTGCCAGTAGTGTACATCAGTTCCAGTGTTTGTTTCCTGTTGTAACAGAGGAATTGTGTTATAATGAAGGCAGGCAGGAAGTAAGTGCAAGTAATATTTACTTATGGTTTGCTGTGCATACGAGGCCTGTTAAAAAATAACCAAACTTTAGGGTGCTTTGTCTCCCTCACCTAACTAATGTTCCTGATGCCTTTTCTGTTTGTGAAAAACAGTCCTGGCAAGCGATTTGAGTGATAACATGTAATTCCGCCACTAACTTCAGATTGATTAGTCATCATTTAGGGAATAGACAGAAGGCTAAGTTAGGTGGATGGGAAAGCACAATTGTCTTCATTCTCGCCAAGAATTCACTTCAATGGCAATGTGTTGTCAAGATGGAGGCTCCAGAAGTTTTCTCCATAAGTCTGATCTTTTTCTCCCGAACACATTTCAAGACTTGAGATAATACCAGTGGTTCAACTTTTGACCCTCAGGTAGGAATTAATAATGCAGAAGAAAAGTGTCAAAAACACTTTCACATTTGACCCAACCTTCCCTGCTTTCTTCAGTATTTGACAAATTTTTTTCACATAACTGGGAAGACTGCATTATTATCTTCATTACTTGGTGTTTCTTTATAAACATTTCTGCCAATTAGAAGCTGAAGTGACTGTTGATATACTGCCTGTAATATTCAAATATACCAATAATTGCAACTCGCACTCTCTGCAGAGCAGAAATTGTTTCAGTTCAGATTTCTAGTTGGCACCACTTAGCAGACACCACTGTATTTTCAAAGCTGTTATTTTTTGTACAGGCCTCGTACAATTTCAGCAAACTTGGCCCTATCGTGTTTATTCCAGCCTTAAGCTTTCAGGAGTTAACAACACTTATGTTAAATTTACCATTTATAATTTGACTGTTGTAGAAAAAGCTTTGGGTTTATAAGTCAAAACTTTCCTTTTGTGCTTTCTGCTCATGTAAGTTGCTTGCATTTCTTGGAAACGTACAGACTATCAGTATACAGAGAGTGGAATCAACATTTACAATAAATTTGTTTCAAACAAAAAGTATTTTTTCTTATTTACTTTTAGAATACACCAGTGTACTTTATTTCCACAGTAAAAGTTAAAAGTTCAAATATTCATAAATATTAACCTGTCTGTACATCTGGGAAAAAAAGGTGTCGTCGTAAAGATTGCTGTTGCAATTCTGAATTTGTATTTGTGATGCTAGGAACACAGACAGGGTATGGGCAAGCCCCAAACCACTTGACCCCTTGATAAGCGACCCACAAACACTACATAGAGAAAAATAGGTACAGTAGAAGTCCGTTATAGCGAGTACGGCATATGCGAGAACTCTGTTATAACAACAGCTTTTTCTGTCCCTTGAAAATTCCTTAATTAAACTGTGTATTATCCTTTGGTTACAGTGAGAATCCTATCACTGTTGCATCCATTGTTACGAACTATTAAGCGTGCGTATTTTTTTCCACTATCAGTATTTATACATGCCAGCGATTATATTGAATGTGAAGAGATCATATTTGGTATAGATTTTTCGCTATGTGCACTGGCGAACACTCGTCGACATTTGAACTCTACAGCAATATCGGAGTTCATTAGTAATACTAATCGACTGGTGTTCTATAAGTACATTTCGAAATGTAAGAGAACATGTTTCTGTAATAAATGCGTAAATAACGTGCCAGACAGCAGTAGTTAACATGTTAGAAATACAGGCTGAAGTAAACGATCGCTTAATTTTAAAATTGTGTACTGGTAGTAAGCAAGAATGTGATACACCTCAAGATACGGTGCAGAGTGGATGACTGATTTCAGAGGTTAATTTATTCAGTAAAACCTCATTAGGCGTTTCTGCAGGGGACAAGGAAAGATAATGTGTTGAGCAAGAAAACGTACTCTTCAATACACAAATAAAAACTATGCAACAGGAATATGTAAACAAACACTTGAATTTTTTCGACATGGCGTGCATTTTACGTCGTGTATGCATGGGTACAGTGAAAGATATAGGCTGTCTACCATTTCTAAAGATGCGATGAGAGTATTAAAAGGCGTGAAAAAGACGAGAGAACAAATAAGAAAACCTTGTCCACTGGGGCTTATTAAATAAAAATAGTGTATTAAAAGGTGTGTAAAACATCTGACAACACATATAAAAACGTTTGCAGTGGGGCCCCATGAAAGTACTAGCGCATTATTGCAGATCACACACTTTTTAAAACAAACATCAGCTGAAGCCTTATATTTTATATTTTGGTCACACTCTTCGACCATGAATTTGGAGTTAAACTCGGCCTTGTGCGAGAGAAATGACTTTGACCATCATCTTGAATCCGATAACACTTCAATCGACTCGAGTCGAAACTCGTAGGTTCGAGTTTCAACCATTTCAACATATGCGCCACAATTGAAAGATGCAGATGCCTGTCCACTTCCTGGATTTTGTCTTCATTAGTAAGTGACTAAGTAATTATAACGGGGCTACAACAAGACAAATATGCACCACATTAGTTAACTTCACACAACTATGTTCCAAATTCTTTACGTAGTCTATTCGCTACCCTTCACTGTGTCACTCAACACAGAATGAATTTCTAACTTCAGAATGGAATGTGAAATACAAACACAAACAGGCTTTTGTTGGGGTATTCAGCAGCATCAATGAAAATTGGAAAGCAAAACTGAACTTTCCTGAGGCTAATGGCTTGCTTCCCGAAGCTATAATGTATTCTCTAAATATCCGGAATTCAAGGCCATTTCCCATTTTCACGTAACTTTCCCCGACCTAGGTCCTGTGGCGAGGGCTCTAATCTGTTGGAAATAACGTTCCTATCAAAAAGAACAATTTCAGGGCTGGAAAAAATGTGATCGTACTGAGCAGTAATAATGAAAATTTGTGACGCGATAGGTGAGGTATGTTTAAATAGATTTAATACGACGTGAATCGGGACGTATTACAGAACGATTTAAAATAGTTTTATTTGAATCTGTCTTGTCAATACACTTATTAATGAAAGAAAACTATTTATTTAACCATACATGTTTCGGGAAGTCAACCATTCCCTTCATCAGTGGTTAGTTCAAAGAATAAAACAATATAACAATCTTTTGTTTTTACAGTTCCAAGTATTGTGTCTTAATACACCAT